>NC_077228.1:292260172-292583297 GCF_027887165.1 Monodelphis domestica | reverse complement strand
TCAATCAGGTTTGTGATCTCAGAGTCAGACTTTTGGGGCAGCTAAGTGGTACCAAGCATGGAATCAGGAAGTCCACAGTTCAAAATCTGGCCTCAAACACTCCCTCCCAAAGTGTCCCTTTGTTCAGAGCTTAACTCATATACTGCCTCTTATGGGAACCTTTTTCCTAATACTTTTCTTAGTTATTATCCTGTTCCTCAGATCATTTTGTATTTACTTTTCTATTTGCATACTGTGTATCCCCAATCTGCTGGAGAAGGAAATGGCAAAGCCACTTCAGTATCTTTGCCAAAAAAAAAACCACCCCATGTTCAGCAGGTAGAGTATTATGGGCCACAGGAACACAAAGACTTGGACATGATTGAATGACTGAACAACAACCCCCAACCTGTAGACTTGACATTCAGTGAGCTCAAGGGACTTTTTGCCATTTTCTTTTTCTCCTCTCTGTGTCTACTACTGTAGCTCTAGCATAGCTACATAAGTACTTTAAAAAAAAAAATACTTGTTGAATTGAATAGCTAATAGGGATGGTAATGTGGTCTTGCTCTATCCTGGTTGTATATTTTCTCCCTATCTCTTTATCTGTCTCTGTTTCTCCTCTGTCTTTTACCATTCATTTATTTTTGTATTTTTTTGAAATATAATTTTAGTGTAATTGAAAGAAATTGGTTCTAGAATCATGGAGTAATAATTGATTAATAACTGGAAGTGACTTTGCAGGCAGCTGGGTAGGATAGTACATAGAATGTTAGGACTGGAGTAAGGAAGACCTGATTCAAATCTGGCTTCAGATACTTAATAGCTGAATTAACCTGGGCAAGTCACTTAACCCTCTGCCTCAGTTCACCCCAACTATAAAATGGGTAAATAATAGCCTATACTTAAAAGAGTTATTGTGAGAATCAAATGAGATAATATTTGTAAAAGCACTTAACCTATAGTAAAAACTTAATAAATGCTTATTCTCTTTCCCTCCCCCACTTTAGAGGTTACCTAGTAGAATCCCTTCATTTTCTGTCTCTCTAAGGTCACTGATTGGGAGTTTAAATCTTGATTCTACTAATTACTATCTTTTGTGAACTTCAAAATTGTTTTCCCTTTGTAGGTACACTAGCTCAAAACGAGAATGTTAATGCCTGTTTCTATAGCTTCTCCTACAGAAGCTATAATTACTGTTACTAAAACTTTAAAAGGATGGGTGACCCCATTTAACTTTACTACAGAAGCATTAGACTTCATGTTCTCAAGGTGTGTTACTGCTTTAAATCCAATGTGAACTACAGAGCTGTGTGATACGGGGTGCAAGAAACACTTAGGACACTTGAGTACTTATCCTAGAGCCATCAATAGCTAGGAAGTAATTTCACTTCCATAGGCCTCAATTTCATTTATCTCTAAAAGAGGGGTTTGGATTGCTCGAGTCTATAAGCAGTTTATGATCTAATTTTCTTATTATACAGAATAAGGCTTTAAATGGGGGCTTGGGGAGGAGTAGAAAAATATGAAAAGTATAAGGAAAGGAAAATGAAGGTCATTTGCTAAAGAAAATGTTTTGTTTTGTTTTATTTCCCTATTTATAGCTGGAAGCTGACAAGCTGGCCCTTCCATCAAGTCCCACCCCACTCAGTCCCAGCCCTATCCCTAGCCCCAACCCGAAGTCTGAGAATGCCACTGTTCTAACTGTGGAACCATCCCCCATGGATAAGAACAAGGGTTTCTTCGTGGATGAGTCAGAACCCCTTCTCCGTTGTGATTCCACTTCCAGCGGCTCCTCTGCTCTGAGTAGGAATGGCTCCTTTATTACCAAAGGTATGGAAGCCAGCAAGCCCAAGGCCAAGCTCATATTCCCATTTCCATCTAACACTAATTTGAAGGAATGAAGGAGGAAACAATGGGCAGCTAGATGGTACAGGGGATAGAGAGCTGGGCCTGAAGTCAGGAAGACTTTATGAGTTCAAATCTGGCCTAAGACACTTACAGTGTGACCTTGGGCAAGTCAGTTTAACTTTAACTCCTATTTGTCTGAGTTTTGTCATCTGCAAAATGATCTGGAGAAGGAAATAGCAAACCATTCCAGTATCTTTACCAAGAAAAGCCCAAATGGAGTCATGAAGGGTTGTACACCACTAAAACAGCTCAACAATTTAGGCAAAAAAATTATTCAGGCTTTTAAAATATCCTCTGTTAAATCACTTTAGAGTATTTGGAAAGACCTAGTTTACAACAAAACAATTTGCATTTTATTAATTACAAACTATTTTTATCTACTCATTAAAAGAAGCGTTTTGAATTGTTTCTGCTAATGTAGCCTTCTTTGGGCTAGTTTGTGTTGTCTGCTAGACAACTGAAAGCAATCCTAGTGGGTTTTTTCTCAAGATGGTCTACTATTTTGCTAATTGACAGACCTATTCACAGGTCTTTTTTAATGATGTTTTACTGGGACTCTTAAACAGAAAGGCAGGAGACAGGAAAAGCATCTCTGTTTGCTTTCCTAGCCATAGTGTTCTTAGCACTGACTGTAGCACCACCAACAAAAATTTATATAGAAATTTCAGGTTTGAAAAGCATATAAATAATACCTTATTTTATCTTTACAACAATGATGGGAGTCAGGTGCTACATTTTCTTCACTTTATACATGAGGGGGTTATATGGGGGGTTCAAGACTAGTACCTCTTGTATGAGGACTTGCTGAGTCCTTTTCAGGACTATTCTTCTTCCTTTGGCATCTGCCACCCAACTCTCACCAGGGGCTCCAAGAAGCTAGAGAATGCTCAGCAGCCACCCTCCTGTAAAGCTTTGGCAGACAGACTAATCCAGGTTTTGGATACTGACTAGCCTCCAACTTGTAGGTGTGTTAGGGGGATGTCTATTCTAAACATATGAAGACTTCCCCTGGTAGAATGGATAGGTGAGAACAATTTGTTTCAAAGATCACAAAGGCAGCTGAAGCAGGTGCTATCACTGTGGAGCACTTAAAGCTTGATCAAACATGGAAGATGCCACAGTCATCCACTGGATCCTAGGCCATCACTGGTCTTCCTGACTTTTATCTTACCCTTGGACTTTGATGATTAAAAGAGTGAGTGAGACTGATGACTTTGTGCAACTCTGCCTCACTGAATCTAATTCATGTCCAAGTCAAGATATCATCTGGTAATGTCATTGATCCATTGATAGCAAAGGACTAACCACAATAAATACAGGAGGAAACGGAAATAAAGAAGTTAAAGTGACTTAGATAAAGTGTCTGAGATAGGATTTGAACTTACCTGATTTCAGGTTCAGCACTCTGCCACCCATCGTATATGTATGTAGTTATTTTTCTGTTTGTTTTCCCTATTAAATTGTATATTCCTTGAGATCAGAGTCCTTTCATTTTTTAAATTATTGTTTCCACTTTTGTATGCCAAAGCCAAAGTGTCTGGCACATAATACACTCCATAAATGCTTGTTGACTGGCTTATTGACTACAAATGTCTTTCTCTCCCTTACATCTTCTACAGAAAAGAAAGACACAGTGTTGCGGCAGGTACGCTTGGACCCTTGTGACTTGCAGCCAATCTTTGATGACATGCTCCATATCCTGAATCCAGAGGAACTACATGTGATTGAGGAAATTCCCCAGGCTGAGGACAAGCTGGACAGGCTGTTTGAGATTATTGGAGTCAAAAGCCAGGAAGCCAGCCAGACACTTCTGGACTCTGTTTATAGCCATCTTCCTGACCTACTGTAGGACACTGGGGACACTGCATTCTGGATTATTGCTTAGGGCACTTGGTAAAGATGATGGACAGTTAGAGACAGGATTTTTTTTTTTAATTTTTAAACTACAATACAGGGCCAGTGTTCTTTTCTTTTTATTCTCCTTCTTGGGAAAGGATAAGTTCATATAACCTTTCCAATTGTAACTGCTAGTGCAGTTGTTTTTTTTTAAGTTTCATCTTTTCTCTATTCAGCATTTTTGTATTCTTTCCAATCATTTTGTGCACTTTAAATTCACTTAACTGACCACAAATATGAGGTGACCTTCCTCCTCTGCCCCTGCACACTGAATTTGGGATGTTGCTGAAGTCTTTTTGTTTGTTTGTTTTAAACTTCATGTCAAGTCTCTTCATTCTCAGTTGGAAGTCTTATTGCCTCTCCTCCTCCCATTTCCCTTCAAGTTTTTCTTTTATATCAATAATTATTTTTCCTCTGAGGGTAAAGGAAATTAGAGGCTCATGCTCATGTGACCAGTTTTTACTTGAGTTAACTTTTTAATATGTCCTGTTATATCATGTGTATACATGGCTGACATTTGACTAGCACTCTCATCAGTTTACTCATACTACTTTTAAGTGGAAGCTCTTGTCGGGGAAGGGTCTTTACTTTGGCCTTTAGGACTTGCAAATACAGTTGTGTGGCATCCCAGCCAAAAAGGGGAGAATTTTAACCTCACCTCTTCTGGACTAAGCAGTCAAGTGCTATTGATGCTGAGCTCCAGGAAGTAGGAACTGGAGCCCCATTGGGACCCCACCCCCTTTTCCATAGTCCAAGTTTGCCCAGTTATGCTTTATGAAATGTCTTGGGGTTGTTTTTTTTAATACATGCATAGTCAGTAGTTCCAGGTGGTCCTCACAATCTTGCTTGGTCCTGGTGGTATCTACCATCATGCAATCACTTTTCGTAAAATGGCTGCAACTGTAAGAACTCTTCTTCAATATATTTGCAACTCTTATGCTCCCATTATGAACACACACACATGCCAAGTGCATACACACGCACACACAGAGTCTGTTATGCTCAGTTGCAAGAATTGAATGTGAAGGTGGCTTGGGCCACTTTTGTGTGAAAGGAATGGTGGGATGGTGGTGATGGTGGTGGTGGTGGTGGTGGTGATCATGGTCATAAGGGACTGATGTGGAAAATAAAATGCCTTCAAGTGTACTAATTTATTAATAAATATTAGGTGTTTGTTAATTGACTTGTTTGGGTGTGTTAATCCTTAATCCTAACAATTAGAGCTTTCCAGCCTTGGGAGGTAGATAGTGGACTGCCCATTCTGGCAGCTAGGTAGCACAATGGAGAGAAAGCTGGCCTTGGAGTCAGGAAGATATGAATTCAAGTATGGCTTCAGATACTCACTAGCTGTATAACTCTGGGAAAGTCACTTAATCTCTGTCTGCCTCTGTTTCCTGAATTGTAAAATGGGGATCATAATACCTACTTCCAGTGTTATTATGAGAGTCCAGTGAGTTAATTTTTCATAAAGCACAGTGTCTGACACAATAGATTCTTTAAAAAATATGCTTGTTCCCTTCTTTCTGTTCACTAGAGGTCCAAAAAATAATGGCTGAATTGCCCTTGTGTTTGGATGTTGCCACATAAAGAATTATTTCTGAGTGTTTTCAGAAGCTCCCACTGCTCATGATGTTGCTTCAGAGGATTGTGCTTAGGACCAAAGAGAACTGGGTTCTCAGGAAATGTGGGCAAAATTCAGTACTTGTGCTTGAGTTATCACACCTGCTAATTCTTATCTTGGAGAATAATTGACTCCATATGTATCATTGTGTGGTACATTGAAAATGGTACTGGATTTGGTGTCAGAGGACTCATTTTCATGGCATATAGTTGGTATTTCATTGATGGACTTCAATTCAATCCCAGCTTGCCATTTACTGTTTTTCTTTGACCTTGGCAAATTACTTAAACTCACTGGGTCTCAGTTTCCTTACCTATAAATTGAGGGGACTGGATTAAATGATCCCTACAATCCCTTCCAATTCTAGAATGAGGATTCTATGAACTCAAACTATACCAGTCATGTACATTTTTGGAAGTCTCATATATGACCAAAAGCTAAGAAGCCCATTGTGCATATTGTAGAGACATTTATAGGTGCTTTAGGACTAACCTGCATAATTCCATATGTATCTTGTTTGAATACCTTCAGGGCAACCAGATGTTCCTCCTTTAGCCCTTGGGTCTCTGATAGATGTCACAGGGACTAAAGAAAATCCTAGGAGGCATTAGGAGAGAAAGGGATATTTTGGTTTGTCCTGCCTAGTTTCACGCTTTCTCACTCGGTGACCTCACCCCTTTCCATAGACTTAGTAATCTTTATGTTGATGGTTCTCAGATCTATATATCCAGTCAGAGCCTACATTCCAACCTTTAGTCCAACATTGCTAATTAAACATTGTGAATCACATACTACAGACATCTCACTAACTTGGTGTCCAAAACTGAACTCATTATCTTTTCCTCCCAAACACATCCCTTTTCTAAACTTCCCTGTAACTGTCAAAAACACTACCAGATTTCCCAACTATCCAGAATACTAATATTTTAATCTCATGTGTCACCCTCAACTCCTCCCTCCCTCACTCTATCCAATAAATTGCCAAAACTTGTCTATTTTTCTTCACAACCTGTCTTGTGTCCATCACCTTCTCTCCACTCATATGCTCACCACTCTAGTTCAGGTTATTACCTCTTGCCTGGCCTGTTGCACTGTTGCACTCCTTGCTCTCAAGTCTTTCCCTTTTCCAATCTAAACCCACATAGTTGACAAAACTGATTTTCCTAAAGCACAGGTCTGACAGCATCAGTCTTTTACCCCTCACTTCGATTCCAGTGGCTCCCTCCAACCTCTAGCATTAAGTATGAACTCAGACACTTAAAGCTCTTCACAACCTGCCCCCAAACTACCTTTTTAGCCTTTTCAGATATTACTCATCTCCACATACTTTACAACTTAAAACCAAACTGGACTTCTTGCTATCACTTGTGACCTTCCATCTCCCATCTTTGTGCCTTTCTGTTGATTGTCCCCCATGCCTGAAATGTACTCCCTTACCACCTTTGCCTCGTGGAATTCCCAATTTCCTTCAAGACCCATATCGAGACCCTCCTTCTGCATGAGGCCTTTCCTAATTCTCCCAGCTGTGAGTGCCTTCCTCATCAAGATTACCTTGTATCTGTTTTGTATGTACTTAAATGTGTGCATGTTGTTTCCTCCATTAGAATGTAAGCTTCTTTGAGGGCAGGGACTTCTTTTTGTCATTGTATCTGCAGTGCCTAGCACAGTAGCTGGCATACAGTAGGCACTTAATAAATGCTTGTTGATTGATTCATTGGTTGAAATTAGTGGAATGCTTCTCCCACTCATGGGAGATTCTGTGATTGGAGGCCTTCATACCAAATGCTTTATTAGGAGACATCCCTGGACTTGATTTAGCAGGACTGTCTCTAGGAATAAAGATGAGGATGGTTCAAACAGTGAAATGGTCTGTCATGTGCTCCCATGGACCAAAAGAATTGACCACAGAGCTCTATAAGCCAATGTCTCAACACTTCTGAATTCCTCTTTCAGTTGGGGGTTGGGGGAACAGAATGGCCTTCTGAATGCTTTGAGGATTCACCATGTAATTGAAAGATAGCTTTAAGGTTCTTGATATTCTCATTCTTTCCTTATTTGTATTCTTGATCCCTAAAATTAAATAACTTTTTGTTCTAAAGTTTATTGTATAAGGATTAAGTCAGTAAAGTAAGAAAAGTTTTCACAGAAGAAAAGCAAGACTTAGGCATAGAGAAAAACTTCCTCAGAGGGCCTTAAGCATTAGCCCTTAATTTATGTGGGAAGAGGAAGATGGACATGGTAGCATACTTAAATAGAAGGAGAAACAAAAGGAAGGAGTCAAATTTATGCCTTCATATTTCTGTTTCATAATTTTAAAAAATCAATAACACGTAAAGTCATAGGTGGTGTGCTTATTAAATTTGCAGCTGAAACAAAGCTTCACTTCAGAGTGGGAAAATAAAAATAAACATCCTGACAGGTTAGGAGATTGGCTCCAAATATAGTAAAATGAAGTTAGTGGGGATAAATGTAAAATCTTATCCCTTGGGTAAAAAAAATAATTTATAAATAAAAAATGGTAAAGGGAACTTTGTAGCAGTTCATCAGAAAAAGATCTAGGGAATTTGACAGATTACAAGCTGAATATGAGTCAATAGTGTGATATGATAGCAAGAAAAATTAATGAAACTGATATTGCTTTAAAAGAGGAATAACATCCAGGCCCAAGGAGGTAATAATCCCTTGTATTCTCTGCTCAGGCTTCATCAGGAGTAGTGTTCAGATCTATACTTTACATTCTAGGAAGGACATCAATAAGTTGGAGCACAACAAAGGAGGGTGAGGGGCCTTGAGATAATGACAAATGAGATTAATTGGAGGAATTGAGATGATTAGATGAGAAAATATTTTGGACAAGAGACATATTTGTCTTTTAAGGATCTGAAAAGTTGTCATGTAGAATATAGATTTGATTTGATCTCTTTGGGTCCAGGGAGCATGATCAGTATTTGGTTGCAGAAAGGCATTTTTCAGGCCCAGAGAAAATTTTACTAATTAGACTTATCCAAAAGTGAATTGAGATGACTAAGGAGGTAGTGAGTTCTCTCTCACTGCAGGTCTAAAACAAAGACTGGATATGTTATAGGGTGGATTCTTCACATGCAAATTGGACTAGATGGCTTTAGAAATCCCTTCATACCTTGATTCAATAGATAGCATGCATGTCAAATTTGGTAAATCTGAGACCTGAGAGAGATAGCTAAAATACTGGAAGACAGACCAAAAAAAGATAGGACCAAAAAAAAGATGTAATCTTGAATAATGGACTAGGAGAAAGAATGGAAACTTAAGCACATGATCAACATGAGGATAGAATAGTTTTCTGCAAACTTCTTCAACCTAAAAACCTCAAGAGAAGGAAATGTGAGTCAAATATAGAGAAATTAAAGCTGACTCAATCTGATTCTCTTTTGACTTAAAAAAAAGTTGAAAACATTGATTCTGAAGAGCTCTCTGAGTACAACTGTGGGAAGCAGCATAGAAAGTATAACAGTGCAGAGTTGGCCATAGGGTAAGTGGCTTACATGACTGCAAGTAAGGAGACTTTAAGTATTTGGGGCCAATCCTTACCCAGTGGAGCTTACTCTGAACAAGAAATTTATCAGGTTCCCATATCCTCAGTCTTGGCCTTCAGGGTCTGTGCACGAAAATGCAAACCACTTCATTAAAGGAAAAAAGGGATGATGAAAAGAATTAGAAATAAGATAATAAAAATAAAAGGGCTAACATATATAGAATGTATAGGAAAAAATGTCCAGAAACAAGTTTAGCTCATAAGCAGATAAAGAGGAAGACTCATACCAAAGGCAAAATGTGAAGAAAATTTTTAAAGGCCATAATACATTGAACTGTGAAAGAAAATGAAATAAAAATGACAAAGATAATTCTGAATACTTCCTAATGATCAATAAAGGTCATGGAATGATAGAAAAAAAAACTTTAAGAATTATTCAAAATGGAAATAAAAATTTTATAAGAAGATATTAAGAAAATTATTTTGGAAATCAGAGCTCTTAAAAGAATTTACAAATATAAACTATACAAAGGAGAATCTCTGCAAAGGACACAATTTGAAAAAATGATGAATAATTTTGGAATTAAAAAATACAGAAATGCAAGAAAGTTTGGCTAAAGATAAACAAAATAACTTTAAAAGAACATATCAGTTTGATATAAGCCAAAATAATCTTGAAAACAAAATGCACAGTGGTAACTTAAGAATGACAAGTTTCCCAGAAGAACGTGATGAATGTATTGGCTTTTTTTAAACTTGAATACCATATTTCAGGAAAACATATAAGAAACAAAGAAACACTCCAAAAACTTTTGAATATAGACAATATTGCCAAATGACTATCCAGATTTTTACCAGACAAAAATTCTATGCATGAAAGTAATACTTAAAGCTCACATTTAAATATAAAGCAAAATTTTCAGGCAATAAATATTAAGACATTGCTATTTACTAAAGTTTTCAACAAATAAAAATCAGTTTAAATTGGAAAGAGTACTAGATTTGGATTTAGGGAATATACATTTGAATTATAGTTCTAATAATACCAGTGTGACTTTGGAAAAGTCTTTTATTCTCTCTATTCCTCATCTTTAAAATGAAGGGATTTCATTTATTGGCTTCTAACGTCTATTTTAGCTCTAAATCTATGATCCCATTGATTACTTCAAGGATACATGAAATATTAGGAAAGAAAGGAAAAGGATATTTAAAAAAAACACCTTACCTTCTGTCTTAGATTGATGCTAAGCATCAGTTCCAAGGCAGAAGAATGGTAAGGATTAGGCAATTGTGGTTAAGTGACTTGCCCAGGGTCACAAAGCTAGGTAGTATCTGAGGCCAGATTTGAACCCAAGACCTCCCATCTCAGGCCTGCCTCTCTATCCACTTAGCTATCTAGCTCCCTCAAAAGGATCTTTCAAAAAGCAAAGGAATTTAAGTTGCAGGCCAAAATAACATATCCTGTAATGTCAAGGTTAATCATCAATGAAAAAAATGTACCTTTAACATTTGGGACATTTCTGTAAAAACAACAATAATAACATACCTGCACATATAATGAAGCAGAACATTTGACCTACCATCATGCCAAACAAGAAAAGTACAAAAAAGGTAAATAAGCACAATTATTGAAAAATGACCAAGTAATTAAAGTGATCTTTTTATGTTGAAATAGTCCATTGTTTTTAAAAAAAATGGATTGAAAGGTTAAAGAAAGAACAAAATAAAATTATCAGTGGGCAAAGAAAGATTTAAGGAGATTATATTTAAGGAGATCTTGAAGAATCAGAACAGAAGTAGGAAAAGCTAAATTAATATTTCACTTAACTAAAACCCACTCATCCCTATAAACGAATTAATACATTTTTATAAGACGGATAAAATAAAGGGGACTTGATTAAGTGGGTAGAGGAAAGGCAATATTAAAAGGGAGACAGACTAGAAATACCCCTTTACCTAATCTAGATATGAGCAGAGAAGAGACAATTTTTTTTTAATTTCTCAGAGTGGGAGAATGAAGGATTGTGGGGGGAGCAGAATAGAAAAAAAAAAAGGGAGGCAAAAGGCTGCGATGTGGAGAATAGAAGAAGGTGGGTCTCTAGAACCTACATGCAGGTCAAGAAGCAATAGTTAGAACTGAACACTGGAACAACTGATAGGTTTAAGATTAGGAAAAGAATACCAGGATGTATATTGTCACCTTATTTATTTAACTTACATGCCAAGTACATTATGTGAAATGACAGGCTAGCAGCAGTCCCCAAACTTTTTACACAGGGGGCCAGTTCACTGTCCCTCAGACCATTGGAAGGCCAGACTATAAAAACCTAACCCTAACCCTAACCAGGCAGCAGTATACACAGTGCAGAATCCCCTCCCCCAGATTGCCACTCACCATGCTGACATCTTCCATTGTGCAGCCACATAATCCTTTGTGTGGTGCCTTGTTCTAAGGCACCACACAAAGGATTATGTCACCAGAAGTAGTACTGTACATGAGCGACGCCACACTTTGTGATGCTACCACATACAGTGCTCCTCTCACTGACCACCAAGGAAAGAGGTACCCCTTCCAGAAGTGTGGTGGGGGCTAGATACATGGTCTCAGGGGGCTGCATGTGGCCCATGGGCCATAGTTTGGGGACCCCTGGTAGACAAATCAAAAACCAGAATTAAGGTTTCCAGAAAAAATATCAAGAAGCTCAGATATGTAGATGATACCACTCTGATGGCAGAAAGTGAAAAAGAATTAAACCCAAAAAAAGAAGACAGTATAAAAACTAGCTTGAAGTTTAACATTAAAAACAAAACACAACAAAAATAATATTATGACAACTGGTTCCGTAATTTTGTTACAAACAGAAGGAAAAGAAATGGAAGCAGTGTCATATTTTATATTCTTGGGCTCAAATATAATTGCAAATGGTGACTGTAGCAATGAAAATAAAAGTGTTCTTCTTGGAAGGAAAGCTAAGGCAAATTTGGACAGCATATTAAAAGGCAGAGATATCATCTTGATGATGAAAGACCATAAAGTCAAAGCTATGGTTTTTCCAGTAATGATGTATGGCTATAAGAATTGGACTATTAAGGAAAGCTGAGTACCACAAAATCAACACTTTCAAATTGTGGTGCTGAAGAAGACTTCTGGGAGCCCCTTGGACAGCAAGAAGATCAAATTAGTCAGTACTTACTTAAATTGATTCAGACTCCTCACTGGAAGATTATATATTGGACCTTAAGCTTAAACACTTTGGTCACATAATGCAAAGATTGGGTGGGGGGGAACAAACTTTGAAGTTAGAAAGGATTGTAGGCAATAGGACAAGGACATGGTAGAGGATGAGAGATAGATAGACAGTGTCTTGAAAGCAATGAACATGAGCTTGAAGAGAGTTTAGGAGATAGTGAAGGATAGAAGGGCCTGGCCTACTATGGTTCATGGGGTCACAAAGACTTGGACATGATTGAACAACTACTCATCCTAGAGGGAAAATGAAAGGGGTCTATCAAAGAATAATTTCATAGAGGAAGTGAAATTCATGTTTGTGGGTGAGAGTCTTTATTCCTCTTCCTGTTCCCAGACAGAATTTACACAATAGGAGACCACTTTGTGCAAGGGCTATGCTTACTTTGATTTCTGCTTTATCAAGGAGAGAGATTTTATGGGTCTCTAGGGACAGCTAGCACTTAAGGCGATAGGAGGAACCTAGATCAGAGATATAATAAATTTATCTTAGGGGAAATGAGTCATCATGGCAAAAAGAGGGAGTAGGATTGGGCTCCAAGACTTTAAGGGGACAGGCTAGATCCCAACTAGGTTTCTATTACATGTTCCCTCAGGTATGAAAGCTTCTTCCCCTGCTCCACCATTTCTTCCAAACTTTTTTCCTTAGTTGCACTCCTTTTTCTTCATGTGGCTTGGCAGAATACATGTTTTCCACTTTTTATGGATTCAGAGAAACTAAATCCAAATTGAGGTACTGCTTTGGTGCTACTAAAAATGGGCCTCCACATCAAGACCCTGAAGCATAAGCCTACAAAGTACTTTATATTGTCTATAACTGGCATCTAGGATGGTCTAGGGATAGGGTCACTAAGTGGAAACTCCAAGTAGTTCAGTTGTATATTAAGTGATCTTTACTACAGACCTTTATGAATTTCTAAGAGGGGTACAGTAGAAAATACCACCAAAAGCAAAACAAACCAAACTATAAAATAAGTATACAAAGGAGAAGAGAAGATGAGATAGAATCTATAAATGTAATGACAAAGGAATGAGATAAAAGTGTGTTAGACTTAAAATAGTTTTGAGTGTTAAATAGTTGTAGATAAGAGAGTGGGAGCCATAAACTGTGATAATTAAAATGTTTGGGAGCAAGGGAAATATATATATCAATTATGACCGCTGAAATGTTTTCTATTGTGTCTTGGTTTTATATAAATATAAGATGGTCGCCAGGGAATATATTCCCAATTTATGAATATGCCCAAGCCAACTGGATTTTATAGAGAAATTTAATTTATAATACACTGATTAATCAATAGAAAAAGAGAGAAAGTAAGAAAGGAATAAGAATGAATAAATCAGTCAGTTGGTTTTATCACTCACCCAAGATCTCTCTAGGTAAGGCTTCTCATGCCAACCTCAGGCTCCACCATCAAGAGAGCCTCCTTTCAAGAAATGTTTCCAGAGAATTCTCCTCCTTCAGAGCCAGCCTTCTCTCCTGGTCCTCCAACAGAGCAATCTCCTCAGTCCTCCTTCAGAGCCACCTCGCTCAAAGCAAAACCTCCTCAGAGCAAAAAAACACTCCTCCCTCTGTCCTCAGACCCAGCTATCTTTAAGGAAACCATCTAAGTTCCCTCCCCTCAGTTCTCACATCTACCAATCACTGTCGATGTCTCCCCTCTGCCAATGGTGGCTCTAGCTTAACCCAGGACCGCCCAGATGTCTGACCCCTTTGCACATGTCTGTTGAAGGTCATATTCTCAAATAATTAAATCTTGATCTTTGCTGCAGCCCTTCCTAAATCCTTTTACTCTAAGTAGGGTGGAGATTGTATTTCCAAGACCTGGTTCTGTCATTCCAAGTATCTCTATTGTATCAATTATAAAATCAATCATGACTCAAAGAACTTCCTGTTCTATGCTTAAGCATAGGTCAAAACCCTTTCCATTGTTTAGCAAAAGGTTTCTGTCCTAAAGTAGTCTTAAGTAGGGAGGAGAAGGATCCTCTCATGCCAACGGGTTTCACATTCGAATAGAGTTCTTACTATCAGTAGGAAATTTTTTCCAGTATGAGATTTCCCAATGGGGAAATTTCCAACATTCATAAGCCTAAGAAATTTTAAGGTTTACAAGTGGGAGCTCAAAGTTAGTACTTGGGAAGTTCTTCTCAAGAGGGATATAGAGAAAATAAATTAGGAACAAGAACAATTATAGTACTTGAATGGAGAGAATAATATATGGGCAAAGATTAGAATTATATACAAATAATGAGGACTTAAGGAAACTTAGAAAAGGAAACCACAAGATACTAATACTTAATCAAAGAGAATTTGATGGGAGGAGATCAAAAGAATGGAAAATTTTGAACCAAGTACTTATGGGGAAGTGGGGAGGAAGGGAGGGAGATGGGGAGGAAGAAAGGCAGGGAGAGAAAGGGGGGTAGGAGAGAGGAAGAATCATTTATTAAGCACCTACTATATACCAAGTACTGTGCTAAGATAAATATGAACATATATGTCAAAAAAGACACTTGGATGCAAATTGGGCTGCATGCCTCACGATCTAGATTGTGAGACCAATGACTAAGTCCTGTTAGAGACTCTGAAATTTACATTTCTTTGTGGCTCAAACTAAATGAGAAGACTACTTGATGAGTAAATGAGAAGAAATGCAGTATTATGTTGTGGACTTTTTCCAACCACCAAATTATTCTTTCATCAAGTTTCTTTTACTTTTCGATATTGTATTGAATGAAACATTTGTTTCTTTAAAGAGCTTGGGTCATAATGATGGAAGACAATACATGAAAGGGAAGTGGATGTGGAAATTTCAGGAAGGAGACAGGAAGAGAAAGGATATCCTCATGAGGGCAAGAATTCTGGGGGGCAAAGTAGTAAAGTTCAGATTGTAAGGAGCAGATCTGGGAGTGAAGTGAACGTGAAAGGAGAATGAATGAAAATGAAAGCCTAGAACAGAACTTAGTATACATGAAATTATACCACACTAGGAGATGTAGTCATTTTACTAGACAAAGTTTAAATAAAAAATTCACAATGTCAAGAAAGATAAACACTGAAATTACATTATGCTCAAAGATGAAATAGACAATGAAACAATCTCAATATTAAAAGAATATGCATTGAATGGCATTGTATCTAAATTTATAAAAGGAAAGGTAACTGAGTAGCAAAAATATATATTTAATAATAATAGTGGTTATGGGATACTTTAATGTTTCTCTTTCAGAACTGAATAAGGCAGAAAGATAAAGAAAGTAGGGCATATGAAACAGAATATATATATATATATATATATATATATATATATATATATATATATATATATATATAAGTAGTATGTTCTTTATGTAGGTGAGTGGGACAACCACCATAGTATGGTAGAAGCTTTCAGGCTTCATCTCTTGGATATGAGAGTGAAAAGTGTGTGTGCTTACAACCCCCCTTTTATCATGTCCCTGATGCAGAGATGGTCCCTCCCCTCATGCACCATTGGCCAGTTACTTGAGAGTCACAATTCTGAAAGCTAGCTAAACAGAATGTGTAAATTACATACCAAATTATCCTAATTATTCAAGTGGGGTTTAACCAGTCAAAACAAGAATTGTTTCAATCCTATCAATCTGAAATCCTATATCCTTTTAACCAATCAAAGGAGGAGAAAGTTATATACTGCTCCTCTTCAGGGGAAAGGAAAACTTAGTTTGTTTTATCTGGTCAGCCAGATGTGCTTCCTTGAGAGGAGTACATGTTATCTCTATTCTTTACATAAATGTGTGTTTATATATATATATATATATATGTATATATATATATATATATATATATATCCCCCAGGCCTTTATTGAAAGTGATCAAGTGATAGTACAATGCAAAGAAAGAGAATAAGGTAAGAAAAATTACAAATAGATACAAAAAAAGCAGAAATATTAAATACTTTCTTTCCAGACTATAATGTAATAAAATGTCAATTCATACAATGAAGAAAAATAAATGGATCTAAATTAGAGACTTAATAATAACCACCTGAATAATGAGTTAAAGGGACAAAATCATAAATATAATAAACAACCATTTTGACAACCTTGTTTTATGAAACCTCAAATTTACCCTTGTCCCATGGGAATTTGCCTTCAAGAAACCCATAAAATTACCTTTGTCCCAGAATGAATAATAAGCCATTAGCACCATTGAGCACCCTGGATAAGAGTGATGGATGTAGTACCCTTTTGTCTTTTTAGTTGATCTTATTGTATTTAGGTTGCTCCCAGGTACCATAGCTTCTGGCTACAACCTCTTTCCCAAGCATCTATGTAACCAGTCAGTTGTTTCTTTTTGGTTTTACTCCATGAGGTATAAATATAATCCCAAGTTCCAGAACTTCTAGTTCCATTCTTGGTATTTTTCCCAGTGACAATATTCCCAAAGACTTGGAACAAAGTAGCTCTGTGTGTGTGTGTGTGTGTGTGTGTGTGTGTGTGTGTGTGTGTGTGGTGGTCATAAGATTTTGTCTCCTCTGTCCTGACATGTTCTATCATGACTGTGTTGGTGGCTCTATATTTTCTCAGGATGACAATGTGAAAAGAACAGGAACTATGAGAAAACATCAAAAATACTTGGATGCAATTAAAGCAGTTTCTCAAAGAAAAAAATTACCATATTAGCCCCAATATAATATGACCTTGAATATAGTGCAATCCCACAAATCTTGAAGAGTAATTCAGAAAGAGGAAACACCCATTTTATTTTACCCTTTTCAATTACAACTTTCTCTTAACTCCGGAACAATGCAGGCACTTTATATTAGAAGTTTTTTCAAGGTCCTGAAAACAAGTTAAAGATGTTTTTAATGCCAACACTTTTATTAAATATGTATTACTTTTATAGATACATGTGAGAAACTACCTTCCAATATTTAATCGTAGTCTTCTTCCTCTTCTATTTCCTCAGCTCCCAAAGTGAAAACATCATTCAAAACATCACTATCACCTTCTTTTTTCCTACAAAACACCATCTTCACTACCATTTATATTGTTTGATATTATAAAGGTTAAATTTATGGTTGAGACTGAATATAATAATTATTGGTCACCAAGGATTTAATTTCTTAAATCCTAAATGAAACACTCGAGTCGGAATGGAATTTTATGGTGATTTAATTGCAATAGGAGGAAGAAATTAAAAGAGAGAGAGATAGAGAGAATCAGAGAGAGAGAGAGAGAGAGAGAGAAAGAGAGAGAGAGAGAGAGTGAGAGAGAGTTAACTCAAACTGCTCTGGCTCAGGCTGAGCCAGGAAGGAGTTCAAGACCTTGGGCAAGGCGGCCTTCCCCTGAGAGCCAAGGGAAAAGGGAGTCAGTCCTTTTCACTCACGTGACCAATTGAAGGAAGCTGTCTGCAGGAGCTCCTCCAAGCTTGAGTTCCAGGATGGAACTGGTGCCTAGTCCTCTCCACAGGAAGTGATGAGAACTCAAAAGGCAGTTCTCCACATCACTTATTGCATCTCACATGTGCCAATGGTGGCTCAAGCTTGGCTTAGGACAGCCCAGGAGACAGTCAGTGATTTATGATTTGTCATTTGCTAGCACATGCCAGTGTAGTGTGGGTGTGTACATCCCTGGGTTCTAGACTAAGCAAGATGGGAAAAATCTAAAAATCACAATATACAGCATTTAAAATCCAAGCACAATGGAGTCAGTGGAGATTTTGTCCCAAGTGGTTTTGATCCAGTTCCCCAGTACAGTGAATGACAGTTTTATTTTTCCTGATGGAGTAAATTCATGGTTTCCAGCCAAAATTCACTCCTTATATTCTTTCCTCAAATAATCTTTGAATGGCTTATTAAGTACTTCATCTCACACTTGTAATTGTGATGCCATTCCTCCCTGAATAACAACTATGTAGGTCCCTGCATATTTCAGCAATTCTCTTCTTCAAATTTTCAGTCAGGTGACCCTTAAACGGGTTGAGTAGGAGCATTCCTCTCTGACACAGTAACACACCCAGATGCCTATCCCAGACCACATTCAACCAATCTAAAACATGTTCTTCATTCATCCATTCCTTTTCCTGCACCTGAAAGATCACTCCTGCTGGTAACTTTTCCTTAGGTAATGTTTTACACCTTAAAATTACATAAGGGGTCTTTTTTAGCCCATCAGCTGTGACTGTAATCATCATGGTCATTCTCATTTCCTCATTTCCAGTAGTTTTAATCAACACTGATTTGGTGCTTTTAGTATTAACAGTGACATTTGTCAGAATATCAAAACAAACAGGGGTTTGGTCCACATTTCCCATCTGCCCCAGGAGATAGCCATGCTTTTTACAATGCTGAGGAGCACAATATACAACTTATGCTTTCAAAACCGGAAGTGCTCAAATTTAGGGTGAATGCAACTTTCAAAGGTACATATTGGGGGGGCAAAACACCCCACTATATTCAAGCTAATAAGGTATTCTTCTGAAGATATACATTAACAAACTGAAAAAAGAAGACTGAGTAGTGTATGTAGGCTGTTAAACTGGAGAATCAACAAATTAACAAATACAAACTAAATAGAAATTACAAAATGTAAAATCTAGGGTATATGGATCACTTTAAGCTTATAGATGAACTATTTCAAGGGCTATCATCTACAAGAGAAATTTGACCAGTTGCTTCTCCAAAGGTAAGAACTAGAGCCAGTGAGAGTGGGTAGAAATAACCGTGAAACATTTTTTGGTCCTATATAAATAAAGAAAAGTAACAGGTCAAAATACTCTAGCAATTCTGGACAAAAGGGTGAGAGGCATGAGTTTGAAAAAGAAGTATGTCTTCTCTTTATTCTGGAAAAATTCAATGACTAGGAGTACTCTAAGTTGGATTCTTTGGCAGACTTTTCTATTCATCAAATTCTCTGTTTTTCTCTTCTTTTAAAAAGTTGATCCTTAAAATCATAATTTCTCTTTACATTCTTCTACTCATTAGACCCTCCTTTCTAATAAAAAAAAAACCCACTAAATGTAATAGAATAATAAAACAAGATTTTTCAAGTGTATATAATTGTAGTCTCATTTTCTCTACTGAGAAGAGAGATCGGGTTCCATCTGCTCTTCTCCAGAACCAATACTATTCATTGCAATTGTTCAGAGTTCAGACACCTCTTAGTGTTTTTATTTTTAGCTATCCTAGTCATTGTGTATATTGTTCTCTTGGTCCTAATTCTCCCTCCTCCTCCCCCCCCCCCCAACTCTCTATCTGTCTGGTTTTTCTGCACACAATGAAATGACCTTGCCTGTATTCATAGAACCACAAAGAGGAGAGAGCAGTTTTCCTCAGGGTTCCAAGAGGAGTAAATGACATCAACAGCACCCTACTTTGTTTTTTTTTGTTTTGTTTTGTTTTTGTCACTTACCTGCTCCTTTGTCCTGCTGCCTAGGAGCTGCAAAGGAGAAGAGACAGAAAAGTGGCCAATTTCTTATCTGTCTGAGAAGGCAAGGCAGTACCCTTTGATGAGGACAAGGTCCTGAGTAGTCAACTCCATATCACTTTCTGGTCCCTTTTGTTTAAAAAATAAAACAAACAACAACAGAAACCTAATCTCAAGCAGATAAGGAGTCTGTCAGATACCCTGATGTAAAAACCATGCATTCACCCAGATAATTTCAACGTTAAAAGGAACTTTGAAGTTCCTCTAGTCCTACCACTGCCTGAAATGAAAATTGCTCTTCACCTCATTCTTAGAAGTAGTTATCCATATCTCCAAATGAAGGAAAATCCATTGTCTCCTGAAGCAGCCCATATATTTCTTGGACAATTCTAAAATCTTTTAGGAAGTTTCCCCTTCCCTTTCTCTTTCCAAGAGATTAATTTTTATATTTTATTATATATAACAAGTATATATTACATATTTTATATATTGTGTATATTCTATATTTTATATAACAATATTATATTAAATTTCTATTTCACTAGAACCCATTTCTTTAGGAATCTGAAGTATTTTATTTTAGACATTTAAAAACTGTTCTGAGATGGCCAAGGGGCTCAGATAATAATAGTTATTATTGTCTTATTTTTAAAAAAAATTTTAATATTTATCTTCTGTCTTAGAATCAATACTAAGTATTGGTTCCAAGACAGAAGAATGGAAAGAGATAGGTAATTGGGGTTAAGTGACTTGTCCAGGGTCACACAGCTGGGAAGTATGTGAGGCAAAATTTGAACCCAGGACCTCCTATCTCCAAGCCTGGCTCTCGATCTACTGAACCACTAAGCTGTCCCAACAATGATTATTTATTGACACGAAATATAAGACAAAAAAAAATTAAAGAACCTTTTTTCCCCTAAGGAGGCAAAATCTTCTGTCTTCAACCCCAGGGGCTCTTAACCTTTTTTTTTGAACCTTAACCCTATTTTCCTGAATCCTTTTACTATCTGGTAAAGCTTATTGACTGGGAAAAAAAACACAGAACTATTAAAAAGTCAGAAAATTAAGGAAAGGGGTAGAGTGCTAAATTAGGTCTCCATGCAGAGCTGCTGGCCACATACCCACAGAGTTCTGAGGATTGGAACTCTGGTTACTCTGGTCACTGACCCCTGGGACAGCCAAACTGGCTAGATTGAGAACTCTGAGGAGCCATTAAAATTGAGAAGCTTAAATACCTTTCTAGGGGAACATGGGGACTAAGGATGAGAGGGATAGCTGATTGGCAAATGAGGAGTCCCAGACAGGAATAACAGTGAGGGGCTGGCACTTTACAAAGGGAAAGACCCAGCCAAGGGCTGGGCCACTTTGGTAAAAGACTTTGGCTTAAGGGGAGAAATCATTGGGACAAAAGAGATACATAACACCTGAAGGGATTAGCCACCTCCACTTAAACTCCTTTAAGGTCTATTGTCAATCTGAGACTAGTGAAGTTGGACTTTCCCTCAGGGAGAAACTCTCAGGTGGCAAAGTCAAACCTGAGGCTTTCACCTTTAAGCTAAGTAAACTGGGGGTCATTACATCTTTCTAGGTTACAATTTTGGGGACTTCTAGATTCCATGTTGACAAGCCTATGACCTCTCCTTAGAATAATAGTTTCCCTTTATTATTGGGAAAGGACTTTTTCACTAGAAATTTGCTTCTGAGCTTTTCTTTGGCTAATTTTTACACAATATATACACACTCTTTGTCTGAAATAATCTGCTATTCATTATCATTTTTCCTGTCTGGTCATGTTGCCATAATGGTGAGAAGACTAATTTAACAGGAATAAAAAGTATAGTTCTCCACTTGGGTTAAAAAAATTAATTGCTAAAGTTGGGAATAAGAGACATGACTGGACAATATTTCATGAGGGAAAGAGCTAGATATTTCAGTAAATATTGAAATAACAGAATGTTTGAAATATTTGAAGAAAATGCTGAATTTCAGTAAGAATTTAGTAAAAATAGAGGGCAGCTGGGTAGCTCAGTGGATTGAGAGCCAGGCCTAGAGACAGAGGTCCTAGGTTCAAATATGGCCTCAGACACTTCCTAGCTGTGTGACCCTGGGCAAGTCAACACCCATTACCTAGCCCTTACCATTCTTCTGCCTTGGAACCAATTACACAGTATTGATTCCAAGATGGAAGGTAAGCATTAAAAAAAAGAAAAAGAAAAAAAAAAGAATTTACCCACTTGAAATCAGACCATAGACTTTTGGTTAACATTCCTTAGAATAAACCCATGTTGGAGAACCTATGGCAATGTGTGCCAGAAGAGACTGCTCATCTCCCTCTCTCCACTGTGCCTGAGGACATTTCTCATATCACCTGCCCTTCTGTCCAGCAGCCTAATATGGGAGGGCTTCCTCTCTCCCCTATCTGGGGTAAGGGGGTGGCTCACATGTGGTGTGATGACTGTAGTTTGGATACTCATTTTCTAAAAGGTTCACCATCACTGTGTTAACTTGGAAATAACACAGAACTACTAAAGTAGTCAGAAAAAGTCTTTAATCAGGAAAGGGATAAGTCCAATATTTGGCCCTTTATTCAGAGCCCAGGACCAAAACTTTTATAGGGTCTACATGCTGGGACTCTGGGGACAATATCTCTGGGAATGACACTGTGGTAAGGAGGTCCCTCCTCCCTCCAACCCCTTGCTTCAGAGTCACATCCTCACTGCTGTAAAAGAATATAAAACCCCCAGAATTGAGGCAACTTATGCTGTCTTGCTGTCCTCCTGAGGAGCTGCTCTTCTATCCATGCTGTTCCACCTAGGAGGCAGGCTTCCACCTATGCTGCCTCCTGGTCAGATTTCCAAATTAATGTTTCTTTTTATTTTTAAGCCAAGTTTTGGAGTCCTACATTCTTGCCAAAGGTATCCTTCCCGAACCCCAGGGGCCAACCTCTGAACCCCACAACACTAGAAGTTTGGGGGTTACTAGATTCCACATTGACAACTGGTATAAATTCTCTCTGTTGGTCATAGTACCATCCTCCAAAGTCAGGCAGAACAAGTCTAATCCTCTTTCACTTGCCCACCCTTCAAGTATTTGAAGATGACAATCATATGTCTCTTCTTTTCTCCTCTTACATGTCTTTTCTCTAGTTTCCAGGTTCCTTCAGTAGATTTCCCCAACAAATCATTTTCTATCTCCCCATTAGCTAGTAATTTCCTCATATATATGCTTTAATGTGTCAATTTCCTTTTTTAAAAAATATAATCCCCATAACTAGATATAATATTCCACATATAATCGGACCAGGGCAGATTGTGGTTGCTCAGAGAGTGGCTTCCCTCTGGACACTATGCAAGGTGTCCCCCAAGTTTTGCTGAAGTTTTAATCCATTAAAACTTAACATTATATAGATTTTGGACATTTCAAGTACCTCTGCTAATGAATGTAACCTAATATCCCTGTTGATTTTTTTCAGCAGCTATCTCATTTAGGCTTATAATGTGACTCATTATTGACTTATAAGTTTATCATTCATTGAAATACCTAGTTCTTTTCTCTTGTGAACTTGAATGGAAAATTCTATGTCTTTCTCATAAAAAGTGTTATCGACCTCGATAGAAGTTAGTACTTTCCCTTTGCTTTCCCCCACCCCCAAAAAACACCAAAACCAACAATGTTGGTCTTTCACATTTCAAAGGCATTGCGGAATGGAATAGCTCACAATCCATCACATCTTATAATCTACAACCCAGTAATTCACTTATACTGGCACAAAAGGTGGAAGGTGGGGGGTAAGGGGAGTTTCTTTGATTGGAAACTCTATAAATGGAGTTTTGTACTCAATACTTTGACATTCTTTTGGCACCTAAAGTTGGGGAATGTCCTTTTAAGAAAAGAATAAACTGCTGTCTTCTACTTTGACTTCTGAGCTCTGTTTGTGAACTTTCAGTGTTAGGGTTCATTGTCCATGACCCAGTCCTTTGCAAACTGTTGTCCCAACATCCCCCTTATCCTCTCAATTTCATCTATTAATTTTTGAATCCAAATGGATAATTGGATCTTTATTCCTATTAAACTAATCTTCTCACCATTATCCCATCTTTTTTTTTAAACCCTTACCTTCCATCTTGGTGCGAAGGGATTGTAGGACCATCATGTGAGGTAAGGACAGAGTAAGTTGCCCCTGTATCTATGAGAAACTCAACTTATCTTCTACCTCTACCTCAAGATTAATCCTGGGTTCAGCCATAGTAATGGAAACCAGGAGCACACCAGCCCCAGGGCACCCCTATTCTGAATCTTCAGGAGACTGGAGGATGGGGGGATGCCTCTTGGGCCACTGGGGTCTCTGTGTGGAGGGACACTGGCATTTCCAGTGTCCTCATTGACTACAGGCTGGGCATGGAGTTGAGGGTGGTCTTCCCTTTGAAGGACAATCCTATGACCAATGCCCATTCTGTCTGTAGGTGTAGCAAGAACCCCTTGGCCTCTGCCTATGGGTCAGGGAGGTGAGGGCTGCTGCGAGCAATTTCTCAGGCATTTGTCCTCCCATCGTCACCTGGTCCCTGTTGTGAAAAACCTTAAAGTCAGCATCTACTAATTGGTTTATTGGAGTTTGGGGTCCCAGACCCAGCTTTTGCAGTTTTCGCCTGATGTCTGGATCTGTCCTATAAAATGGAGGTGTAAGATAATTGCCCCCTCATCACTCTCTGAGTGGACATTTGTATACTGTTTCATGGCTAATCGGGACAAGAAGAGAGCTGGATTCTCCTCTTTTCCTTGAGTAACCTCTTTAAGCTTGTTATAATTGACTTGCTTCCTAATCCCTTTTTGCATGGCCTCAAGGAGACAGTCAATCATATGATCTCTATGCTGTCTATGTCTTTCATTCATATAGGCCCATCTGGGAGCTTTCCTGGGACAGCAGTGGTACCAGGGACTCCTGCCCATGCACAGCCTTGGACCTTCTCATCTCCTATTTCTATGACAAAATCCAAGATCCTCTTTTTCTCATCTGGGGTGCAACAGGTGGAGATAATAATGTGTAAATCTGTCCAGGACAGGTCATACTGCAAGGCAAGGCATTTAAAACCATCAATGAATTTGGAGTGATTCTCTGAGTAGTGACCTAATTTCTCCTTAATTTGGGCTAAATCTTTCATAGAAAAAGGGACATGTACCTGAGTCAGCCCATTAGGCTTGGGCACCTCTCTCATAGGAAGGAGATGAACTCTGTAACCATAACTGTTTCCTCCGGGTGTGGAACAGGCTTGGTTGGGGGATGGACTAGGTAACATTATCAGTTTGTGGTGGGTACAACAGGATATTATGCTTGGGAAAGGTTTGGGAGACTGGAATGGTCTCAGGCTCTGAGCCTGGAGAGTAAGGTTAGGGTTTTGGGGCAGAGAGTTGAGAAAAGGAAACAGTTGAACCTGGGGGAAGGGATCCTGAAATGAATGTTAGTTCTGAGGAGGTTCGGGGAGAGGGAGGCTGTGGTCAAACCTCAGCTGGTGAGGGAGCTGTTATCTCCCCCTTCTACTATGGGAGACCAAATTGCCATTGAGTGCTGAATCATCAAAAATGTCCTTTTGAGGGCTTCTCCAAGTAGTGGTCAGCAAGGGTGCAGTAATGTACATACAGTAAGCCCTTCTAAGCTCAGGATTCAGACTGAGTTTAATAAATGCTGAAATATAGGGCTGTGCTGTCCTTTCCCCTTTCCTTATGCAAAACAAGTCCAATTGTTGGATGGTATTATAATTTAGGGTGCCATGGATGGGCCATGCCTCTTGTTTATAGAGGTGTAATGTGGCCATTTAACATTACAAAAAGAGATTAGTTTATCTTTTTTTAAGTAGTATAGATCCAATTTTCAAAAAATAAACCCCAAAGGGGAATCTCAGGGTACACTCTGTCTCTGTCCCATTTTGATGCAGAATGGCCAATTCCATATTGAGGGTCAACAATTGTGTGTCCACAGAGGTTGCCTAAACTATAGCACACACATTAGTGAGGTGAGAGTCTCCCCTTCACCAGAATATCTTCTTGTATGAAAAAGGGGAGCTGACAGACCCCAGATCCAGTGGCCAGACTAGACTGACTTCTGAGGCTGATGGGAGAGAAAGCACAAAAGAGGTCCCACAAAGATGTCGCCCAAAAGATGGGGGTTTTAGGAGTCCAAGAAAGGCTCCTTCCTACCTGAGAAGTTGTATCCTTGTGGATGATCTGGGGTAGCCAAAAACATTGGGTGCCAGATGTTGTGGGGTGTAAATTTGTACCCCCAGGGTTTGGGAAGGATACTGTAAAGGATAATTTTAGCATTGTGACCTAAACTATATTAATTATTGATCACCATGGAAATCCCAAATAACAAAAAAAAAAATTACCAAAGTCAGTCTGGAAATTTATGGTGATTTAATTAATATAGGGGAAAGAAATTTAAGAAGAAGGGAGAAGGAAAATGTGTAGGATTTCTCCTGCCTGGCTTGAGCTGGGTGGGAAGATTAGGGGCTCTAAAAGGTAAGGTTTGGAGAGTAAAAGAGGAAGGAATCAGCCTGAACTCCAAGAGGACTCAGCCAAGATGCCTAAACCTGAATTAGCTCAAGGGCAAACTCACTGCCAAAATCCAGACAAATAGCTACCACCACACCCTCTTTTCAAAACACCAAACTCTTAGTACTTGTATTATTACATCCCATGCACATATTAACCACTTTAAAAACTTCTTGTGTGTCATATGATTTCTTGTTGCTAGTTCTGACAGCACATACATTAAAATAATATCTGATTTGAAAAATCCCAAGTTTAAATTCTAGAATAATTTTTTTTCTCAACAACATAACTTTTTTGGGGGGCATGAATTTTACATCTATAAAGTAGCCAGTACAATTTCTGTCCTTATAGAATAAAACATTCCCTCTCTGTGTCAGGCTGGCTCTCAATCACATTTAAACAATTCTCAAATTCACTAAAATCATTTTGCATTCCAAGATCTAACAAAACAAACCTCTATGAGTTTTTGTACTCAATAAGATCTGGCTAACATTTCACATTTAACTGATATGAAATTGCATTTGTACCAGATCAAAAATCATTAGCAATCCTCCCAATTTGCATGCATCAACCCTTAGAATTAATTTTAAGTGAAAAGTGCTAACTGTGGAGTAAAAAATCTCCCTTTTCTGCTCTGAATTTTTCTCTTTTTCACTCCTTTGGGGGCCCATCCAAAGGAAGAAAAAGGAAGAAATCATTGAACAGATATTTGCTTTTGTCCTCTGTTGAGGATTTTTCACTGTGGGAAGTTTAAATTTGCAACTCCCCCATTTTTACATAGAGACGAGACTGTGACAAAGACAAAGACAAACAGTAACATACAACTTTGCGGAAAGCATGCTTTGAAAGGGAAAAAATAGGTTTTTTAGGATCCATTCTTAAGAAGGAATATTTGCAGGGAGAAAATTCATTAAAACAGTTTCAGCATACTGTCCCTTTAACTGAGGACGCTGTGCTGAGCTAAACTACTGAGATTAGCCATCTGATTGGCTGAGCTGACTTTCTTGTTCCCTTTCTCTAAACTCTACCTGCTGATCTATCTAAACTGTCTCTCTATTTGACTGTGATTTCTAACAAAATGCTCTTGTAGTGTGTGGACAAAACTACTATCTGCTCCCAATTGGGGTTGGAGGTGAGCTGTTCATGAGGCTGACTGGGTTTCTCAAGGAAGGAACTTTTAAATCCCCTCCTATTCAGACTCTCTCTCCTGCTTGGAAGCTTGCTGTTGGAGTAGGCACAGTGTCTCCTTCCTAGCCTGTCTGGTTGGGATGTAGGTGGAGGGAGCGGGGAACAACCACCACAAAAGAAATTCTCCTTTGTGAAACTGCATTTTAAACTCTTTTTGCCTCTTCCTTTGTTTAATCTAGCCACACAAAAACAACAAAGACTCAACACAAACCTATAGGACACACTCTCTCACACATTCATACACCTTTGAACCCTAATGTTCCCCCAGAAGTCACTGAAAGACATCTCTTTAGTGACCTGACTGTGGGACTAAAGCTGCGTCCAGCAACTCAACAGCCTCTAGTGAATCCAGATTTACAGAACATGACAGAACTCCATGGCCAAACAGTACACCAGGGCAAACAGGACTTTAGGGCCGAAACAGAACTTCAAGACCAAACCTTCAAGCAAGCAGACTCCTAGAGTAAAACAGTCCCTGGGGCAAAATAAAACAAGACTTTAGAGAACCAGAGCTAACTTACCAGAACAGAACAGAACAGATGGTTCCAAAATCAGCCTAAATTTCGTCTGAAATCTCAAATACCAGAACCAGGGGCGGGCTCTGGGGAGGACACCATTCACTTCCTTGGATTTCTGACCCAAACCCTCATGGGAGTTGGGAACTGTATACTCTCCAAGTCCTCACTCAGAAACACCCCTGAAGGGGATAAAGGTTTGAGTCTCCTTCACAGGCCCCAGTTTAGCAAAAGCTGCCCAAGTATCATTTGGGTTACAAACCCAGCCATTTAGCCGTATGCCACGGGTGTAGAGAACGCTCCCATGCAAGCACACACACACACTCTCTTACAGCAGCCCTTTCTTAAGTCCTTACCTCCTGGTCCTGGGGCTGGAGATCTCACTGGGCGCCTCCAACTGAAGTGGTGTACTTCACAAGTGAGTTCAAACACCCAGAATTCAATTATTGGAAATGCGATTTATTAGTAAAAGAACACCACCAACAAAAAAGAGTCTACCAGCTGGGACAAGGTTCCCTAGTGGAAGCTGTGTTGGGTTAACATTAGGAAACAGTATATATAGGGTTACAAGATACAGAGTTATTTCCCTTCACATATAGGTTCTTATCTGACAATAAAACAAACCTTAACACAGGAATGTGAGGTCAGTAATGAGGAGACAACCCTCAGATTTATGTGGGGGCTATTATTTAGGGCTGGTTACTTTCACATCCATTAAGTCACTTAGCCCTAGCTGGCCATATGTTATCTTGCTTCCATCCTGACCTTTTTGATATTCCTGAAGTTCCTTTGTCTTCCTGCCCTTTCTAGTTCTCACCCCAAGCAAAGTAGAGACTGGTCTGCTGACTACATAAACATCTCAACTTCCTGAGGGAGAGAAGTCAGGTCTGTTTCCCCAAAAAAATGCAGTCATGGTTTTTTAAATCTGTTTTATCTATTTCAATTTTTCTATCTTGCCCTTTTTGAACTACTTCACCCTGATCCCATGAGAATCCACCCAGAAGAGAATCTCAGGCTAGCAGTTTCAGACTGAATAATAGACCTAATGTAAATGATAATCCCAGTTAGGTGAGGCTAAGCAAAGGCTAAATACTCTTTTTGTTTTAGGTAGTCTTCCCCATTGTATCAGAGTCCCTTTCCCAAGAAGACCCACACCAAGGCAAGGACCATACTTTTAGTCTCCATTGTAAATAATCCTTCCCTTACACCCTAGCCTCTAGCTACGATTCCTTTCCCAAATTTGATTGTATCCTGTCAGTATAATTTCAACACTCCCATTTCCTTGTAGCTATGGTAATATCAATCATCTTTCCCTGCCCCAATATTCCCCAAATGGTATGTATGTCCCCCAAATTCTTTTTTTCCTTGGAGTTGTCAATCAAGCATGGTTGGCTCTCCCAGTGGTCAGTGACCAGAACAGAACAACCAGGGCTTCAAATTTTGGGACTCTGCGTGGGTGTGTAGCTCTGTGTGGAGGCCTGAGGAGAGCACTGAACTTCTTTCCTTGATTAAAGAGTAGTTTTCCTGACTATTTAATAGTTCTGTGTTTTTTTTTTCCCAGTTGTCTTCATCAGTATGTCAAATATAGATCAAGAGTATAGGGAAGAAAAGGAAAGAGAAGAACAAACCTCAGTAAATGGTTTTAAAGCAATACTATGACCACTTTAACCATTTCTTTAAAAGCATAGTGTCAGGGGCAGCTGGGTGGTTCTGTGGATTGAGAGTCAGGTCTAGAGACAGGAGGTCCTAGGTTCAAATCTGGCCTTAGACACTTCCTAGCTGTGTGACCCTGGGCAAGTCACTTAACACCTATTGCATAGCCCTTACTGCTCTTCTGCCAGACAGAAGACAGAAGGTAAGGGTTTAAAAAAACAAAAAACAGTGTCAGACAAAATGGGGAGGAGTGAGGTCTATAAAACCAATATTTTCCAATCACATATTAAACAACAGGGCGGTAGTAGCCAACTTTAGCTAATACTCAAAGAACTAACTTAAGAGTATCAATTAACCATCTGAATGAGGTGATTCAGTCAAACAGTATTAAGCTGTGTTACAATCTATTAAAAATAGTACCTAGCAATTATAGTTTAATCTCATTTTATTTTCATGATATCCCTCTGAAACCAGAGGGACTTTTTGACTATTCATTTCACCACCTATCTGCCACCTATCCATGATATTAATGCAGAAGAACATTTTTCATCATTTATTATGTGTCTATACAGTACTCTTTTTACCAACTCTTGAATGGATAATAAAAACAAATTGAACTTATATAGTAACTTCTTTACAATATGCTTTATTGTTTAGGTATGGCAAATATTTTCATATTCATTTTATATATGAGGAAACAGATTTAGAATGGCAAAATGATTAATCCTTCAAGTTGTAAGGATAATTTAGGGTTGTGACCTAATTTAAATTTGATTTTTGGTCTCCAGGGGATATCCCAAATAAAATACCCCAGTCAGTTTAGAAATATATGGTGGGAATAAATCAAGGAAAAGAGAGAGGGAATAGGTATAGGATTTCTCCTGCCTGGCCTGTGCCAGGCAAGCTATGAGGTCCTTGAAGGTTAGAGGCTTTCTCTAAGAGGATAGTATTTGAAAGGTAAAGGAGAGAAAAACCAGCCTAAATTCCAAGAGATCTCAGAGAAGAGTCTCACCTAACTAGGTTACTAGGGTTCCTCCAGTATGGTATCAAGGAAAATTCACCGCTAAACCCAGACAATAGCAGCTGCCACGCCAAGATGCTGACACGCTCAGCAAGCTGCCACCAGCCACCTCTCTGCCATCAAAGAGACTGGAGAGAGGAAGTGACACCAAATATGTAGATGGTTTTATATCACTTTCCTGCATCTCACATGTATCAATGATATCTTAGGCTTGACTTAGGACAGCCCAGGGGTCTGTCAGTTGTTTCTGATTTGTCATTTGCTAGCACATGTCTGTCATAGGCCATCCTCCTAAATACTTAATCCTTAAGTATGGGTATAGACTTTCCTGATTTTGTTAGACTAAGTAGGGTGGAATAATCTAAAGTTCACAAAGTCCCAGTTAGTCAAATTTTCTACAAGAAGACTTTCTTAGCAATCCTTAATCTTAGTGACAGCGAATTTGGAAAACTACACAGTGGCCACTGGGTCAAAAAAAAAATAAAGGTCAATTTAAGTCCTAATCGTAAAGAAGGAGAAGGTCAAAGAATGTTCAAGTTACTGATCAAGGACACTCATTTCATACCCATCAAAGTTGATCTGAAGAGTATTATGCTTAAGACTCTGCAAACTAAGCTTTAGCAATATATGAACTCAAAATTACCAGAATAATATGTTGGTTTTCAAAGAAGCAGAGAAACTAGAGACCAAATTGCTAACTTTTCCTGGATTATGGAGAAAGTGAAGAAGTCCCAGAAAAAAAAATCTACTTTTGCTTCATGGACTACAAAAAAGCCTTTGGCTCTGTAGATCACAAGAAAATCTGGCAAGTGCTCAGAGATCTCTCGTGTCTCCTGAAGAACCTACATGCAGGGCAAGAAGCAACATTTAGAATTAAACATGGAACAGAAGATTGATTTAAGATTAAAAAAGAATTACAACAAAGCTGAATATTGCCACCTTATTAAAATAACTTGTATGTGTAATAATTAAATTTTAATGGTTGACTAAAATATATGAAAATTATAAATAATATGGTACTCACCAACTCAAAGTATTATTACTCAAAGTTGAAATGACCTTTAATAGCTTTTCTTTACAAAAGAGGTGGAGAGAGTGAAAGTAGAGGTAGAAAGAAAAGGGTAGAGAAGACATTAGTCTATCTAACAGAATATTGTTCCCATGCAATGAGGATTTGTTGAACTTCCACTGGAATTAAACTCTTTCTAGAAGATAGGAAGGGAAAGCCAGCTAACTCACACAAGTTCCCTCCAAGAGGCAGGTCAAGACAATGACTCAAGCTAAAGATGATCCCTGAGGCTGACTTTCTTCCCTGAGACGACCTTCTTCTTGAAGCTGACTTTCATCTTGAAGTCCAACTCCTAGAAGCCAACTTCCTTCTTAGAGTTGACTTTTTTTAGCTCCAGAAATTCAGGGCCATTTAAAGTGACTTCTTGTCCCTGACCCTCTTCCCAGGGCCCAATCATAGCTTCCAAATATTCTAGCACTTCCCAGGGGGCAGTGTTTGAGGAAACCAGTTCTCACCTTCTGGAGGGGTGAATACTCATTAAAAAGGTTTCTGAGCATGTGAATTCTCTAAGTGGTTTTCAAGCTCCTCCACCTGGTTCAAGCTTTTGTTGATTCAGTCAAAAGGTAGACAAAGGAGAGCCTGTCTTCACAATCTAGTGAGCTACTAAGTAGGGGTACTTAAATTATTGTTAACCAAAATGTTAGCTCCAACTAGGCAAAGAGAATAAAGAATTCCTTTTCACAAGTGTAAACTCAAAGAGAACAAAGAATTCCCTTTTACATATGGTAGATTACCTCATGTGAAATGACAGGCTGGATAAATCAAAAGCCAGAATTTAAGTTGCCAAGAAAATATCAACAGCCTCAGATGCACAAAAAATACCACTCTGGTTGCAGGCAGTGAAGAAGAATTAAGAAACCTTTGGATGAAGATGAAGGAGGAGGGTGTAAAAACTGACTTAAAGCATAACATAAAAATTCTAACATCTTGGTAACTGACCTCATCACTTCCTGACCAATAGAGGGAGAAGAAATAAAAGCAATGTCAGATTTTATGTTCTTTCTTGACCTCAAAGATAATTTCAGAAGGTGATTGCAGTCATGAAATTAAAAAATGTTTGCACCTTGGAAGGAAAGCTATGGAAAATTTGGACAGCATACTAAAAAGCAGAGACATTACCTTGCTGACAAAAGACCTGTATAATTAAAGCTATGGTTTTTCCAGTAGCAATTCGTGTCTGTGAGAGTTGGACTATGAGGAAAACTGAGTGGCAGAATCAATGAATTGTGGTGCTAGACATGATTTTTGGGATTCTCTTGGACAGTAAAGAGTTCAAATCAGTCAATACTTAAAAGAAATAAATTCAGACTATTCATTGAAAGGTCAAATACTGAAACTGGAGCTAAATACTTTAGTCACATAATGAGAAGACAGGACTCATTGGGGAGAAAAAACTCCTGTGGTTGGGAAAGATTACATTCAAAAAGAAAAGAAGATGCAGAGGATGAAATGGATAGCATCATGGAAGCGATGAGTATGAATTTGGAGAGACTTTGGGAGATAGTGGACAATAGAATGCCCTGGCATGCTATGGTTTAGGGGGTTATGAAGAGTCAGATATGACTGAACAACAACAATAATAATACAACAAAACTTGTTTGTACATAGTTGTTTTGCCAACTTTGTTTATGGAACCCCCAAGTCTCCTCCTCTCCCCTCATCCCTTGGGAACTTGCCTGAAGAGAAGTCCCAGTCCTAGACTGAACAATAAACCTCAAAGTACTCAATGATCTCAGCTTAGATAGACTTAGTAGATATAATCAAATCTCAAGTACCCTTTTGTCTTAGAGATTTCCCCCAATCATAATTCTCTCAGGTAGTCCAGCCCTGGATTCCTTCTTCCTTTGTGTCCATTGTAAAGCCATTTATTGAACCTTCAAAAAGTATAGAAGACCCCAAGTTCTTCAGCTCTTTGAAAAAAAATCCCCTTTTGAGTTGCTTTTCCCCTGAGATATTGTTCCCAGACTCCCAGGACTTTGTCTCTGTGTATTACCTAGTGATTGACTCTTTGTAGTGGTCTTGTCCTGATTAAAGGACAAGACCACTTGTCCTTATTCTTTCTAACTACTTTAGTGGTTCTGTATTTTTCAAGATTGACAGTTTTCATGTTATCTCCTCCATTAGACTGTGACCTCCTTGAGAGTAGGGATCAATTTTTGCCTTTCTTTGTTTCAGCAATTTAGCACAATGCCTTCTATGTACTGGGTATTTCATAAGTGATTATTGAATGACCATAGTTGCACAGTTTTAAAGACCACAGAGGAGTTGAACCTAATTCTTCTGACTCCAGACCCAGTGTTCTTTTCACCATTCTATACTGTTTCTTAGTGATCTTATTGAAATCTAAGAGTTTTCCATTTGAATGCCTTCTTGCATAGTTTTTCAACTGGGTTTAGAAATGGAGGATCTAGATTTGTTGTGGGAGAGCTTGATATTAACTTGAGTCAAGAGAGTGCTCTTTCAAAGAATAACCAGGCTCCCATGAATATCTTTTGAAATAGAGAAATTTATTGAGTTGAATGGTCATGCAACTGCAGGTAAAAATCTGCCTCTCCAAAGAGAAGGGATCCGGGATTTTTATGCCCTAAAGAAGAAGGTGTAAGTGACTAGGAAAGAAAGGTGGTGAGGGGGATAAACAAGAGGGATTAAGTGACATAGTAAGGTGCCTTGAAGTCTGGGGCAGGAGCAGAAGCTGGTATACATTGTTTATGACATCCTGATCATAAAGGTGGGTAAGATGCATATCTTGAGGAACCCAGTGATGTTTGAGCCACAAATAGAAGGTATCCCTCTGTGCTAAGACTCCTATCATAAAAAAAAAAAAGTGTAAATGCATCTAAAATAAGAGGCAGACAATCCTTTGTTTATTCAGCCATCTCTTTGGTTAAGCTAGGCTCGGATTTCTTCAGGCAGCACTACAGCGGTCCAAGATTGGGAAATTCCTTATGTAATCTTTAACCTGGGATTCCTCTAGAGGCCTGGGGTATCCAGGGGACCCTTTGACCCCATATAAGGTTCACAATCTGCCTCTATCTATCCAGCTGTCCACAACTTTGAATTTTTTCTCTCTTTTTTGGGGGTCTTGGGCTCCTCATACAGTGAGGGTATTTGGCTAAATGATATTGTATAGTTTGAAAATCTTGAACCCCAGGACCATGTTCCCCAGAATTCTTTTTTAATTTCCCAGCATCCTTTCCCCTTTTTATGTGCATCTTTATTTGATTGTTTATAACTTTCTGGGATTCCTCCCTCTCTCTCTTTCTTTATTGAGACTGTGACTGGAGTTATTTAGCTCTCTTTTAACTCTAGTTTTTATTTTAATAAATTTTATAAATATAACACTTGAGTTATTGTATATTAATTTTGATTCTCACAATTTTGTCCGACCATGAAGGGATAGAATTCTCAAATATTTTTTAAGATAGAATAAATTTTGCAGCTGCATTTTTCTTCTGCTGCCCAGCCTGTAGCTTCCACTTGCTATAACCAGACCTGCCACAAGAATCTACTATTCCAAACAGCATTTTTTCACAGAAGGTAACATATAAAAAAACTTCCACCCCCAATCTCTTTGGCCACTCCCCCCCCCCCATTCCACATGGGTTTTCCAGACTGTACTAGCCATTTCGAAGAGGAACGCAGCATGGAATAGAAAAAACAACAACAAAACAAAAATGAGCCATACCCCCTTCTAGTTTCTAAGTTGAATTCTTAAGCTGACCCTGGGTTCCTGGCTGAGAGAGAGTCTTGAACTCAGGATTTTTCTTCACAGTAAGGGGACTCTTCTGCCTTTTTTTTTTTTAAGGGCACATAGTCCAAATCATTGGATTTGAGTTTTTTTCCCCTCCTACCCAAAACACCAGGGGTAGCCAGTCATTCATATGCAAATACGATATTGTTCTTCCTCAAAAATTTGCACTTTTTATTTACTCTGTAAATAAAATCCATTCAGCTTTTTTTTTTTTTTAAGGAATAATGCTCAAATATCTTCCATTTCCACAGAGCCTTATAGAGTTCATGTAGCTTATACCTTTAGGATGTGTTTTCTTACTTCTAATACTGGGTGGGTGGGGGGGTGGGGGTGGGGGGTGGGGGGGTGCGGGTGGGGTGGTTGTGCTGATTGGATACCTTGCAGTTGAGTGCTTGACTAATCTTAAGATTCAGATGGAATGTTCATCTTATACTCCTTTGCTATTCTGGCCTGCCCAATCTCTAAAATATATCCAATTTGGGATTCCTCCATACTATGTTCACTGAAATCTTCTCCCTCACTATGAGGAACTTGTTAGAGCTGTGATAAAAGAAATGCAAATAGATGATAAATACTGGGGAGGGGAAGGAACTTTAAATCTGGAACTTTATTGATGTTAATTTTTTTGAGTTTTGTTTCCCCTCCAAAATAGTGAACACGTCTATTGGAATTGGAAAACAGGTTTTGTTAATTCACTGGTTGTACCCTAATATTACTTATTACATTTTGCTGAATGTGTTTTAGGATTTGATTTTCTTTTTAAGTTCATATATTAAACTAGTCAATATCTTTCTGTTACATTATTTTTTATTTGTACCTTTCCCCTATGACTGTACTGAACAAAATATCATTGTAGAAGCCCAGAGTCAACCTGCCCAAACCTTGTTATGTTACCCATCGAGGTCATATGTTGCCTAAACAGCCTTTTCTTCTTTTTTGCCTTTGTTAATTATCACATAGATGATGATGGATGGATTTCATAAAAAAAAAAACAAACAAATTGGTTACAACTTGTATACAAACTTTGGGAAATTTAATGAGCTAAGAATTTAAATTAATTTTAAGAGGTCTTCAGAAATTATTTTTAGATAATGAGTAGCTTCTGAATAGATGATGATGATGTGTGTGTGTATATATATATGTATATGTATATGTATAAAGGAATGTTGAATTAAAAGGTAGAGAACAAAATAAAAGTTCCTACCATAAAAGTTTTATATAAATATGAAGCCAATGTATGCCTCTGCATTTTTTTAACTCTTCAGTTTAATCTACTTCTACTAGAATGATCTAGAATTCTTGGTGATGTTTTAGACCCCAAAAGATTTTCATTACTAGTATAGAGGTTTGTGTATTTTCTAGGCTCTTCTGCCAAATTTTGGAATAATGGCAGTAACAGACTTTGTTAAAAATATCTTTGCCAAGGTTGAAAGATTTGCTACACCTATAAAACTTATAACAAATATCCATCAGTTCATAGTTTTTTTTTTTAAATGTCATATAGCAACTCATGTGAATCCCATATGATAGTGTGTTTGTTTGCTATTGTCATTAACTGAGCTATTGTGAATTTTGGGGATTTTGGTGCTTTCTTTAAATGTGCATTATTTACTGTACCACTGTTTTGGAAATCTGTTACTTTGTGAAAATCATTTGCATTCACACAGTGGTTCATGGCCAAGTTTAAAAGGAATTGGTTCTCATTTTTGGGTGAATAACCTTTGTATTCTATCTCTCCTTGGCTGACACAATGTGTCACTGATTGTAAGCTATATAATTTTGATTTTTAAAACTTTTTATTTTTTGTTATTGCTTGCACGTACAATATAGTATTTGAATTTTTTTCCTCTTTTTGTATATGAAGTATATATCACCAGTACTGAGAAGATTTTTCTTTAACTTTTTTGATTTTGCAATAATATAAGTTTAAAATACATTTGCCCTAATGTCAATGCACACCCAGAAAGCTTTAGCCTATAAAAAATGATGCCATTGATTCTTTTTTTTTTAAACCCTTACCTTCTGTCTTGGAATCAATACTGTGTATTGGTTCCAAAGCAGAAGAGTGGTAAGGGCTTGGCAATGGGGGTCAAGTGACTTGCCCAGGGTCACACAGCTGGAAAGTGTCTGAGGGTAGATTTGAACTTAGGACCTCCCATCTCGAGGCCTAGCTCTCAATCCACTGAGTTACCCAGCTGCCCTCAATGCCATTGATTCTTAAAAAAAAAAAATTATGAGACTTTGCTTAATGATTCTGTCTGATCCCAGGAGAAGATAATGCAAAAAGAGCCACTAAATAGTGCCAAAGAAGAACAAAGCTACCTGCATAGTGCCTATTGAGCACAAGGTCAGAGACCAACCAATCCCAATGGGATTGATGAAATTTTTAGACAAGACAAGCAAACTTGAACTTGTTTGTGGTTTGAGGTTGTGGCTGTTTTGACATATGTCAGAGGCTGGTCTTCCTCATGCTACATTATATCAAACACCTCACTTTAGCTCCTATGTCTAGTCCCTTTTATGTCTTTCATAGATTGGAAAAACTTTCGGTAGTCTTGTCTACTGATTGGGTAAGTGAATGATTGCTTAAATCATTTTAATTGGACCCTGATTCAAGGAACTGTTATAGGTTTATTTTTCTTTACTTATATTTTTAGACATAAGCTTTGATATTTTATCTTTCATCCACAAGTTATTTTTTGTCTTTTATTTGTTTTTTTATGTTTTTTTTATTTCTTTTGCCAATTGATTCATATACCTCACAACTCAGTCATGCATCCCTGAGTGATCTCTGTGTTTGTCACCATCCTCTTCAGGGGAGACTGTATTATTATCCTATAATGAAAAGTTTAAATTCTTTTGAGAGTAATTTTAGGATAAGAAACTTGCTAGCTCCCTGAATCCAGAAAAGTAAACTGTTTGTAGAAGGTGCCATGAAGACACCTGCAGAGACTCCAGTGCTGGCATCAGAGGATCCAGAGTGAACTTTGGAATGTGCTAACTTAAACTTTGGGGTGTTGAATTTGTTTTTAATGTATACTATTATGCCAAAGGAGACTGCCACCTAATTGGCTTTTTTGTCAACCTAGCAATGATTGGTTTTGTTCTCTTTTCCTTTTATCACAAATTATTACAATTTATAAGTTAGTTGTTTCCATGATCCTTTGAAGGAAGCTGGTCTCCTAAAGGATCACAGGGGGAATGCATAGTTGGAAAATCTTGAACCCTAGGGCAACATTCCCAAGAATTCTTTTTGTATTTTCCAGCATCCTTTCCCCTTTGTTTACGTGAATCTTTACATGATTGTTTATAACTTTCTGGTATTCTGTATCTTTCTTTATTGAGACTATGGCTGCAGTTAGTTCCCTTTTAACTCTAGTTTTTATTTCAATAAAACTTATAAACATATCACAAGTTATTGTATATTAATTTTAACTCTCACAATTTCTATGGTTAGTTCTAGCTCTACCATCCTATGATTTTCACAAAAAACACTTATGAAGAGACAAGTGGTAAAACCATTTTCAATTTTCCTAAAGAATACATTTGTACATCTATCTATCTATCTATCTATCTATCTATCTATCTATCTATCTATCTACATATGTATACATATATATATATATATATATATATAATCAAACACAGGCAAAGACAGTATTAATCAATCAATTGATAACCATTTATTAAGTGGATCAGACACTGTGCTGGGTGCTGGGAGTACAAATACAAAAAACTAGATGAATCTCTACTCTCAAGGAGCTTACATTTTATCAAATTATCTCAAGTCAGTGAAAGAGCTTTGGACACTAAAGCCTGTCCTTTGACTTCTAGTATTATTTTTTTCTCTCTAACAGGAACAATAGTAGAGCCAAATACATATCTAAAATACATTCTGGCTTTAGTCAACTTATTTTTTTTAAAGTTTTGATTGTTCCTTATGCCAAAAATAAGAATTCTAATTAAAGGAAAAATAAATCTATAATAGGTCCTTGAATCAGGGCCCTATTAAAATGATATAAGCAATTAAGCATTTACCCAATCAGTAACCAGGACTACAGAAAGTTGCCACATTATGAAAGACAGAATAGGGACTAGATTTTAGGAGCCAGGGAGGGGCCAAATTTGAGATACTTGGTAGAATGTGGAACAAGGAAGATCTGCCTTTAACACATGTTAAATAACCTCAACCTCAAATCCCAAAAATGTTCAAGTCCTCTTGTCTTCGCTCAAAATTATATCAACTCCATCAGGATTGGTCCTTGTGCTCAATTGGCAATTTAGCTTTGTGCTTCTTTGGCACTTTGCAATAGATCTTTTTGTATTCTCTTGTCCTGGAATCAGATAGAATCATTAAACAATATCCCATTTTTTTTTTAAACAATCAAGGGCATCATGTTTGTAGTCTAAAACTTTTTGGGTATACATTGACATTAGAGCAAATATATTTTAAACTTATATTAATGAAAAATCAAAAAAAGTTAAAGAAAATCTTAATACTGGTGACATGTACTTCAAATATAAAAAGGAGAAAAAATAAAAAACTTAAATAGTATATTGCACATGCAAGAAAAATATAATAATAAAAGAGTTTTTAAAATAAAAATATATAGTTTATAATCATTGACATACTGTGTCAGCTAAGGAAATGTAGAATACAAAGGTTTCTCACCAAAAATGAGATCCATTTCCTCTTCATACCTTGCCATGATCCACTGTGAGTACAAGCAAATGATTTTCACAAAGTAACAATTTTTTTTATAAAGAACAGTATTACAACATGTAATGCACATTCAAAAAGTATCAATACCCCAGAGTTATATTAGCCCATTTAATGACAATAACAAACAAACCCACTATCATATTTTGCATGAGTCAGCTGTATGACATTTAAAGAAAATGGATACTTGTCACAAATTTTTTAGGTGTAGCAATGTTTCAACCTTGGCTGAGATATTTTAAAAAATGTTACCAAGAATCTAGAGATCATTCTGGTGAAAGGGTAAAGTGAGCTGAAGAGTTATAAATGAGAGATGCTCCCTTTTGGGGAGCCATCCAGGTGTACATGCCCTGAGATTAACTTCACAACTCCTTTGTTATGAGACTGTGATGTCCCATCCATTCACATTAAAAAAAGGTTTTTTTTTTTAATTAATTTGGTCAATTTTGAACCATTTACATTTTTGTAAATGTGGGAGGTGGGGATTATAATTGTATTTCACTTCAGCTTCTAAAATGGACCTTACCTCCTGTTAGAGGCAGGCAAAATGATCAGAGTTGTTGAAAAAAAAGTCTAAAAATCATGTTTAAAAATCCCTTAAAATCAATTTGAGATATTTATCTCATTAAATTTTCCAAAGGTTGTTATAAAATTGTAACCAGTTTTGCTGAAGTCCATCCATCCTCTATGTGGCAATTTACAAAGCCAAAATGGAAAAAAATAACAACAACTGTTTTTTATATAAGCTTATTCAATAATGTTTGTTCAGTATAGTTATAGGGGGAAAGCAACAGAATATAACAGTAGTTAAAACCCAGTACATTAAAATGATTCAGTGTAACAGAATAGTATTGAATACATTAACATATGAACTTAAAACCAACAAAATTAAATCTTAAAGAAAACAATAAGCAAAATGCAATAAAATATAGAGACTTTTATAAAACATTGGAGTCTGAAAAGTCTTAAAATTATAACCTCCAGTCTCTTTAAAGTTTTTTTTTTAAACCATTGAGATTCCTTTTGTCAGTACTTTGGTATCTCCCATAGCAAGGGAGAACATGGGTTTTAGGAACCTCAAATTGGGCAGATCCAAATGGCAAAGAGTTGCAAGGAGATGTATTTCTCCCCTGAATCTCAGGTAAGATAAGTAAAAGGATAAGTGCACTCAAAAAACATCCTTTGAAATAAGCAATGCATTGTTCTCTCATAGAATACACCATACTTGCAATCATCTTCCTGTTTAGAAAAGTCTCTTCCTTCTCCTCGTTGCCCCCCCAGAGGCCCCCGTCATATGGAGGCTATTTGTTGCCTAAGGAAAGGACACCCTAGTTTTTACCAGCTGGTTTGTGATTCTGAAGACACAGTGACAGCTACCAGCAGCCTGGGTCCTGGGGCTGGGGCTGGGGTTGGATGAGTGATCTTGGTCAGAGGTCAGAGATAAGGAGTAGAGTTGCCTGGGACTGAAGCTGGGGTCAGGGCTGGTACCGGGTGAATGATCTGGGTCAAGAAGTTCAGGAGTGGATGACTGGAGGCAGGAGTGGTCAGCAGGAGGGAGATGAATCAGCAGAAGTAGCTTTGCGAGGGTGGGCAAAAAGCCTTGGCATAAGAAAAGTGGCTTAAAAAATTATCTAGGCTATCTTTAAAAAAATTGAGAAGTTCTTGTCCTTTTGTGGTTGCCAAAACTAAAAATTAAATGTATATCTCTAATAATAAAAATGTTATATTTTATGAGGTTTATTAAGGATCATTAGAAATCAAGGAACAAAGAGGATATGAAATTAAAGAAACCATGTGTCCATACCTGATTAGTCCATTTAAAATCCCCACACTTAGCTTACCAGTATACTTGCTGCATCATTGCAAAGGAAGAGAATGTGGGAGGCATTACTACCAGTTAAATGCCAATCGTGATCAATGTGGAGATGCAGGAGAAATTATAGGGAATTCTGGGAAATATCAAGGACTTCTGGGAAATGAAGTCTAGGGTTCAAAATCTCCATTTATACAAGGCAAAAGCTTCTGGGAGGAAGTTCCAGGGCTATAGATAGATACTAAAATATGTTCCAATTTCAGGAAGGGTATATTTGCACAGGAAACATTCCTCAGTTCAGTTTTCATGGCTGCTCTGCCTCATTTTAACTTCACTTAACAAACAAGAATGCTCCTGGAATAAGTTTATCTCTCCTGAATTCATTAACATATTAATAACTCAAACCCTGATCGACAACTACCACCCTCAGCCTCTTCTCTCCTTTGATTTGAGGGCTGAAGGAAGGAATAACAAATTCTTTCCAATGCCTTCCATTAATGGTCAGGAATTGTTCACTACACTTTGTATCTGCTACTCTTCCTGGTTTCAGCTCCAAGGAATGAGACCCATTCCCCCCTTCAGTTCTTCTTCCCCAGGACCCACTATCTCTTGTTGTACTGCACCCTCCCTCCTCTTCCTGCCTCCTTTTGTGTGTTATGCCTTCTTTTAAAATGTAAATACTTTGAGGCAAGCACTGTCTTCCTTTTTCTTTCATTGTCTTCTCAGTGCTTAGCACTGTGCCCTTTCCATTATAAGTCCTTAATAAATGTTTATTGGATTGGAAATGCTGTGAAAGAGAAATTGAATTTAATTAAATGCAACATGTATTAATTAAGCAACTGCATTGCACCAGGTACTGTGCTAAACACTGGAGATATAAAGACAAAACCACAAAAGACTCCCTATCTTCATGTAACTTTAGACTTTAAAAAAAAAAACATTTTTGTTATAGTAGTGTTAACTTGGAAAAACACAGAACTACTAACGTAGTCATAAAAACCAAGTTTTTAATCAGGAAAGAGATAGGTCCAGTAATTGGCCGCTATACCAGAACCAAGTGCCAAAAATTACACAGAGTCAAAACCCCAGGGCTCTGGGGATAGTATCTCTGGGAAGATCAAAGAGCTAGAAGATTCTCCAAAGAAACAATAGAACATAGGATTCTTATATACCTTTTGGGGAACTCAGGGCACAAAACATACACTGACAGGTTGCAACCAGGCTTGGGAAAGAGGCCATAGTCAGAGGCTAGGGTATCAGGGGTATCAGAGAGAGGTCTTCTTACAATGAATACTAAAAGGATGGTTCCTGCACAGTTGTTGGTCTTCTTGGGATGGATCTCTGATACAATGAGGGAAACTTCTAAGACTAAAAGGGTACTGGATACTTGATTAGATCTGCTAGCCCCACCTAAGCTGGGATGATCAAGTACTTTAAGGTCTATTTTTCAGTCAGAAATGGGTGAGTATGGGACTGCACTGGGGTGAGTTCTCAGGGGACAGGGGCAAAATTGGAGTCTTCAGATTTCAAGTTGACAGTAGCAACTCTAAGATGGAAGGGCAAGGACTAGATAATGGCATTAAGTGATTTACCTAGGGTGAAACAGTTAGAAACTATTGACACAGTTAATGGTGTGTGTTTGGGAGTATATACCCAGAATTTCAACCTGAAAAGTAATCAAGACTAACAGAGTAGTGTTTAAGAACAGGTCTTTTAATCAGGACAAGGAAGACAAAAATCATCAATCAGAGCCAACTGCTCTGGGACAACCATGTCTTGAGAAAGACTGACAGCAATCTAATTAGTGGGAATATTCCATTGAATGGCAGAAGAGCAAAGTGTTTACATTATTTTAGGGAGAGAAAGGGATGGATTGTAAATGAGTTTACAAATGCTTAGGAACTAAGGGATAACCAGTCACAGAAGCTTGGAACAGATGCATTAGGCTAGTCCCAAGTGTCTGGGAGATTTAAATGTGATTGTATGTGCTTAAGGGATCATTACATTTTTTTTAAAAACCCTTATCTTCCATTTTAGAATCCATACTCTATATTGGATTTAAGACAGAAGAGTGGTAAGGGCTAGGCAATGGGGGTTAAGTGACTTGCTCAGGGTTACACAGCTAGGAAGTGTCTGAGGCCAGATTTGAACTCAGGACCTCCCATCTCTAGGCCTGGCTCTAAATTCACTGAGTCACTTAGTTTCCCCAATCATTGTATTTTCATTAAACTAAGTCCTTGAGAAAGAAGTAAAACTTGTCTTCCTAGTTAAATTCAATCTTTGTCTATATTTAAGGGTATCTATGAGTGGTTGGGAGTGGATCTTTGGTTCTTTAGATTTGATGTCCTCTAAAATTCAGTTCTTCAATTTCTGGGAAGTAGACAAGACTGATTTATAATCAATTTACTAAATTGAATTATTTTTTTCCTCATCTCTAGGAAAGTCTAGAATGAGATTAATTAAAATAATAAGAGAAACAAAATTTAAAAATGTACAAAAAAGAACACTTGATCTTAGCCAAAAGATGGAGAAGCAATTAACAAAATGGATAAAAAAGAACAAAGTACATTTTCAAATAATAACATGAGGATTCAGGAAAGGCTGCTAGTAGAAACCAGCATTTGATGGGAACCTTGACTGGAGTTGTTCCAAGAGTTCTGGGATCCTAGAAGTAAGAGAGGAGGGAACATTCTAGGTATAGGTTACAGACTAAAAGAAACTATATTAGTAGGTATTGGAATGTCTTGTACAAGGCACAGTAATTAAGCCTCTTCTTATGATAAGTCATGAGGAATCAATGTGGAAGGATCAATTAGAGTCAAAGAGTAGAGAAGCTTTAAATGCTAAATAGAGGTATTTGCCTTTTATCTTAGACATAATAGGGAGCTATTGAAGCTTCTTGAACCAAGAAATGAAATGGTTGATCAGAATTTAGGAATATTAATTCCTTAGATATTTATGAATTAAGGTGAGGAAGGGCTGGAGTGCTAAGTAGTGGGTAATTATAATAGTTCAGGATGGCAACTGGTGATGGGGTGATGATGCCACAGCTGAAAGCTATGCCTAAAGTTACAGATGCTTGGGAAATATCTATTTACCTAGTCCCACATGTTTTGGTTGATCAAAGGTTGAAAGCAGGTGCTTTAGGGCTCATTGTACTAAATTAAATTAAATCCTAGGGAAAGGAGTAACTTGTGGCTATAGTAACTGGGAGTGGATCTCAGGATCTCAATTAGTCTCCCAGTTTTTGGGAACCAGACTGATTGATTTATAGTCAAATTATTCAATTTAGTTTTTTGCTTCAACATCTGGTAAAGGAATGGAAAACTAAAATAACAGTTCACACCTGTTTCTATAATAATAATAATAGCTAGTATTTCTATAGTACTTTATGGTTTGCAAAGTGCTTAGGAAATATTCTCTCAGGGAAGCTAGATGACACAGTGGATATGTTGTGAGAGAGCTTGATGTTATATGATTCAGGAGGGTACCCACTTAAAGAATTATCAGGCTCCAAGAAATCTTTAAAAATAGAGGATTTAATTGAGCAAATGTCTGGGAGGCAGGCACAGGTAATGTCTGCCTCCCTCGGGAGAAGGGATCCAGGATTTTTATACCTTAAAGGAACAGAGACTACCTGACCCAAAAAAGAAAGATGGGGAGGGTGACAAAGACGATTAGGTGACATTCCCATATAAAGTTCCTTAGTGTCTGGGGTAAAAGAACAGGTATGTATTGTTTATGGCATATTAGACCCTGATCACAAAGGTAAGTGAGTTGCATATCTCAGAGAATCTAGTGATGTTTGAGGTGCAGACAGAAGGTATGCATCCATGCTAAGACTCTCATAAAACTAGAGGAAATGCATCTAAAATCAAAGAAAATGTATCTTTCAGGGAATCCTTTATGCAGTTGTCTCTTTGGTTGCACCACGGTCGGCTTTCTTTAGTCACCAGCATCCCTGGGGTCCAGGACGGAGGAATTCCTCCAATACTCTTTTTGACCTCCAATACCTTTAGAGACTTGAAGTGTCCAGGAGACCTTATACCCCGATTCCAGATAGAACTCCAGGTCTGAAGTTGAGAAGATCTGCATTTAAATCTGATCATAGACATTTCCTAGCTGGGTGACCCTGGGCAAGTCATTTAACTCCATTGGCCTTGCCCTTGCCTTTCTGTCTTAGAATTGTTACTAAGAGAGGAAACAAGGGTTAAAAAAAGGGAAAGAACTCATTTTACCCTCACCATAATCCCAGGAGATAGGAAACTCCCTTTTTATAGAAGAGGAAATTGAGCCTGGGTTATTTGTCCAGGATCACTTTGCTAGTGACTGTCTAAAGTCAGTCTTTATTCCTGGACTCAGGACTACCTATATACCACCTAGTTGTCCCTTCTCTATCTTTACCACTCAATGTACAGCTACTCTAATTCTTATTGGCATCATTGTTATCATTATTGTCATGGTGCTCTTGCTCCTGGGATAAAATACAAACTTCTTTGTTTGATATTTAAAGTCCTTCACAATGTTGCTCTAATATGTCTTTCCAGGCTGATTATACAATATTTTTCCTTTTGGATTCTGTGTTTCTGTCAAACTGGTCCACTTACTGGCTCACTATTACATTGGGGTCACTTATTGTAGCAATTAAAAAAAAATCCTGATCTTTTTTCTTAGAATGGATGCTAAACTTTCTTGGCAAAAATATTGGAGTGATTTGCTATTTCCTCCTCCAGCTCAATTTATAGATGAAGACTCTGAGGCCAATAGGCTTAAGAGACTTGCCCAGATTTACACAAGTAGTAAGTATCTGAGGCTGGATTTGAACTCATGGATATGAACCTTTCTGCACTCTATCCACTGAACCACTCAGCTGCCCCCAAAATTCTATGTAAATGCTAGCTATTGTTTAGGGATGAAAGCATGGTCACTTATGGAAAAACAATAATGTCTTCCACAATGTATGTTTTTGAACTTTTGAGCATTTTTGTAGCTTGGAGGTACAAAGTGAAAAGGGGAAGTGAGGAGACAATCTGATTCATCCCAAGCCTAGAGTGGGTTGAGTTCTCTTTGAGGTAGGTACCTCCTTTCCTTGGCCTTGACTGGTCTCTGAGAAACTCTCACCTGAAAAGTTAGTCATGAGATCAAATAAAGAACAAACATGCCAACGTTTATTAATAGTCTAAACTTTTTTTTTAAACCCTTACCTTTTGCCTTAGAATTTATAAGTATCAGTTCCAAGGTAGAAGAATGGTAAGGGCTAGGCAATGGGTGTTAAATGACTTGCTCAAGGTCACAAAACTGGAGAGTATTTGAGGTCAAATTTGAACCCACAACTTCCCCTCTTCAGACCTGGCTCTTTATCTACTGAGCCATCTAGTTGCCCCCATAATCTAAGCTGTTGAAGATCATACAGATTGTAGATTAAAGGCAGAAGGGTCTTTTTAGTCCATTTCCCTTATTTTGCAGATGAGGAAACTGAGGTCCAGAGAGGTCTAGTGAATTACCCAAGGTCACACAGGGAATTAGAAGCAGGTCTTCTGGAATCAAAATCCAGTACTTCTTTCACTATACAAATTGATTCAAATCTTGTGCCATGTTCCAGCCTCTACACTGGGAGAGACTGTGGTATACAGGTGAACATTTTCTCAGGACCTTTTGTTCAGAACTTTATATATTAATGTGTTTTGCCTCTATGGGATGGGCTAGCAGCCAATTGCTCAGGGCTACAATAGGTCCTAATATATTCATACATGCTGTTCTGTCTCATCTCCATGCTTTTGCATAGACTGGTTTCCATGTCTGGGGCACTTTTCCCTCCTCCACTTTTATTTCCTAGATCTTGATGTTTTTTCAGCTTAAGGCATCAACTCCTTTTGAAGGTCTATTTCTCCAGTTTTAGCACTCGCCACCAAAATTACTTTGCATTTATTTTCATATTTAAACTTCTGTTTCTCCCTGATTGAATGCCAGATCTTTGAAAGGAGGGAGTGTTTGGTTTTTGTTTTTGTATTTTAAGTGCTTGGCATAGGATAAGAACTTAGGTAATGCTTACTAAATGAAATTACTGAATTAGAAGTGCACTGTAGCTTTAAGACACTATAGGAGTCGGGAGTTTTCCTTATTGTGTATGCTAAAGAGAACAAAAAAGATTTAAACATGTTTAGAACAAATCAAAGGAGGAAGAAGAATGTCACTTTGAGTAGATGGAATGATGGTGAAAATGGACTACACAAGTTAAAAGAATTATTTCAACTCTTATTTTGTTTCTCTTTTTCCTAGCAAGAAAAGATAGTGTGTATATATGCATGTGTGTGTGTGTGTGTGTTTGTGTGTGTGTGAGAGAGTGTTTGTGTATGGGGTCCAGGCTTAAATATTCAAGCCAATCCAATGTTGTGAAATAGAAAACCCACCAACTCAATATAGACAATTTAGGTAAATAAAGTAAAAGAGCCAACTTTCTCCAAGGCAAGGTAGAAAGTTAGATTTTATTGGAAGAGGGCCAATAAAATCCAATTAAAAACTCCAATAAAAGCCTGATAATCACTAATAAAAAGCCTGAGTGATATTTCATTTTTCTGGACTATGGATATTTATTGTGGGGTTAAAAAAGAGGGATCTAGGGAAAGAGGGAAGCAGGAGGGAGAGACAATAAATTCTTATGAAAATAGACTTCAAAAAGATTATATATTACAAAAAGATAACTGAAATTAAAGGGCATAAGTACTAGCTGGAGTCACTGTCCTCTGTGGTGTTTAAAGCAAACTAACCTTCCAATCCCTCTTTTTAAGACTTTCTTTTCCTCTTGTAGGGCAGTAAGATAGCTCAGTGAAAAGTGAACTGGGCCTAGAGTCAGGAAATCCCGAGTTCAAATCCAACCTCAGATACTTACTAGCTGAGTGACCCTAGGGAAGTCACTTAACCTGTTTGCCTTAATGCAATGGAGAAGGAAATGGCAAACCACTTTAGTACTTTGCTGAGAAAACCCCATGGACAGTATTGGCATGCTATAGTCCATAGTGTCACAAAGAGTCAGACACAACTGAACAAAAACAATTTCTCCTTGTACCTTCTTCTGGAAGTCATCAAGTGTGAATATTTTTGAAAAAGTACTTGTGAGAGCCCATTTAAACTTGCTTACTTTCATAAATCACAGAAGGTATGTGACTCTTCTGATTTAGCTAACCATTCATTTTGTAATCCCTGTGTTCTATGGGCATGCCCAAGTCCTTGGGAAGTTGTCCTTCAGATACCTCCAAACAAACATCCTATAATCTTCTCAAGGTGATTACTAACTAATTAAAATGATCAGCGATAACTCATTTCCAAATGCTTAACAGGAAATGAGACCAGAGCACTTAACCAGTCTTAATACAATGAAATCACGAGAGTTAGATGAACTAGATGAAGGTACTAAAAGCACTGGTAGATAGGATTGAAATCCCTTTGCCTCACATGTTTGAAAAATTGTGGAGAACAGAAGAATTGTTACAGAACTGGAGATGGGAAAATGCTTTCATGTTTGAGAAAAAGGAACAAGTATTTATTTTTTTGGCATTCTCAATGTTTATTCCTGGTGAAATGCTAGAAGTAAATTTTAAAGGTGTGGTTTATCAGTATATAGAAAAGGAAGTGGCAAGTACCAAGAGTGAGCATGGTTTCTTCTAGAATAGTACATTCCTGGACTGACATCATTTCATATATATATATATATAAATATATATACATATATATATATATATAATGAATAAATTGCTAGATGAGTAGAATGATATAGACATAATAAACCTGAATTTAAACAAAGTATTTATTACCTAGGCAGCTAAATGATCCAGTGCATAGAGTATTAGACTAAGAACCACAAAGACCTGAGTTTGAATCTCAACTTCAAAGCTTACCAGCTTTGATCCTCAGTAAATTATTAACTTTACACATCCTTTGTTTCCTAATTTGTAAAATGGAGATAATAATAGTAACTATCTTTTGAGGTTCTTATGAGGATAAAGTGATAAAATATTTATAAAGGACTTTGTAAATCTTTAGACATAAATGTTAGCTATTGTTATTATTACTTGAGGGAATGCTGGAGAGAAAGGCTACATCCTAGATGTATTTAGATTTGGTTAAATGATCAATTGATGTAAGCATGGAAAGTTGGAGTGCCTCCTGGAATGCTCTATATTCCTTATGTTATAAATATTTATCAGTGATTTAGATGAATGTACAGATAGAATGAGGCTCAAATTTGCAGAAGACATAACTTTGTCATGGAGAGCTATTATGGTGGACAATACAATCAGGATCCAAAAATTATAGATAGATGATAGATAGATGGATAGAGATGGATGATAAACAGGTGAATGACTAGATAGATATATAATCTGTAGACAGAGGGAGGGAAGAAGGAAGGAAGAGAGGGAATGAGGAAGGAAGGAAGGGAGGGAGGGATGGATAAAGGGAGGGAGGAAGGGAGGGATGATGGAAGGGAGGAAGAGAGAGAGGAAGGAAGGAAGGAAGGAAGGAAGGAAGGAAGGAAGGAAGGAAGGAAGGAAGGAAGGAAGGAAGGAAGGAAGGAAGGAAGGAAGGAAGGAAAGAAGGAAGGAAGGGAGGAAGGAAGGAAGGAAGGAAGGAAGGAAGGAAGGAAGGAAGGAAGGAAGGAAGGAAGGAAGGAAGGAAGGAAGGAAGGAAGGAAGGAAGGAAGGAAGGAAGTTGGGGGAAGCATTATTATGTGCCAGGAACTGTACTAAGTTTTGGGGATACAAATACAAACAAGAAAATCCCTTCCCTAAAGAAACTTGCATTCTAATAGGGAAGACATATATAGAGAAACGGGAGGTAGGTGACAGGGCTCTTGTTTGGACCTGGGGCCTGGATGATATAGGGAAAAAAAAAATTGCTATTATAAAACAGAGAGATTTAAAACAAGCCAGACCAAATGGATTAATCAAGAATTGTCTCCTCCAGTGACATAGTTCCTCAGGATGAAACTTTGTAAAAAATAGACTCGAATACAGGACTACAATCCCCATGAGCCTTTGCTCCACTTCCCCAGAATGCCTTGTAATCTCACCTGGGCCGAGATTGAGAAGGTATTTAAGCTGATTCAAAGGCTTTTGAGGGGCTCTTGGCTCTTTTTGGAGCAGGCGGTCTCTTGCGTGATGTGAGGTTATTTTGTCTAGGCCTCTGGCCTAGGCACATGTTTCTTACTTGTATATTCTTTAATCTTTAACCTTTAAAAAACCTCTAAAAAATATAATACTTCTTGCAGAGAGAAACTAAATTCTACCTGCCTTAGTCTTCCCATCTCCCCTAAATTTTAACTGTTACAACTTAATGGTGTAGGCTCCAGGACATCTGGAAACCTGCTTTTTCAAAAGTTTGCCTTGACCAGCCCTGGCCAAAACCTCTCAGAATTGTGAAAGGAAGGAAAAGAAAGCTGCTCTTGGAAGCTATTTCATGTGATTGTTCTCCCTTCAAGCCCTAGACCTTTTCTGTGATAGCAGTGCTAGTTCAGGGCATCTATGTTATTCAGAGGCACCCAATGGATCCTGGCTCTCCTCACCCAATTAATACCACTAATTCAAAATCTTCATACTTGTTCTTGATCATATTCAGATATATATGGATGTCAGCCTTCTATGCCTCAGGAGAGAGGTTCATATAGGTCGCAGGTTGCCATGACATTCGTTACCTAGTGGCCAACCTTCTGGTCATAGGCACTTCTTCTCTGATGCCAGGCCACTACCAGGCCCATACTTGAGTCCTCAGCTTGGTGTGTTCTGCTGGCATAATCTTAGAGAACTAAGAATCACCCCCATGCCACAATGAAGCACCAGGATGGGATTTCAGCCGTCTTTTGTAAGCAGAGGGAAATTTGCCAGCCTGTCCGATCTGCCCTTTATAGAAGGGGAAAATAAGTTGCTCAATTTGACTACAGCCTTTGGAGTCATCATATGTCCAAAGTGGACTAAGACGCCTTCCCTCTGGCTCACCTCACATGCCCCTCTTGGCTGGTATATTTTCCTCCACTCTTCCTCGCAACAACAACAACAACAACAAAAACCCAAACTAAGCCCTTTGATTTCCCATGGTTATGATAGGAGAAATAATCACTACTCCCAGATACAAGGTTTGGAAAGACATGATGTTCTGCCAAGGCAGGAATAGGTAAGCTAACGGTAGGCTTGAGCTAATGAGAGCTTTTTTTCCTTTCTGTTTTTTTAATTGACTTATTTTTATGACTAAAAAGGTAAGTCACCCCAAAAGGTTATTTGTACATCCTTGGAGGGATCAGAGGGCTTTAGCCCTGGCTGGCTCTGGGTTCTGATGCTTATGACAATATACTTATAAGAGTTTGGAAAAAATCACATTTCTTCTTTAACCTTTGGCTGCTTCTCTCTGTAAAATGTGGCCCTTAGATGGATGCTTTCTAAGGTCCTTTTCAGCCTTCTGATTTAATGACAATCCCTTCTGCCCTAGTGCCCTGGCCTGGATTCCCTGTCTTACTTTTGGCCAGTGGTGCCACTCAGTAATGTTGCTGGGCCTTGGCCAGAGCTGTCTAGTGCTTTCTGGACTGTTCTCAAAGGAGGAGGGAGAACAGCAACTCTTTAGTGACTTGTTCAGGAAACAATAAACACCCACAGTCACTCAGAGCAAAAGAGCTGAAGGTTTTTTCAAAGCTTGGATTGATCAGTTGATCCTTTCCTCAGCAGGAGGCTCAGGAGAGGTCAGGAGGGGACAGGAGATGAGGAGGAGGGGTTAAATTTCCCAAGAGGGCTTGGCTGACAATGTTACCTGTGCTGGGGTAAAGAAGAAACCACATGCACCTTGAGAAGGTACTTGGTTGAGCTCATGCCCAGGGTAATTGGATCTTTCTTTGTGTGGTCACCCTATCCCATGATCATCCTATCTCCAGGTCACTGTGCCCTGTTCTGAGACTGTGAGACTAAAGTACTCATAGCCTGGAATTTTCACAGATTATTTTCTTTTTCTTCAGTGCCCCCTCCAACTATAATTGACCCAGATAGTTACTAAACATCTACTAATCTAAGCCCTGGGAGAGATGCCATTTCTGCTTTCAAGGATTGAAAAAATGTTGCTGGGAAAACAGGGCATGGGACTATATAAAGACAATGAGCAGTAGGAGACAGTAAGGAAAAGATACCAAATGAATGAGTGATGTTGTAGGAAGTAAGGACTATGAGAGCCCAGAGGAGCAAAAGATCCTGTGAGTCCTTGCAATCAGGGAACCCTTCATGGAGGAGGTGAGTCTTATTCTGAGCCATGAAGGATGGGATAGCTTTGGATAGGCAGAAAGGACAGAGAGAAAATTTTGGGTGAGAGGTCTAGTGATTAGAAAAATGTAGAATTAAACAGCAACTAGGTGGCTCAGTGTATTGAGAGCCTGGTCTAGAAATCGGTGGTTCTGGGTTCTAATGGGGTCGAAGATATTCCCTAGGTGTGTGACTTGATCCCTATTGCCTAGCTCTTACAACTCTTCTGCTTTGGAACCAATGTATAGGATTGATTCTAAGAAGAAAGGTAAGGAGTTTTTTGTTCGTTTGTTCTTAAGAAAGAAAGAAAAATGTAGAATTGTGAATTTGCATAGAGCCTTTAGAAAGCAAGTTTTGGACTAGACTGACTAATGTGTATAGTTCAAATAGTGAGAGATAAGACTGGAGAGAGTCTGAACATGAGTAAGAGTTGGAGATGAAGTGATTCCCTATGTGGCTAGAGTGACACTTAAAGGTCAACCAATTATAGGAATGTGGTAACAAGGCCCCCTTTATAAGGTGGCCTGGCCCTACTTCAAATAAACTAAGCTAAGATTAGCTTCTTTATCTCTTAGAAACTCTATTATAATCCCTTTAGACAGCATGTTTCATAGGAACATAGGTCAAAAATTGGGAGAAACTATAGAGGTCATCTAGTCTAATTCCCTTATTTTGAGGATGGACTACTGAGACATAGAAAGGTTAAGTGACTTTCCCTAAGTCATAACTCTTAACTTAGCTTTCTTTCCATTATATCACAGAATTTGTCCTTGATGTCATTTCCTCTCAGTTCTTTCCAGACTTGGCATCCAGTTACTTGCAAATAATACTCTCTTTGATTTTAGAATTATATATTCTTTTTGCCAGATAGTGAGGCCTCTCATGGTGATTCTTTTTTTCTTTTTTGATTACATTTAAATTTATTTTCCTTATTACATTTTAATCTGGTTTGGGCTTACTTTTTTTTTTGTTGTTGTTGTTGTCCATTTGAATTAGTTTATTTAGTCAATTTAGAACATTATTCTTTGGTTACAATAATCACATTATTTCCCTCCCTCCCCTCCACCCACCCTTCCCACAACCAACATACAATTTCATTGGGTATTAATTGTGTCCTTGATCAGAACTTATTTCCATGTTGTTGATGTTTACATTAGGATGTTCATTTAGAGTCTACTTCCCTAAACATATTCCTTCGACCCATGTATTCAAGTAGTTGTTTTTCTTCATTGTTTTTACTCCACAGTGTTTCTTCTGAATATGGATAGTGGTTTTTCTTGTAGATTCCTCCAAGTTGTTCAGGATCACTGCATTACCACTAATGGAGAAGCCCATTACATTTGATTGTACCACAGTGTATCAGTCTGTGTACAATGTTCTTCTGGTTCTGCTCCTCTCACTCTGAATCAATTCCTGGAGGTTGTTCCAATTCCCATGGAATTCCCTCACTTTATTATTACTTTGAGCACAATAGTATTCCATCACCAACATATACCACAATTTGTTCAGCCATTCCCCAATTGAAGGGCATCCCCTCATTTTCCAATTTTTGGCCACCACAGAGTGCAGCTATAAATATTTTTGTAAATGTCTTTTTCCTTATTATCTCTTTGGGGTACAAGCCCAGCAGTGCTATGAGTGGATCAAAGGGCAGACGGTCTTTTAGCGCTCTTTGGGAATAGTTCCAAATTGCTCTCCACAATGCTTGGATCAATTCACAACTCCACCAGCAATGCATTAATGTCCCTACTTTGCCACATCCCTTCCAGCATTCATTACTTTCCATAGCTGTCATGTTAGCCAATCTGCTAGGTGTGAGGTGATACCTCAGAGTTGTTTTGATTTGCATCTTTCTGATTATAAGAGATTTAGAACACTTTTTCATATGTTTATTAATAGTTTTGATTTCTTTAACTGAAAATTGCCTATTCATGTCCCTTGCCCATTTATCAATTGGAGAATGGCTTGATTTTTTGTACACTTGGTTTAGCTCTTTGTAGATTTGAGCAATTAGACCTTTGTCAGAGGTTTTTGTTATGAAGATTGTTTCCCAATTTGTTGTTTCCCTTCTAATTTTGGTTACATTGGTTTTGTTTCTACAAAACCTTTTTAATTTGATGTAATTGAAATTATTGATTTTACATTTTGTTACTCTTTCTAAGTCTTGCTTGGTTTTAAAGTCTTTCCCTTCCCAAAGGTCTGACATGTATACTATTCTGTGTTCACCTAATTTATTTATTGTTTCCTTCTTTATGTTCAAGTCATTCACCCATTCTGAGTTTATCTTGGTGTAGGGTGTGAGGTGTTGATCCAAACCTAATCTCTCCCACACTGTCTTCCAATTTTCCTAGCAGTTCTTATCAAATAGTGTCTTTTTGTCCCAAAAGCTGGAGTCTTTGGGTTTGTCATAGACTGTCTTGCTGAGGTCACTTACCCCAAGTCTATTACACTGATCCTCCTTTCTGTCTCTTAGCCAGTACCAAATTGTTTTGATGACCACTGCTTTATAATATAGTTTGAGATCTGGGACTGCAAGGCCCCCTTCCTTTGTATTTTTTTTTTCATTATTTCCCTAGATATCCTTGATCCTTTATTCTTCCAAATGAACTTTGTTATGTTTTTTTTTCTAATTCAGTAAAAAAGTTTTTTGGAAGTTCAATGGGTATGGTACTAAATAGATAGATAAGTTTGGGTAGGATGGTCATTTTTATTATATTAGCTCATCCTACCCATGAGCAGTTAATGTTTTTCCAATTGCTCAAGTCTAGTTTTAGTTGTGTGAAAAGTGTTTTGTAGTTGTGTTCATATAGTTCCTGTGTTTGTCTCGGCAGATAGATTCCTAAGTATTTTATATTGTCTAAGGTGATTTTGAATGGGGTTTCTCTTTCTAATTCTTGTTGCTGAGATGTGTTGGAAATATATAGAAATGCTGATGATTTATGTGGGTTTATTTTGTATCCTTCAACTTTGCTAAAGTTGTTGATTATTTCCACTATTTTTTTTTGTTGATTCTCTAGATTTCTTTAAGTAGACCATCATATCATCCGCAAAGAGTGACAGCTTGGTCTCCTCATTGCCTATTTTAATACTTTCAATTTCATTTTCTTCTCTTATTGCTACTGCTAGTGTTTCTAGTACAATGTTAAATAATAGAGGTGATAGTGGGCATCCTTGTTTCACTCCTGATCTTATTGGGAAGGCTTCTAGTTCATCCCCATTGCAGATGATGTTTGCTGATGGTTTTAGATATATGCTGTTTATTATTTTTAGGAATGGCCCTTCTATTCCTATACTTTCTAGTGTTTTCAATAGGAATGAATGTTGTATTTTATCAAAGGCTTTTTTTCTTTTTATCAAAGACATCTATTGAGATAATCATGTAATTTTTGTCAGTTTTCTTGTTAATATGGTCAATTAAGTGGATAGTTTTCCTAATATTGAACCGTCCTTGCATTTCTGGTATGAACCCTACCTGATCATAGTGGATAACCCTTGTGATGACTTGCTGGAGTCTTTTTGCTAGTAACCTATTTAAGATTTTTGTGTCTATATTCATTAGGGAGATTGGCCTATAGTTTTCTTTCTCTGTTTTTAATCTGCCTGGCTTTGGGATCAGTAGCATGTTTGTGTCATAAAAAGAATTTGGTAGAACCCCTTCTTGGCTTATTCTGTCAAATAGTTTGTATAATATTGGGATTAGTTGTTCTTTGAAAGTTTGATAGAATTCATTTGTGAATCCATCTGGACCTGGGGATTTTTTCTTAGGGAGTCCTTTGATGGCTTGTTCAATTTCTTTTTCTGATATGGGGTTGTTTAGGTAATTTATTTCTTCTTCTTTTAGCCTAGGCAATTTATATTTTTGTAAGTATTCATCCATATCACCTAGATTGCCATATTTGTTGCCATATAATTGGGCATAGTAATTTTTAATGATTGCCTTAATTTCCTCTTCATTAGTGGTGGGGTCTCCCTTTTCATCTTGGATGCTGTCAATTTGGTTTATTTCTTTCATTTTTTAAATTAGACTGACTAGTACTTTGTCTATTTTATTTGTTTTTTTTTCAAAGTACCAGCTTCTAGTCTTATTTATTAAATCAATAGTTTTTTGACTTTCAATTTTATTGATTTCTCCTTTGATTTTTAGGATCTCTAATTTAGTTTTCATCTGAGGATTTTTAATTTGTTTACTTTCTAGTTTTTTAATTTCTATGCCCAATTCATTGACCTATGCCCTTCTTAATTTGTTAATATATGAATTCAAGGATATAAATTTCCCCCTGAGTGCTGCTTTGGCTGTATCCCATAGGTTTTGAAAGGATGTCTCACTACTGTCATTTTCTTCAGTGAAGTTATGATTGTTTCTATGATTTGTTCTTTAACTAGCTGGTTTTGGAGAATCATATTGTTTAATTTCCAATTAATTTTTGATTTATCTATCCATGTACCCTTACCAATTATTATTTTCATTGCATTGTGGTCTGAGAAGGTTGCATTTATTATTTCTGCCTTTTTGCACTTGTTTGCAATGTTTTTGTGCCCTAATACATGTTAAATTTTTGTGAATGTACCATGTGCTGCTGAAAAGAAGGTGTATTCCTTTTTGTCCCTATTTATTTTTCTCCACATGTCTACTAACTCTAATTTTTCTAAGATTTCATTTGCTTCTCTCACCTCTTTCTTATTTATTTTTTGGTTTGATTTATCTAGTTCGGATAGAAGAAGGTTCAGATCTCCCACTAGTATAGTTTTTCTATCTATTTCATCCTTGAGCTCCTCTAGTTTCTCCTTTAGAAATTTGGATGCTCTGCCATTTGGTGAATACATATTGAATACAGATATTTTCTCGTTGTCTATACTGCCTTTTATCAGGATGTAATTAACTTCCATATCTCTTTTAACTAGATTTATTTCTACTTTGGCTTTGTCAGATATCATGATTGCGACTCCTGCCTTCTTTTTATCAGTTGATGCCCAATAGATTTGGCTCCACCCTCTTACTTTCACCCTATGTGTATCTACCTTTCTGATATGTGTTTCTTGTAGACAGCATATGGTAGGGTTTTGGACTCTAATCCACTCTGCTATTTGCTTGCATTTTATGGATGAGTTCATTCCATTCACATTCAGAGTTATGATTACTAGCTGTGTATTATCTAGCATTTTGATTTCTACTCCTGGTTCTGCCTTTTCTTCTTTCACTATTTCCTTCTATACCAGTGTTTGTTTATAATCAGTCCCCCTAGTTCCCACCCTTATTTTACTTCCCTTTCTACCCCCTTCCCTTCTTATTCCCCCCCTTATTTTCCCCTGTAGTTTTTAAAAATTCCCCCCCACCCTCTCCCTCACTTGTACTACTTCCCTCCCCACTAGTCCATTTGTTTTTTTTTTAAACCCTTACCTTCCATCTTGGAGTCAATACTGTGTATTGGCTCCAAGGCAGAAGAGCAGTAAGGGCTAGGCAATGGGGGTCAAGTGACTTGCCCAGGGTCACACAGCTGGGAAGTGTTTGAGACCAGATTTGAACCTAGGATCTCCTGTCTCTAGGCCTGGCTCTAAATCCACTGAGCTACCCAGATGCCCCTTCCCACCAGTACATTTGTTACCCTTGTACTCCCCTGTAAGGCACAAATCTATTTTCTGCCCCAATGTATTGGATTGTTCTTCCCTCTTTGGGTCAATTTCAATGCACGTACAAGTTGAGTATTTCCTGTCTCCAACCTCTTTACCCTTCCATTGTATTGATGTTCTCCCCCCTCCTGCCAAGAGCTTCTTTGTGACATATAAATTTATCAGGTTTTGTTTCTTTTCCCATTTCTTTTAGTATTAACCTTTTTTTTTAAACTCTAGTTGTATATATATGCATATATATATACTCATGTCTATGTATTTATGCATACATATATCTATATACCTATTTATGTCTTGTCTTTTCATCCTATACAGTCTGTCACTGTTCCCTCTTAGTGTAATTCTTCTAGCTGCCCAGGTGATAATAACAATTTCTAAGAGTTACCAATGACCTCTTTTCTTATAGGGATACATATCAATCATTTTAACTTATTGAGTCTCTTTTAAAAAACAAGGTTTTTGTGTTGTTTTTCTTTATTTTGTTTGTTTTTTTTTTCTTTTTTCCCTCTTTTTAAATTACCTTTTGATGATTCTCTTGAGTTCTGTACTTGTACATCAAATTTTCTGTTCAGGTCTGGTCTTTTCTTTACAAATTCTTGGAATTCTTCTATTTTGTTGAATGACCATATTTTCCCCTGTAAGAATATAGTCAGTTTTGCTGGGTAGTTGATTCTTGGTTGTAAACCTAGTTCCCTTCCTTCCCAGAATGACATATTCCATGCCTTTTGGTCCTTCAGTGTAGATGTAGCCAGATCCTGTGTTATCTTCACTGTAGTTCCGTGGTATCTGAATGACTTTTTCTTGGCAGCTTGTAATATTTTTGCTTTGGTCTGATAGTTTTTTAATTTGGCTATAACATTCCTGGGTGTTGTCTGTTGGGGATTAAGTACATGAGGTGATCTGTGGATTCTTTCAATCTCCACTTTCCCCTCTTGTTCTAGAACATTGGGGCAGTCTTCTTGTATAATTTCCTGTAGTATTATGTTCAGGCTTTTTCATTTGTCATGGTCTTCTGGTAGAACAATGATTCTTAAATTGTCTCTCCTTGAACGATTTTATAAATCTTCTGTTTTGTGAATGAGATGCTTCACATTTTCCTCATTTTTTTCATTCTTTTGTTATTTTTCTTTTTATAGTGTCCTGCTGCCTTGTGAGGTCACTTAATTCTAGTTGTTGTATTCTGGTTCTTAAAGACCAGATTTCATTCCTGGCTTTTTGGTCATCCTCCTTCTGGTCTGATTTTCTTTGGAGGTCATCTTTCATTCTCTTTACCTCATCTCTCATCTCCTTTGCCTCATCTTGCATCTTCTTTGCCTCATCTTTCATCTCCTTTGTCTCATTTTCAAGCTGGTTGAATTTTGGCTTTCATGACAGTATTTTCTGTTTCCAGATGACTTATCTTAGTTTTTAAATTCTTTTCCCAATTGTCTTCAGCCTCTCTTAATTGTGTTTTGAATTTTATTTTGAGTTCTTCCAAAGCCTGTATCCAATTTGCTGGGATTTCTGATTCATTGTTTGATGATTCCTCCTCCTCTGTTTCATTTGCTCTTTGTTGCCTGTATGGCAGCCGTTGATTATAATTTCTTTTTTCTTTTTCTGTACCCCCTTCTTTATGCCCCGCAATTGTCTGTGCTCTTGCTTCTCTCATTTTTTTTGGTTTTGGGGTTTTCTGACAGTCTTCCCTCTTGGAGCTTTGTCAGGAGGTCTCTGTGCAGTCTGTGGGTGAGGGGTGTTGGAGTTTGAGCTTTCCTGTCCTCTGGAGGCTTTTGATTGGATTAAAGTCCAGCAGTCTGTGAAGGAAGGAGGGGTGTTGGAGTTTGTGTTTCCCTGACCTCTGAAGACTTTTGATGGGATTAAGTTCAGCTAGGTTGGGCTGCTTGTGCTCTGAGGCCAAAACCTCCTGGAAGACTGGAGCAATATGGAGGGTCTCCACCACTGTGACCAGGCTGCTCCCTCTGTGCTCCCTCTCCAGATCCTTCCCCATTGCCTGTGCTTGATGCTCTGAGCCTGGCACAGCTCTTCCCAAAAGGTACACCCTCCAGACCAGTGCCTTTGCCTACCCAGTGATTCCTGCTGCCACTGGAGGCTTAGTGCTCTAGTTGGGGGGGTAAAGGATAATTTTAGCATTGTGACTTAAAATCTAAATTAATTGGTCACCATGGGATATCCCAAATAATAAAATACCCAAGCCAGCTGGAAATTATGATGATTTTCATTAATATAGAGAGAAGGAATTAAGGAGAAGAGAGAGGGAGAGGAAAGAGTTAATTTAAACTGCTCCAGCTCAGGCTGAGCCAGGCAGAAGTTAAAGGACTTGGCCAAAGGGGTCTCCCTGAGCCAAAGGGAAAAGGAAGTCAGTCTTATCCCTCACCACAAGACTGTCTCAAGGAAGCTGTCTGAGTGAGCTCCTCCAGGCTGAGTTCCAGGATTGAACTGGCACCCAGGCTGCTCACAGGAAGTGATCAGCCAGATCCACCTCTCTGGGGCAAAAAAGTGAAGAGAGGAAGTGACATGCCCTATATAGATGGTTTTACATCACTTTCCTGTGTCTTATCTGTACCAATGGTAGCTTAGTTTGACTTAGGACAGCTCAGGGGTCTGTCAGATGTTTTTGCACATGTTTACCAAAGGCCATCCTCCTAGATACTTAATCCTTAAGTACAGGTGCAGACATTCATGACCTTGTTAGACTAAGTAGGGTAGAGCAATGTAAAGTTCCCAAGACATTCCTGATCAAGTATCTCCATTGTTACAATCAGGAAATAGCTAAATCAAATCTTCTAAAGTAAGGTCTGAGTAGAGTGAAGTAGTTTTAAAATTCACAGGGGGAGGGGTCCTGGGACCTTCCTTCTGCCTTCCCCTTAAACCCGAATGTTCTTGAATTCTGGCTTTTGGGGGGTGTACCTTTTGAATTGAGTCCAGCGGGAGGGTTCCTTGGCTCTGTATTGTTGTTAGGTTTGATTTTCAGTCCCCTAGGAGCATTTAGTTTGTAATTGGTAAGGAAGGGTATTCAGAAGTTTGAACTTTTGCTGCTTCTATGCCACCATCTTTACTCCTCCCCTTTCTTGGTGATTCTTCATGAACCCTGAATAGAAAAGAGTAACGAAATCCCATACATTGGTTATGGGTTTGATAGAGGTAGAGCTATTGACCAGAATGGGCTTAAGGAGGTAGTAGAGGAGATAGATATATAGAGAGATGAACTTCCAGGAAAAATGAGGAAGTGATAGTAGTTTAAGAAGTAGAATTTTTACCTGTCTGGTTTCAATCAGGGGAGCATGCACTTTCTTCTTCCCTGGCCACAAATGCCTTGACTTCTTAAAAACATGGGATACAAATATTTCTACCTGGTACCAAGAGAAAAAGGAGTTGGCCTGATGCCACATTCTTTTATCTTGTTAATTTGTTAGTTATTCTTTAAGGCAGTTATCTTTATTCTATTCTTGGGGTCATGAGGAGATAGTCATTGAATTTATCCTCTGATTCTGTTTAAGTATTTTACAAATAGCTTAAAGAAAAAAAAATTGAGGAAGAAAGCAAGAAATCATAGAATTATATGATCTAAAATTGGAATCAATGCCATTTAGTTTAACTTCTTCATTTTACCAAGGAGGGAACTAAGACAAGAGAAAATTTTTAAATTTTTTATTCTAAAGTTAATGAACACCAAGAAATAGAACATTTCCACATGCAAAGAAGAACAGAAAAAAGGATTTTATATAGAACCTTGAATCTCTTTCATGTCTTTGTTGTTCAATCATTTAAGTTGTTCAATCATTTAACTCAAGACATTTAGTTTTCTTGTCAAAGACACTGGGTGGTTTGCCTTTTTATTGTCTAACTCATTTTACAGATGAGGAAACTAAGGTAAACAAAATTAACGTGACTTGCCCATTGTCACACAGATGGTAAGTAACTGAGACCAGATTTGAACTCATGTTTTTCTAACTCCAGACCTAGCACTCTATCCACTGTACCACCTAAGCTGCCACTTTAGCCTTCACTTTTTTTTAATCCTTACTTTCTGTCTTAGAATCAGTTCTAAGGTAGAAAAGTGAAGGGCAAAGTCACTCAGCTAGGAAGTGCTTGAGGACATATTTGGCCCCATTTTTCCTGACTTCAGGCCTATGGTACCCAGCTGTCCCTTTTCCTTGATTTCTCTGCATTTGATAGTTGACCACCTTTTCATCCTGTATACTGTCTCATCTCTGGATTTTCATGATTTCATTGTCTTTGTCCTCCTTTTTACCAGTCTGACTGCCCCTTACCTCTCTCCCTTGCTAGAACATCATCTAGGTCCCTTGCCTTAACTGTAAACATAGACTTCATTTATTTATTTATTAAAAAAATTTTTTCCCCATGTTTACATGATTCATTTTCTTTTCCTCTTCTCTTTCCTCCCCCCTCCCAGAGCCAACAAACAATTTCTCTGGGTTGTACAAATGTTATCACTTCATACCTATTTCCATATTGTTCATTTTTGCAATAGAGCAATCTTTTAAAGCTGAAACCCCAAAACATATACCCATATAAACAAATGATAAGTGATATGTTTTTTTTTTGCATTTATACTCGCATAGATCTTTCTCTCAATATGTATAACATTCTTTCTCATAAGTCCCTTGGGAATGTCCTGGATTATTGTATTGCTGCTAATAGTAAAGTTCATTACATTAGCTAGCTCTCCACAATGTTTCACTTTCTGTGTGCAATGTCCTCTTGGTTCTGCTCATTTTACTCAGCATCAGTTCCTGGAGTTTCTTCCAGTCGATATAGAAATCCTCCAGTTCATCATTCCTTATAGCACAGTAGTATTCCAGCACCATTATACACCATCGACCTATACTATAGCTTTACTTTGAAGAATCCTATTAACTCCCATGCAGATGACTCCCAAAGGGGTCAGTCTATCTATCTATCTATCTATCTATCTATCTATCTATCTATCTATCTATCTATCTATCAATCTATCTATCTATCTATCTGTCTGTCTGTCTGTCTGTCTGTCTGTCTGTCTCTATCTGTCTGTCTTTCTGTCTATCTATCTGCCTATCTGTATATATGTATGTATATGTGTGTATGTATATATATGTATGTTTATTGAGCCTATTTTGTCTTTGAACTCTGTCAGTTCCCCATTTTCCATTTTCTGTTAGATGTTCCATAGGCATCTCAAACTTCACATATATGGAATAGATCACATTATCTTTCCTCCAACTTTCTTTCCCCTGTGCCCAAGCAAACATCTCTATTTCTACCCAGAATATCACCAAACACAGATTTTTAAACCTTAGAACCATCCTCAATTCCTCGGTAAGACTTGTCAAAGCAATCTCCATCACACTTCACTCATTCTTCTATTTGGCTACCATCCTAGTTCAGGCACTCATCACTTCATGCTTAGAATATTCCAATAGCCTCTTAATTGGTCTTCCTATCTCAAGTCTTTCCCCTTTCCATTTTATCCTTTGCCCAGTTGCCAAATTGATACTCCTAAAACACAGGTTTGACCCGAGTCAAAGTAGAATAGTGGTAGATGTGGAGTCAGAGGATGTAGCTTCATATTCTGGTTCTGCTGCTCATCCTGATGTAACTCTGAGGAGGTCAATTAATCATTCTAGGGCTCAGTTTCCTTATCCTTAAATAGAGGAAGTTTGATTATATGACTATATGTTAATGGGGAATATATATATATATATATATATATATACATGCAAAGAAAGATATATTTATATATACTGTATAAATATGTGTAAATGTATATCTACATATCAACCATCTATAAACTTTCCCTCTAAACCACAAGTTCCCTCAGAGAAAGGACCAGCTTTATCCTTGTAGCCCTAGTACTTAAGCATAGTGCATTTAACATAGTAGGCCCTTAAAAATATTTATTGATTGACTGACTAACCTAAGATCCCTTCCAGCTCTAACTTTATGATTTAATGACTATGCTACTCTCTTGGTCAAGAAGTTCTTGTGGTTTATTAATTGCTCCTAGGATGAGAATAAATGCTTTCATTATGACTCCAGCCTCCCTTTCCTGTATAGTAGAGGTGGATTATTAGATATCCTATGGAGCATGCTCCAAGAACCACAGTCAACTCTGGGCTACATATAGAGTTTAGTGCTGAATAAATATGTGCTTTGGAATGACAAAACAATCCCCAAGTGGTTCTTTGGTTCTCTTTTGTACCCTTGATGATAGTACAAGGGTGGAGCATAGCATTAATTAAAAGGATTTCTGCTCTCTCTCTCTCTCTCTCTCTCTCTCTCTCTCTCTCTCTCTCTCTCTCTCTCTCTCTCTCTCTGTCTCTGTCTCTCCCTCTGTCTCTCTCTCTGTATCTTTCTCCCTCCCCCTCTGTTCTTCTCTCCCCCCTCCTTTTTCCCTGCCACCCTACCCTCAATTTCTTTGTTCTATCTTTTTCTCTTTCTTTTTTTTTAAATCTCTGTTTCTGTCTCTGCTTCTCTCTGTCACCAATTCTTTAGAATGTATGGTAAGAAAGTTACTTTCTCCCTTGACTTTTTTTCCTCGTGGGGAGCATGATGGTGGCCAACAAATGGCAACTGAAAGATAAGAATGAGGTTATATGAACCTGGACCTTGAGAGTATATCTGCACTTTGCTTTGTATTCCTTCCTTGAGCATAGGTGATAATATATCAATCCTAAGATGGATGTCAGCCTTGAAGACATCTTCGTGAGTTTGATGATAATAATAACTAATATTCACATAGCACTTTAAGGTTTAAAAATGTTTTACATATATTATATCATTTTATCTTCACAATAACCATGGGAGGTAGGTTCCAATATCTAGCCTCCCCCCCCCCCATATGTATATGTGTGTATGAATTTACCAAAGTATTTATTCCTCCCAAATTTGTGTTATCTGCAAAAGATGAGCATACAATTCATATTTTTATCCAGGTCATTGATAAAAATGTCAAACAGGGGATTGAGTGGATTCAGTGGATTGAGAGCCAGGCCTAGAGACGGGAGGTCCTAGGTTCAAATCTGGCCTCAGACACTTCCCAGCTGGGTGACCCTGGGCAAGTCACTTGACCCCCACTGCCTAGCCCTTATCACTCTTCTGCCTAGGAACCAATACACAGTATTGACTCCAAGATGGTAGGTAAGGGTTTAAAAAAAAATGTCAAACAGGACAAGGCTGAGCACAGATCTGTGCCTGGGGTACTCTACTGGAGACCTCCTGCCATAATGACATTAAACAATTTTACAACCACTCTTAGAGTCCCAATATCCAACCATTTCTGAATCCATCTGATTGCACTGTTGTCTAATCCAGGTCTCTCTACCTTTCCCCCTAAACTGGATAGTATAGTTTATAAAAAATTTTGTCGGAATCTAGGTAAACTGTATCCATTGTATTCTGCTTATTTAATCTATTGGTAATTATATCCAAAGGGAAGTTAGCCTGACATGACCTGTTTTTGAAGCCTTACAGGCACTTGGAAATAATCTCTGCTTCCCTATCTAGATATTAGTCAACCATCTTTAAATGATCTATTCTAGAATTTCCCCACTATGCATCAACACTTGCTTTGCAATTTGTAGTCTTCTTTGTGAGTTGTCTGTAGGGTTAAAAGGTTAAATAACTTGCCCAGGGTCAAATAGCTTGTATGTATTAAAGACAGGACTTAAACCTAGACAGGGAATACTGGTAGATGTTTTAATAATCTGCTCTCCAGGAAAAAATAAAATTTTATCAGTCAGATTTTAAGGTTTAGTCTGTGGGCAGCCAGGTGGCTCAGTGGATAGAAAACCAGACCTAGAGAAAAAGGTTCCTGAGTTCAAATTTGCCTTCAGATATGTCCTAGTGTATGACCCTGGGCAAGTAAATCAACACTAATTGCCTAGACCTTGGCACTCTTTTGCCTTAGGCCCTATAACTTAGTATCCATTCTAAGACTTAAGGGTTATAAAAAAAAATTTAGCTTACATAACTGACAGTTTTTCCATAACTTTCTTATATCTAGACAATAAATGAAATGACTCATCAAGGCATAGTTTTTATTGTTTGTCTATTTCTTGGGTCTCCTAAATGACCCAGGCCCTCCTAATTCTGATAATAACTTCCAATCCAAGCTTCTCTCAGTTTGCTTAAATTTGACAACCATGCTCTAGGGATCTGAAGATGTAAGCTGTTTTTCCTTTCAATTCAGTGATTGCAAACCCCAAAGTTCAACATGACTTTTCTGGTTTGGTTGAACAATCGAACCCCAGGCTGTTCTTTGAGAAAAGAAATGTGTGTGAATAGTTAACCCAATTTCATTATTCAGTAGTTTGGGTTTAAAGGCTGAGTGAATTCTTTTCACTTAAATCAGAGTATTTGTAGGGACCTAGGAGCAAAGCAGATCATACTTAAAGGAGTGACAATGGGGCATAAGGCTAAGGAATTTTCTAAGAATGTCCTTCAGCTTTCCAGTCCCATTGGATAAATTGTTTTATACTGTTTACTTTATATTATATATGTTTACATCTAAATTGGTCATCATTGGGATGCTTTTGCAAATTTTGTATCTGCGTAATGACACGAAACACTGAAGCTAGTCACTAAAAATTTAGCCTGCAAAAAATGGACTAAAAGTTACCAATAATGAGTAGAATTCCAGATTGAGTAAAGAGATAGTAAGAAAGCATCTAGGGCAGCTAGGTGATACAGTGCCAGATCTGGAATTGGGAAGACATGAGTTCTAATCTGACTTCAGACACTTCCTAGATGTGTAACCCAGGGCAAGTCATTTAACCCTGTTTGCCTCAGTTTCCTCATCTATAAAGTAAAGTGGAGAAGAAAATAGCAAGTTGTTCAAGTATCTTTGACAAGGAAACCCCAGTTGGAATCACCAATAATGATATGACTGAATGCAAAAAAGTACCTCTCTGTCCTTGATGAGTTTAGTTGTCATAGAAAAATGGAATCTTTGGGTACTCAGGCAACAAATATACTTGCTTGCTGAGCCTCTGTCAATGATCATAGAGAACAAGAGAAGTGCTTCAGTGTTGGAGAAGAGTAGATGGAATCAATCAATAAACAGTTATTTAATACCTACTATATATGCCAGTCACTGTTCTAAGTTCTGAGGAATCAAAAAGAGGCCCATCCCCAAGGAGCTTACAATGGAATGTTATCTCAGTAAGAGAGTAAAATCTACAAACTAGAGTCCAATGATCTTGACTGATTCTTGGTACAATCCTTGAATGTATTATTAAAGGAATAGTTAGTAAATATGTAGAAAAGGAAGTGATTGCAAAGAACCAAAATGGACTTATCAAAAATAGGTTTATTCCAGAGGCAACTTTCGGCTCAGTGGATTGAGAACCAGGCCTAGAGGTGGGAGGTCCTGGGTTCAAATTTGACCACAGATACTTCCTAGCTATGTGACCCTAGGCACTTAACCCTTATTGACTAGTCCTTTTCACTCTTCTGTCTTGGAATTCTATATACAGTTTTGATTCTAAGACAGAAGGTAAATAGCTCATTCTAATCTAACCTAATTTATTTATTTTTGACCAATTTACTTACCTGGAAATTAAGGGAATGTGTGGATATGGTTTAATCAATATTTTAGACAAACAATGAAGTGTCTCATGCTGTCTTTCTAAATAGATAGAGAGATATAGACTAGACAATGCTAGATGTAGATATCTTTGGAACTAGGTAAATAGCAGAACCAAAAGAGAAGTTAATTTAGTTTCTAGGAAATATCTCAGAATATTCTAGAATTGGTGCTTGGCCTGTGTTTTTGTTTTGTTTTGTTTTTTAAATCTTTACCCTCTGTTTTAGTAATAGCTCTAAGACAGAAGAGAAAGGGTTAAACAAGTAGGATTAAGTGACCTGACCAAGGTCACACAGCTGAGCAGGGTATGAGGCCATATTTGTACTCAGATCCTCCTGATTCCAGGCCTGGTACTCTATCCACCTGGCTTCCCCCTTGGCCTGTGTTATTTAACTTAAGTGACAGTGTGGCACAGTAATTTGAGAGTTATCCTCAGAGTCAGGAAGACTTGGGTTCAAGTCCTACCTCTAATAGATAGATAGATAGATAGACAGACAGACTGATAAACAGATTATTAAGCACCCACTATGTGATAAACCAGTGATGGCAAACCTTTTAGAGTGGTGGGTGATATGAGAAATGTCCTCAGGCACCCATGGAGAGCAGGAGAGGAGCAGCCTGGCCCCACATCCCTCTGGATTTCTAGTAATGAATTCTGGTAAACTCTGTGGTGAGGTGATGTCATGTGTGCCTATAGAGAGGGCTCTGAATGCCCCCTCTGGCACTAGTGCCATAGGTTCACCAACACGATATTAAACCATTGAGAAAGACCTGTTTGGGGATTGTAATGGGGAAATTTAAGGCTTCTGGGAGAAGGTTATAATATAGTAATGGTTACAAATGTGGCTACAAGATTTATATAATATTTAACAATGGCCGCCAAGGAATTTACTTATGAAATTCCTAAAATGAAACACTCAAGTCAGAATGAGGTTTATGGAGGTTTAATCACACTGGGAGTAGGGAAAAGGTTAGGGAGAGAAGGAGAGAAGAGAAAAGGGAAAGAGGCTACTCAACTTCTGACCAAGGCAGAGGGAGTTTAGGCCTAAAGGCCCAGGTGGAAAGAACCAGTCCTTAACTCACGTGACCGATCTGAAGGAAAGCTGTCTGCGGGCGTCCTCTCTCTCCAAGCTCCTAACACCAACTCCTCCTAACACCAACTCCCCCTAGCTCTCTCCACAGGAAGTTCCGCCAATCTCAGAGGCTGTTCCCTACCTCTCTTCCTGTGTCTCACAAATCCAATGGTTGGCTCTAGCTTGGCTTAGGACAGCCCAGGTGGGCAGTTAGTTATTTCTGATTAGTCATTGACTAGCGCATGCCCGTGTAGGTGGGTGTGCACAATTTTTGGGTGCTAGACCAAGATGGAGACTTTTAAAATTCACAATCCCCCCTGATGATGATTGGGAGACTAGTCTCCCCAATTGATCACTAAACATAAGCATACTGCACCCCAAAAATTTCTAACTATAAGTGTATACAAAAATTTTTTCTACCCACTAAGAGGAAAATTATAATAGTTGTAAATATGGGGAAATAGAGGAGAGAGAAAGACAGCAAACCAATGTTTTGCTGGGCGCACTGACAAAAGCCAATTAGGGGGCAGTCCCCTTTGGCATAAGAGTGTACATTCAAAAAAATGTTCAATCAACCACACCCCAAGGTTCATTCTGGATCTTCCTGTAGTGAAAAGGTTTAGATATCTTTCTGCAAACAGTTCATTCTCTGGATTCAGTTAGTTAGCAAGCTTCTTCTCTGGAGATTTCTCTCTCGAACAAAATTTAAATCTTGGAATTGATGAAATACAATCCCCCCTGAAGAAAGTGTTGAAAAAACACTGAGTCCAGCTGAGGATTCAAGTTTTAGTTGTGGGGGTGTGTGAGTTAATTCAAAAGAAAAACAAAACAATATCAAAATAAAATCAAAATCAAAAGAAGAAAAAGGGAAAAAATTAAGGGAAAAAAATATAACCCTTTATATATGCATATTTACATTAAAGAATTCAAAATCAGTATCAAAATCAAAAAATCTATGTATACAAAATTTGAGAAAGCAAGAATAAAAAAAAAAATTTTTTTTTTTTTACAGGCCTCTGTATTAGGGTCCAGTTAAGTAATTTCTAATCCCACAAGTCTGTAGGACAGAATGCAGTATATTTTACTTCCCCATTTGCAGCCCAGGCTACAGGAAGTTGCCATACTATAGGAGAGAAAAAAGAGGACCAGATTTTTATTTTATATCTAGGGAAGTGTTATCCCCTTGTCTGATTTTTACCTTCGTTCTCAGGGATGGTTGGAGCCAGGATGGTAGCCAACCTTAGGTACTTGTCTGTAGGTATTTTCACGAAGAGTGTGGATACAGGGAAGGCCTACATCTTAACGTCTGTCAAGTGTCGCAACCCCGAGTCTCACACTAGGTTCAAGTCCTTAGTATTGGCTTAGAAATGTATTAATCCTACCTGGATTGGTCTTTTGATTTTTAGACCTGTGAGCTCTTTTGGCATTATCCAGGTTATATCTGTGCTCCTTGTTTGATCTCATATCTAGAATCAGACACAAACATTAATCATAGTCCCACAACAATTATCAATAAATGGCAGGTTCCCATAGTCTAAAGCTGTTTGGGTGCGTATTAGTAATAACAGCAAGTATATATATTTAAACTAATATTGTAGAATAAAATTAATATTGATCATATGTACTTAAAGTACATAGAAATGAGAAAAAGGGAAAAAAATAAAATAATGTAAAAATAATAATAATAATAAAATAAGGAAAAGAGAAAAAAAGGAAAAAAGGAAAAAAAATTAAATTTAGGAATTCAATGTGTCAAAAGCAGAATAAAAACAGTTCCACTTGTCAATGTATAGTTATCTCCAATGCATGTATAGGATAGAGTCAATCAGTCTCAACAGAAGATGCTCTCTTTACATGAGAACAGTGAATCCAAGAGTCCTTTTCTCCAACCTTTATAGATGTTGGAGTAGTTAACAATATTTGGAATGGTCCTTCCCAGGAAGGTTCAGTTGCTCCAGTACGCTTGAAATTCTTAATATACACGTTGTCTCCTGGGTTCAGGTCGTGAAGTGAGAAGTCTAGTGGTCCAGCTTGTACTGCAGCTCCGGATTCATGTAGCTCACGTAGTTTGTGCTGTAACTCCTGTATATAGGAAGCAATAGTAATATCTCCCCCTAATAGCGATGTATAAGCCGGGGAGAAAGGCTTAGCCTGTATAGGCGGATGTCCAAAAAGCATCTCAAATGGTGAAATATGTAAGTCTCCTCTAGGCCTGCTTCTAAGATAAAATAGGGCCAAAGGGAGAATTTCAGGCCATTTTAAATGGGTCTCAGTGCATAATTTTCCAATCATAGTTTTAAGTTCTTTGTTCATCCTCTCAACTTGGCCTGAACTCTGGGGATGATATGGAACATGGAATTTGGGAGTTATCCCCAAGCAAGAATATATCTGGTTTAAGACAGAATCGGTAAAATGACTCCCTCTATCGGAGTCAATACGTGCTGGTAGGCCAAAACGAGGAATAATTTCTTTTAAAAGCACCTTAGCAACAAAAGCTGCTGTGGCTCGGGCTGTAGGAAATGCTTCCGGCCATCTGGTCAGTTGGTCTACTATGACCAGACAAAATTTATATTGTCCAGCCTTTGGCATCGTTATGAAATCTATCTGCAGGTGCTCAAAAGGTGTGTAAGCCAGAGGACGTCCACCAAAGGCTTTACCACGAAAGGCATGTTGGTTATATGCCTGGCAGGTAGGGCAGGATGAACACACTTTAGAGGCTATGGTAGTTATACCAGGGGCTATCCATACTCTCTTGCATTGGAATTTGGTTTTCTGTAGGAGAAGGAACATGAGAATCTGGGATTGCCGGGGAAGGGTTTTGGGGATTAAATTCAGACAAGATTTGCACTACACGAGAGAAGCAGTCTGTTAACTTGGCTATAGGAAAGGTATTTTCCATCTCTATTTCAGGGAAGGAAATTTCCTCATTCAAAGGTTCAGAAACAGGTCTATTTCTGGTAGAGTGGTTGTTTGTCAATTGATCCTGTAAGAAACTTTTTAGATCTTCTAATTGGGCTTGCATTTTATCCTCAATTTTTCCTATTTTATCTTCCATATTTCCCATTTTATCCTCAATATTTCCTATTTTATTCTCAATATTTCCTATTTTATCCTCAATTTTTTCTATTTTATTCTCAATATTTCCTATTTTATCCTCAATTTTTTCTATTGTATCCTCAATTTTTTCTATTTTATCCTCAACATTTTCTATTTTATCCTCAATATTTTCTATTTTATCCTCATTTTGCTTTATTTCCTCCTCATTTTGTTTTATTTTCTCCTCATTTTGTTTTATTTTCTCCTCATTTTGTTTTATTTTATCCTCAATTTGTTTTATTTTTTCATCTCTAAATATAGTATTGAGGAGTACAAAAATGACAGTACCTATTAATATAAAAATTTGGAGGTATCCTTCATTCCTCAATGCCCCTACTTCTTCAGCTGCCTTATAATTGTCAAAGGATATAGTACTCATTTTTATATGTATATTTTGTAATTTCACAAAGCAAGTGGGGAGCAGGGCAAAGCAGCAAACTTTCCACAGGCTTTTTCTTTTTACAACAGCTGGCTCTGAGTCTACAACCCTATACAGGCTAAGGGCCTATTGTATTGTAAATTCTCCTTCTTTACAAAGTGTATGTGGGTGGGTCCCAGCAATCTTCTTTGGCCCTCAGGCTAAAGCCGCTATGACCATGTGCTATCTTCCTTGAGCAAAGCCCACTTAAATTTTTAAGACTAGAAAGGCCAGGAAACAGAAAAAAAAATGGGTTTTAAGTTAGCTCCCTAGCTGTATTCAGCTGTTTTTTGCGGGCTAGGAGCTCCTAAGAGCTCCTTCTCCTGAGGTTCCTCCTTGCTTAGTTGATTAGGTAAGCCTGGCCTGCCTCTCTCTACTGAGCCACCTCCTTAAAGTAAAAGGAGACGGAAATGAGAGACAAAGAGGAGAAGGAAAAAAAATCCTGTTGACCCCAATTTAACTTAAGGGGTAAAGGGAAAAGAGAAAAGGTGTTTTATACTCACCTGTTCTGGCAGCTGTGTCTTTAAGCCAAGGTATTTGGTAACAGGACTGAGGGAGTGAGCAATAAGTGGGTTGAAAAGGCAAGAAAATTCAGGAAATTTATTGAGGTTCTAGAAACCTTCCAAGCACTAAGGCAGGGCCAAGAGCCAGAGGGGGTAGCCGGGGTGGGATTTCTCCCAGGTGATAGTAAGGAGATCAGAAGACTGATAAGGTTCTTTTTTCCCGTAGTGGTTAGCCAAACTGTAATGGGGAAATTTAAGGCTTCTGGGAGAAGGTTATAATATAGTAATGGTTACAAATGTGGCTACAAGATTTATATAATATTTAACAATGGCCGCCAAGGAATTTACTTATGAAATTCCTAAAATGAAACACTCAAGTCAGAATGAGGTTTATGGAGGTTTAATCACACTGGGAGTAGGGAAAAGGTTAGGGAGAGAAGGAGAGAAGAGAAAAGGGAAAGAGGCTACTCAACTTCTGACCAAGGCAGAGGGAGTTTAGGCCTAAAGGCCCAGGTGGAAAGAACCAGTCCTTAACTCACGTGACCGATCTGAAGGAAAGCTGTCTGCGGGCGTCCTCTCTCTCCAAGCTCCTAACACCAACTCCTCCTAACACCAACTCCCCCTAGCTCTCTCCACAGGAAGTTCCGCCAATCTCAGAGGCTGTTCCCTACCTCTCTTCCTGTGTCTCACAAATCCAATGGTTGGCTCTAGCTTGGCTTAGGACAGCCCAGGTGGGCAGTTAGTTATTTCTGATTAGTCATTGACTAGCGCATGCCCGTGTAGGTGGGTGTGCACAATTTTTGGGTGCTAGACCAAGATGGAGACTTTTAAAATTCACAGGATCAGGGGAAAAGAAGAGACCCAGACCTTGAGGGTCTATTTTAGTTTTTTCCTTTTCCTATCATTTGATTGGAGGCAGTCCCCCTATAATTCAGGCAGATTTAATTGGAACAATTATTCCTTTATGTTTTTGCAAATCTTTTACTCCCTCTTGTTCTGAGATATCCTCTAATTTATGGGAGCTTTTCAGAATATGACTAAGTTCTTCTACCAAAACTTCTTATGGAACCTAATTTAAATTTTCAGGCCTGATTCATAGCCAGTAAAGTACTGAGATAAGTTCTCATCATATTATATACATATTGTAAAGGATAATTTTAGCGTTGTGACCTAAATTATATTAATTATTGGTCACCATGTATATCCCAAATAATAAAATAAAAAATACCAAAGTCAGTCTGAAATCTTATGGTGATTTAATTAATATAGTGGAAAGAAATTAAGAAGAAGGGAGAAGGAAAGGGTGTAGGATTAGGGGATCTAGAAAGTAAGGGTTTGGAGTGTGAAAGCAGAAGGAATCAGCCTGAACTCTAAGAGGGCTCAGCTAAGATACCCAAACCTGAATCAGCTCAAGTGAAAACTCACTGACAAACCCAGACAAATAGCTGCCACCACACCAAGATGTCAGGATGCTTACACTGCCAACCAGAGATGCCTCTCCGGGAAAAGAGCCCGAAGAGATCAAGTGACCTGCCCTATATAGACGGTCTTACATCACTTTCATGCGTCTCATCTGTACCAATGTTAGCTTAGCTTGACTTAGGACAGCCCAGGGGTCTCTCTGCTGTTTCTGCACATGTCTGTTGAAGGTCATTTTCTCAAATACTTAATCCTTGAGTATGGTACAGACATTCCTGACCTTGTTAAACTAAGTAGGGTGGAGAAATATAAAGATCCCAAGACTTGATTATGTTAAACCAAGTATCTCCATTGTTACTAATCAGGAGATAGCTAAATCAGATCTTCTAAAGTACTGTCTGAGTAGGGTGGAGTAGTTTTAAAATTCACAATATATACACAAATATAAAACACATGTACATACATACACATATACATGCATTACACTTTCCACAATGTATACACACATACACATATATATGTGTATTATGCTTTCCACAACATACATTCCACATAGCATATCATGTATATGCATACACACATACATACATATATATATATATATATATATATATATATATATATATATATGTATTTTAAAAGCACTTAGCACAGTATGGTATATATACACACATGTGAAATAACATTCCTGATTTTTTTCCCTACAAATATTGTCTCATTTGTTCTCATCGCAATCTTGATAAGCAGATGCTATTGCAGCTGAGATAATCAAGGCAAACAAAGGTTAAGTGACTTGCCCAGGGCCATACATCTGTGGTCTCAATTGAGCTCAGGTCTTCTAGATTCTAGACCCAGCATTTCCTTCACTCCATCACCAGTTGTAAGTATATGAAAATTTATGCATTCAAATGAATGTTACTCTTCTGAGTAATCATGACTTTTCCACACATGCATGCTACCATTATTTATTACATGTCAGCAGAAATTATCCTCAGTGCTCGTTTATGTTTTATATCAAAAAAGAAACAGCTCAGTTTTATTACTCTGTAGTCACATCTTGTTATTGGCCAAAAATGATGTCAACAAACTTAATCCCTTGATTACCTTCCTTATTCACCAGATTTGGCTCCATGTAACTTCTGAAAGTTTCCAAAAATGAACACTACCTCCAAAGAATGAAAACTGGCTTTCACTCTTAGAAGAATATTCCACAGTCTCTGAAGGCAGTTCCCAAGGTATACCTCAAAAATGAATTGAGCAATGATAGCATTATTGGAAGGATGTAGGGTCTTCTGAGATGACTCCTTTCAAGGGGATGGTACACATTTAGATGTGTAATTTCCAGTGTAAGTCAATTTCTGTCATACCTTGTCCCTGATTCAGGATTATCATTCCTACAATATATGAACCATTAAGCATTTTTAATGGCATCATCAAATCCTTTACCCATACAACCATTTTGTCTATGCTTCCAGCCTATAACTGAAAAAATAAGAGCATTATCATGGAAGGGAATCTTATGGCTTCAGGAAGAAGAGATTCTTCATTCTTTTCTAGTGTGGGGAACTGAAACAAATTTGGAGAACTATTTCTAAAATCTAATTTGTCTCTGAGTAATAAATAGTATTTGAAAAAAGCAAATCCTTCATAAGAAATTAATTTGAATTGATTCCTTTTTCATTTACAGATCTTGTCAAGGTTCATTATATTCTGTACTTTTTATTCTGAAAAGGGAAAAATAAAATGTCTAATAGTCTACTAGAATAGATGAAACATTGGATCAATTGACCAATTTTACCACTACTCTGCCATGTGACAATGGGTAAGTCACTTCACATCTGGACCTCAATTTCAACATCTATAGCACAAGGGAGTAGAAATAAAAGATTTATAAGGTTTTTTTTTTTTCCATCTCTTATATTCTATGAATCTATAAATGGAGGGGCAAAACTATAAATTTCCTCTCTGTTGGAGGCATGACTCTAATACCAAAACTCTCTCAGTTCAACTTCAATGTTGGGGTGAAATAAAACAATTGAAAGTCATTGAACCTTTAATAAAGGAGGTTTACTTTGTCCTAAAACAGCAAGACTATGCAACAGGCATTCAGTGGTGCTGAGCTTCTCTGAACATAGAATCTCTTATTTCCATCTGGAAACTCTTCAGGTTAGTAGATCATTAATTGGGGCAGGGTGACTTGTATCATCTTGGATATCCACCAAGGTTGAGAGGGCCAGATTGAATGGCTGGGAATTTTTATACCCCTAGACAAAAAGAAAGCAGGGAAGTCAGGCCCAATCACCTCCCCAGAAGTAGCTTCGTCTTAGGTCTACTCCATTTTTGCTGTGGGGGTAGGGTATAGAGGGAGGAAGGAGTCTGCTTCAGAGAAACGGAGGCCAACTAGACCCACTGAACAGCTTTATCTTCTGTAAAGCTTCCCTATGTTGTTGTTGGAAGGGAAGTAGTTGTGTCAAGTTAACACTGGTCCTATCACACCCAACATCTCTTCTTTCTGAGTTAATTTCCTTTTCTTTCTGTCCTCACTGATTCTTTTCTCTTTCTATGAAAGAGAAAGCATCTGATGAACTAATTCATACTAAAGTGTTAGGAATAAGGGTAGTTTAATGTGTTATTTTTGCCTGAAATGTTTCCATTCTCCAAGAAAATGGAGAGAAATGTTTAACATAAAGAGGTAATATTTAACCTAAATGAATATGATGACATTCTAGGCATCAATAGATAATGTTTTGAGGGACAGGGGAGCTTTTCAGACATTCCTAAATTTATACTAGGAATATGGGGAAGTGATTGAAATTGGTTTACCCTGAGACTTTCAGAACACAGTGAAAACAAGATGAAGGAATAGGGATTTTCTCCAGTCTTCAAACTACTCAGACCTCTTCAAAATAGGAATTAAATACCAGAAGTAAAGTAATTTAAGTTGACTTCATGGTTTAGGACTCCATGAACATAAAAAAGGTAACAATACAATGAATTACCAGCAGAAAAGACTAATTTTAATCCCTAATTTAGGTTCACTCAGCAGTTCTTCTCCAACCACCCAACAGAAGCTGACCTACACCAAATACAACTCCACCACACATCTGGATCTTTCTCCTCCCTTCTGAAGACCACAGAGCTTCCAAATGGCAGAAATTTGCTCAGATTGTGATAGCAGTGTAGCAATGTAGGTATAGAAATTTCAATTAGGGAATGTAGAAACAGGGAAAAGAGGAGCAGGGCACAGGTGTGAGTATGTGAAGTTCTATCTGAGTCTGGGAAAAAGAGCCCAACGTCCTGCTAGCACTAATTCTGTCCCCATAGAAGTCACTTGCAACAAAGATCAAAGCCAGTGAACTACCTAGATAATGAAATTCCTAGTATAGGAGAAGGTTGGGACACTTTGAGATCTAGTCATTATACTGATTGTTGGCCTTCTAATTGAAGGGAACCAAAATGATATCACTATGCCAGGGTCAATGTAGAGTATGTTTAACTGTGAGTTATCAGAACAGTATCAGCTTAGAAGACTCTACTACAGGTTGGGCACTAACAATCTATGTGAACACCTGGGAAGGAGATGTCTCTAAATTTGTGAATCTTGCATATCTTTTGAACTATTACATTTCTGCTTTGCTCACGAAGTACAGTGCCTTCTTTGAAGTGAGCATACCATACTGGATGGTCCTATGCCAATATCTCTGATGTCTTACAATCAATAGCAATGTTGTTCAGAGAGACCTTGAAAGTGTCCTTTTATTTCTTCTTCTGATCTCTGTGTGTTTGCCTTTATTTGGACAATGTGACTAGCACATCAGTTGTACTTGCTGCAATAGAGTTTGAATGCTTGGTAGTTCCGTTTGAGAAAGGAACTCAGTGATGATGAGATTGATGTATGCATTGGCAGAGTTACCTTAGTGTTTGGGAGACTGAATGTGTGTAAAGTAGAAATATTAAGTTACCCACCAAAATGAAGGTCTACAGAGCTGTTGTGCTGGCTTCATCATTGTGTAAGGGGTAAAGGGGTTATTTTTTGAAGGGCTGGATTTTATTATTTAAGAGTTTGGTTGCTAGGGATTTAGTTAATTCCAAATAGATTTTATTTACAATTTATTTACAAAATGTAGAAAGAGTGAAGTAAGAAATCAGAGAGAGGATAAGATGAGATATTTAGCCTAAACACTAAGTAATTTACTCCCAACCCCTGGGCATGGAGAGTTAGTTCTTTACCAGAGCGACCTTGGTCCTTGTAGCTGAGGCCCTGGGGATGAAGGGAATCTCTCTCAAGAGGAAAGGTCTCTCCTGAGGTTAGTCTCTTCTGAATATCCAGCAGTTAAGAGTCAGCTTTTCACTCACCACATGTCAATCTAAAGGAACAGGGTCTCAGGTCCAGTCAGCAGATCCTTCTGACCTTCTCCACCATGAAGCATGAAACATAAAGAATTGAACTCCTTTCAGGAAGTTGTGACTCCCTTTTAAAGACATTTTCTCTTGTTACTTCCTGTGCCTTCCCCTAATTCTACATCTACCAATCACAGTTGACGCTCTGCTCTAGGACTGCCCAGAAGGTAGTCAGTTGATTCTGATTCATCACCTACTACCCCACACATGAGTCACAGACCTCCCACTCAGTGATAAAGTGGGATATTTACACTTTTGGTGATTAGATCTAAAAATGAGCAGATCTTCATATTCTATTTTAAGTAGGGTGTTCTAAAATAGTCAGGGGTTACAATTTAATTTTCATAATCAAGGGAGAGTTAATTAATTTCATTGTTATAATCAGGGGAGAGTTAAATTTAATTTTTACAATTGTGTGCCTGTGAAACTTGGACAATTGTTCAGTTCCATGCCTTGAAGCTCTTCCATTTGACTTGTTTTAGGAAGATTCTGAAGATCATCTGGCAAGATGAGGTACCAGGCCTTCAGCACCATCAAAGGAAAGAGAGTCACAAAGAGAGTAATAGCAGAAAGTAAGGGAGAAAAATCAGCCAAAATTAACAAAGATCTCAGGGGAAAAACCAATTAAAGACTTTGTGCATAAGCAGACAAACCTATAGATTTGTATCAAAGCATTAATTGTTTAATCAATTAATTAATGTATTAATAGCAGGAGTGAATATGGCCTTCAGATTAGTTAAGACAGTTTAGGCTTCTATAAATAATATTGCAAGGTAAAGGAAAATAAATTAACATTTGATGAAGCAGAGGATCCTTTTGACTCGCAAGAGACCAGGGAACAAGAAGATGTTCTTGAAGTGCTTAAAAGAGAAATAAGAATCACAAAGCTAGAACTTACGACCTGCACAGCAGAAGTAATTGGAAAAATAGGAAAACTTCAACTCACAGTGGCAAAGAAACAAAAGAAAGGATAACCAAATGGGAATGAAAATTCATAGAATTAAAAGATATTTAAGAGGGAAGAAAGGAAAAACATTAAAAGGAAGAAGTATCTCCTTACAATGACCATGATACAGGATGCTTAGGAAAAATGTAGGGATTACAGGGCTCCCAAGAGAATATAACAAGTCAAAACACCTGAATACAATGCTGCAAGAAAGAAACCAAGATAAAAAGCCCAGAGCTCTGCAATACTGACAACAAAGTACCAATTGAAAGAAGTCATAGATTTTGAGAAAAAAAAAACAACCAACAAAATACACATTGCAATAATAGAAAGGGAAATCTCATCCGAAATAACTATAAAATGAATAAAATACTTGGAGGTCAATCTCTTAAAGCACACAAAAGACTCGTATAGATTTGATTACAAAGTGTACCCTATAGAAATAAAGAACAAGTTATATAGCTGGAGGAATAGTCAGTGATCATGGTGACTGTCTATGACAATATAATAAAAATGACAACATAAAAATGTTATTTAAACTTAATGCTATGCTAATCAAATCATCTAAAGAATATGCTAAGGAACTCAATAACATTTAAAAAATTTTATTTGAAAAATATTTCTCCTTGTTTCTCCAGTGTGTAGCATAGTGCTTTGCACACAGCAGGCATTTGTTTATAAATTCTTCTTTAACTCAAGAATTCCTAATCTTTTTGTGTTATGGGTACCTTTGACAATTTAGTGAAACCTATGAACCCTTTCTTGCTTTTCTTTAGAAGAAAAAACAAAACTCTTACCTTCTGTTTTAAAGTATTGATTCAAAGCAGAAGAGTGGTAAGGGCTAGGCAATTGGGGTTAAATGACTTTCTCAGTCATACAGCTAGGAAGCTGCTCAGTTTGATCCCAGGTCCTCCTGACTCTAGGCTTGGTGCTCTGTTCACTGTGCTCCTTAGCTACCCTCCTCCCCCCTCCATGATCCCTTTCTTGATATAGTGTATTCAAATGCATAAAATGAAATTATACAGGATTATAAAGGAAACCAATTATTGTGAGAGAGCTAGCAAAATACTAAATAAAGACCTGACATTAAGATCCCTTATTCTTGGGGGCAGTGGATTGAGAGCCAGACCTAGAGACAGGAGGTCCTGAGTTCAAATCTGGTTTCAGACACTTCCTAGCTGTGTGACCCTGGGCAAGTCACTTAAGCCCCATTACCTAGCCCTTATCATTCTTCTGCCTTGGAACCAACATACAATATTTATTCTAAGACAGAAGGTAAGAGTTTAAAAAAAAAGAACCTTTATTCTTATTGAACATATAGGCACATTAGTTTGTCTGTCCTTTGTATTTTGTATCTAACAGGCCACATGACTTTAATTACCATAGGAATTTGCTTCAAATTAACTCCATTTATTCCTAATAAAGCCTAATATTTGTGGAAAAAAATGTGAACGGCAAGTAAAGACAGAATAATATCCAGAATATATGTTATATTTAGCAATTAATTCTACAAGAAGTTTGTGATTAGTACAAATTACAAAGGTGTGACTATTTTATCAGCTATGGAACTTGTTGACTCCTGCATCAGTAGCAAAGGTTCTTTTGGCAAGGATGCATATTTCCATTTTGTAGATGACATTGTTCTTGGGCAATAAGCAAGTGATTCTCCAGTGCCATTTAGCATTCAGTAGGTAAGCACGATATCAATACTGTGGGGTATTGTGTTAGTGCTCAAAAACAATGGTTTATGTCCACTATAATGTGCAAACTCAGATTCAATCATTGAAAACTGTTAAACCTTATAAAATATGTTCTTGTGCTGATGAGTCCAACACTACAACCTCTCTCTTGTAAGTATTGATACAGAGAAAGGAATATTGCCTCTAAGGAGAACCTGGGTGCAAATTACACCTCTATCACTTAGTACCTGTTGGATCTTGGGCAATTCACTTAGCCTTCTTGGATTTGGTTCCTCAGCTGTAAAATGAAAGGGCTATGCTACTTGACAGTGTCTGGGGTCCCTACTGATTCTCAAGCTATGATCATTTGTTCCTATGTCTCATGAATGTTGTCTTTGGAGATGGAACATGGTAGAATTTACATTGGACCAGAAAGGCTTCAAGCGCTTGCTTTGATCTTTTCTTTTTCTATTAATAAGTAGGTCATGGACTGAACATTCCTTATCTTGGATGGGCAAGGAACAGTGGAGACCAAAGCAATGATGCAATGATAACTTTCTGATTTCTCTCTCACTATTTCTCTTCTCTCTCTCTCTCTCTCTCTCTCTCTCTCTCTCTCTCTCTCTCTCTCTCTCTCTCTCTCGATATGATCTGTAAACTTCAAAGAACTAAAGAAATGCAAGGTAGATTTCCATCAAAATATGGCACCACACCTCATGTTCTTAATTGGTCTTTTTGTTTGTGATCCCTTCTCCCTTCAATCTATCCTCTGTGTAGTCACCAAAACAATCTTCTGAAAATACATCTAGCCATGTAACCTCCCTGCTCAAAAATTTGTAGAATCTCTTCCCTGCCCTCCCAAAGATAAAACTCTTCAATCTTGTAAGAAATGCAACCCATGGGGATAGCTGGGTAGCTCAGTGGATTGAGAGCCAGGTCTAGAGATGGGAGGTCCTGGGTTCAAATCTAGCCTCAGCCACTTCCCAGCTGTGTGACTTTGGGCAAGTCACTTGACCCCCATTGACTAGCCCTTACTACTCTTCTGCCTTGGAGCCAATACAAAGTATTGACTCCAAGATGGAAGGTAAGGGTTAAAAAAAAAAGAAATGCAACCCATGTCTTCCTTCCTTCCTTCCTTCCTTCCTTCCTTCCTTCCTTCCTTCCTTCCTTCCTTCCTTCCTTCCTTCCTTCCTTCCTTCCTTCCTTCCTTCCTTCCTTCCTTCTTTCCTTCCTTCCTTCCTTCCTTCCTTCTTTTCTTCTGGAAGTCTTTGAAAGTCTATCATGAACCACCAAGTTTTGCAGAGATGAAAGAAACTATCAACTGAATATACTTAATGAAGAATGTCCCTTGATGAATATAAAAGGACACCTATAATAAATGGCTGTTGATAAATATGGACAAGGTCAAATTCTTTAAGACTTGGATTTATATTGTATCCAGAATAGAGTGATGCCAACTCCCTAATTCTCTATGCTCTTTCTTCCTGGAATGGGGCTAACTCCCTCATTCCATACTCAATTTATTCTGGCAAATTGAAGTGGTCCTCAAATGATCTACAAGCTAATCCCCTGGCCGCTACTTATTCTCAGATTCCAATGGATAACTGGCATGGAGGAAAACTAGAAATCTATTAATCACTGCTGTAGTTTCTGGGACCCTACCCAGTGCACTTCCTTTTTATAGAAATCACTAACAATGACACTATTAACTGAAAAATTTACAATGTGAGAAAGCAAAAGCTATAATAATAATTATTATATAACTTATTAAAAAGGCCAAAGCATAAATAATCAAAACTTAACATTCCACCCATAAATGTTGGTCACATTCTACCACCAATACACACGGTGTCAGTAAATGACTGACCCTAGTCCCTAGCAGTATGATGAAATTTGGCATCTGTATTCAGAAACCTAGCAGTGTGACATGGGAATAGGGGAAGCCATATTTTCTGGGACAACTCACAACTCTGGACTGTAGGAAAATGGAGTTTTGTTTCTCCAAGTAAGAATCTATAGCCTACATCACCTGCTGAATATAGTGGCTTCCCTTCTGAACTTGTCTACTCTCCTACTGGACAAAGTAGCTTTGCTGCTACCCTTGGGTGACTGAAGCTCTTTTAGCTAATAGCAGCTGTAAGCCTGGCTTCAGCGTTAAGTCTTAAGCTTCTTATATCTGCTCCCTTGCCTAAAGGCTGGGTCAGCAACACTGTCTCAGTGAAAAGCAGTACCTTTAAGCTAGGAATCTGCAAAATTATTCAGGTCGGTTCTTGATGGGCTTGAAGGGATTTTTCTGCGGTTAAGTCATAGAGGACAGTAAAGGACAATGGAAGCAATCCTTTTTATTTTTTCCAGATTACATGTCAATTACATAATAATTTTTAAAATTCATTTTCTGAAATTTTGCAAACTGTTTTCTCACTCCTTCCTATCCCTCTTCTCTCCCTAAGAAGGCAGATAATATGATATAGGTGGTACAGATATTTTCATGTAACACATATTTCCTTGTTCATCATGTCGTGAAAGAAGACATATTGTGCTTATACTAGGGAAAATTTCATGGAAGAAATAAAGTAAAGAATGGCATGTTTTGATCTGAATTTGGACTCTGTCTTCTCCTTCATTATGAATCCCTTGGAGTTGTCCTGGCTTCTTGCCTTGTTGATAATAGTTAAGTTATTCTCAGTTGATTATCATACATTATTGTTGTTACTGTGTACACTCTTCTCCTGGTTCTGCTCACTTCATTTTGCATCATTTTATATGTCTTTCTAGTTTGTTTTTTTTTGGTGTGTGATCATCTTGTTTGTCATTTCTTATAACATAACATATAATAACATAATACTATATATAACACAATTTGTTCAGCCATTCCCCAATTGATGGACATCCCTTCAGTTTCCAGTTCTTTGCCACCACAAAAAGAATTGCTATAAATATTTTAAAACATATAGTTTCTTTTCCTTTTTTCTAGATCATCTTAGGTAAAAAACCCAAGAGTGGTGTTGGTATGTCAAAAGGCGTACAAAATTTTACAATTCTTTCCAGTTTCTTATAATTTCACACTGTTCTCCAAAATGGTTGGATTGGTTTACAAGTCCATCAACAATGTATTAGCATCCCCACTTTACCATAATCCCTCTAACATTTGTTATTTTATCATTTTGCTATATTAGCCAGTCTCAAAGTTTCGTCAGTAATAAATTTGGAATTCCTGAAAATAATATTTTTGTAAAATCAATAATTCCTCCTTTACTCATCTTTTCCTAATAATAATGAAAATATTTTGGACAGATAATTGACACGGGGATTGAGAGCAGGGCCTGGACACAGGGAGACAGGAGTTCAATGCTTATCTCAGACACTTAGCAGTTTTGTGACTAGGCAATATACTTAACCATTTTTGCCTCAGTTTCCTCAACTGTTAAGTTGCAAAAATAATAGCACCTACCTTGAAGTTATTGTGAGTATCAAATGAGAATAACTAGAAAATATAGTGCCTATTACATAGTAAGAGCAATACAAATGTTAGCAATTATTATCATCATTATTGTTATGGTTATAGTTATTGTTGTGGTGGTTATATATAAATTATGGTCTAGGAAAAGATGGTGGGGAAAATGTGTGGACCTGTAAGTAATAATTGTTAGAACTTATTTCATTTTATTTTAAGGTGTACAATAATTTAGACAGTCGTTCAAAATACAATAATCCACAATAATTACATAATGTAGATATTTAGTATGACAGAAACATTTTCTTAATAAACTTATTAGATAGCAAACAAGTTTATAAAACAGAATATATTTATTAAATAGAATAAATTTATGATAATTATATAATAAATATATTATAACTTATAATAAGTAAGTTAAGTCTCCAAGAAGGAAAATTTAAGTGCTGAGAAAACATTCCCTTCTATCTTATTCATCTATCATTTCTAGATTATTTCAAGAGAAAGGCAATCTGGATAGTGAGGAGACAGACCTAAATAAAGGGATGTCTGATGATGCAAAGTGATCTGGGATGCAGGTTATGAGTGTGGTAGTGAGTATAAGTTGTGAATTTTCAAGATGGTGCTTACATAGCTGCTATGAGTGTCCAGGTTGCAGTTATAACTGTTCTCAAGCCTATGTGGCTTATGCATGAAGCAGAGAGGAATGGGTAGGAGGCAGGAAGGAAGAAGGGATTATTAGTCAATACTGAGTGAAGAAGGGCATGCAGTTGTATTTGAGATATGCCCCATGATTCGATGGAATGTAACCCATTTTCCATCTGGTTGATCCTGCAGCTCCATGTTTGACTTCAAATACTCCTTAAGGTCTATGCACTCCACTTTGAAGACTAGTAGACTAAAAGACTTTGTGGTCTCATTCAGCCTTAAACCAATGATCCCTATGAAGTGCTTAAAAGCAAGATCTGACAGGGAGAGATTATTCTATTCTAGGGAGGTTTCCCTAGCAACTGAGGAAGTACTTTATCACAGTTTTTCAAATTTTATTTTTCAATCAGAGCTTGGTCTAAAGGGGAGAATGTTGACCATGACAAGTTCAAATCCAGTTTCTGACACTTACTAACTGTGTTACTGTAGGTAAGTCACTTAATCTCTTTCAGGCTCAGTTTCCTCACCGGTAAAACAAAAAAGATTAGACTGGATGACTTCTAAGTAATTTCTTTTTTCTTTTTATTTATTAAACAAAATTTTTAGACCCTTATCATCCATCTTAGAATCAATACTGTGTATTGGTTCCAAGGCAGAAGAGAGCTAAGAGCTAGGCAACGGGTGTTTAAGTAACTTGCCCAAGGTCACACAGCTGAGAAGTGTCTGAGGCCACGTTTGAACCCAGGACTTCCTGGCTCTAGATCCACTGAGTCACCCAACTGCCCCACTGAGTCCTTTCTAACTTTAAGTCTATGATACTTCTATTGTGGAAGCCTAAAGATCAAACAAAAGCAACTATAGAAAACCAAAAAAATCTAAAACCAGACAAACCTCTAAATAATCCCCCAAACAAACCCACAAAGAACAACCTAAATTTGGCTCAGGAAGATAACCTTTGATCTCAGGAATCCAATCAGTGTTACCCTTCACCTTGTGAGCAGAAAATTCCATTGTCTGATGCTCCATCAAGGCTGAGCAGAGGCCACTCTGATAGGTTATCTCCAGCTAAGACCCAGTTGCTCTTTGGAAACAATGAAGAGAATCTGGGAGCATTGTGAAACCGGACAGCAAGAATTTGTAGACTGTTGGTTCCTCCTCAGATAAAATCTTTAGAGATAGAATCAAAGGAAATGCTTCAAAAGTGTTTAGCGAATTCATTCTTATTGCAAGCAGCCCAGTAGCTGAGTCTTAAAGTCTTTGGGGCTGAACTTTTGTGGTTTACCTCTGAACTACAGGAGTGTCTCCAGATGAACTCCAGCACTGCATAGTGGAATTAAGAGAGTGAGGGGAGAGGACATCTTGCATATAGCTTGTCTAAACAATTGGTTTTTGTCCAGATTGGTGCCATGGCATTTCCTTTCCTCAGTGTTTTAGGAAAGCACCACCAAAATTCAGACTATAATCACTCACTCAGCTTCATAAATCACCTTTGTGGTGAAGCCGTTTTGAGATGCCTGCCTTCTCAAATGAAGCTGCTACTGAGTACATTTGGAAAATAACCAAGTAATATTAGTTTATGCTCATTGTAAATTCATTCAGCTCTTATGTGAGTCAGTGGCCTGCCTTCTCTGTGGCCAAATTAAGCCTCTCTTGAGCAAGTATGGAAAATGGCCAAGTAACATCAGTATATGATTATTATAAATTTGTACAAATGTGTGGCAAGTTTAACTAATTTTCAAAAGAATAATAATATTATTATACAATGTTTTATATAGATATTGTTATATATTATATAATTAAAATTATAGGATGCTATATTACATATAACATTATATATGTCATATAATAATGTAACACTTTTATAATGTTTTAAAGTTTATAAAGCATTTTATTTATATTACCTCATTTAATCTTTACATCATGCCCCTGGGAAATAGACACTATTATTATTTTACAGGGGAAGCAACCGAGACTAAGAGAAGGGGCTTTCCATGGTTCATGCACAGTAAGTGTGTGAATTCAGATTTTAACTCAGGTCTTCCTGTCTAGGTCTTTGCCCACTGTGCCACATGCTTTGTGCTTGCTTTTCCCTGAAATCAGAGAATTTAAAAGCTTGAAGGAACCACAGAGGCATCTAGTTTAATCTTTTTATAGATGAAGAGATTAAAGACTGTTCTAAGTACAAGATACTCCATCTCTTGGCTCCAGGTAGTTTGTCTGGCTGTTCCTCATGCAGGAATGATCTCCCTTCTGAACTCCGTCTATTAACTTTCCTGACTTAGTTTAAAGGCTAAGTAAAAGTCTGTTTTTTACTAGCAGCCTTTTTCAACCCCTCTTAATTCCAGTACCTTCCTTCTGTTATTATTTCCTATTTTTATCCTATGGGGTAGATAGGTGGATAGAGTGCCATGTCCAGGAGGACAAGGGTTCAAAGGTGACCTCAAACTCTTACTAGCTGTGTGACCCTGGGCAAGTCTCTTAATGCTATGTGCCTCAGTTTCTTCTTCTGTAAAAGGAGCCAGAGAAGGGAATGGTGAACCACTCCAGTATCTTTTCAAAGAAAACCCACAAAAGGGGTCAAAGAGAGTCAGACATGACTGAAAAATGACTGAACAAATTCATCATGTATACAGCTTATATATATTTGTTTGCATGTTGTCTCCTCCATCAGACTATAAGCTCCTTGTCTTCTGCTTCTTTTTGTATCCCCAGTGCTTAGCAAAATGCCTTACACCCAGTAGGTACTTAATAAATTATTTATTGGTTGATGGGGCTCAAAGTGATGAATTCTTTTGCACAGGATAATATAGCTAGCAACTTGCTGAGCTAAGATTTGATTTTTGCTTTGGGGATTCCATGTTCAGTATTCTTCTCACCACCTTGCCATCTAATTAAATCCCCTAGGCAACTTAGTCTCAGAATGGTAAATGTTAATAAAAGAGTCTATGCTGAAATCCAGGTTTCCTGATCCAGGTCTGATTCACAATCTAGTCTCATCTTTCACGCTCAGCACTCCTTCTGTCTCTGTTGATTTCTTATCATTTGCCTGGGAGCATTCATAGGTTTCCTAGATCCTGAAAAACTTTTTTGACCCTTTTATGTCAACCAGGTATCTTTCCAGCTCTCTCAACCCTTATCACATGGTTTCTTTTCCTGCCATGATGTATTCTCAGATCATCCTCAGATGATCCTCAGATCATCACCTATGACCCCATCCTCAAATTCACTGACCCTTTCTCTCTTTATCCTCTTTGTCTTATCTGTGACTTTTGACCCTGTTGACTCCTCCTTGATACTTCCCTTGACTTAAGATCAGGTTCTCTTCCTACCTCCCCAATTGTTCTATCTTCTTTATGGTTTCTTCTTCCTCTATCTGACCTCTTCCTGTTGATATTCCTCTAGTATCTTGCCTTGTATCTTTTGCATCTTCTTACTTTAGTCTTATCACTTTCCATGAAGTCATTCATGGTAACTGCTCTCTTCAACTATTCAACAGAGTCCCAGGCTTGAAATCAGGAAGAGATACAAATTCTGCCTCCTACATTCATTGTGTTACCCTGGGCAAGTCACTCCATATCTCTGAACTTCAGATTCCTTATCTATAAATTGAAAAGGCTAGACTAGATGACCTAGGAGGTCTTTTCCACCTCCAAATTTTTGAGCCTATGAACTTCCATAAGACTGATTCCAAAAGTCAAATCTAGTCAAGTCAGCAAGAATTTATTAAGCACCATCCCAAGTGCTAGCCACTGTGCTAAGCTCTCAGGATACAAAGAAAAGCAAAAGACCATCCATACAGAAATACATACAATAAATTTTGAGATAGTCCTAGAAGGAAGGTACTAAAATGAAAGAGGACCTGGAAAAATTTCTTGCAAAAGTTGGGATTTGAAGGCAGTCAGGGAAACCAGAAGGTTGAGAGAAAGAAGGAGAGAATTCCTGTAAAGGGAACAATGAATGAAAATGCCTTTATGGGCGATGGAGTGTCTTGTGGGAGGAACAACAAAAAAGTCAGTGCCACTGAACCATAGAGTTAATGGTAGGGGATAAGATTCCATTTTTCCTGCTTGCACCTTTTTCAAGAGCTCCAATATCTTCATCTGTTTCTGGTACAACTCTACAGAGTTGTCCCATTAGCAAAGCTATGATCTTTCAATACAAATATGTTCCTCTTTCTAACTTCCATTTCTGTCAGAAACTATGCAGTCACCAATGTTTGAAATTTTGATGTTGAGGACTTCCAGTCAAGATGGCAGCTTAGAGAAAGCTAAAGTTCAGAGCTCCAGAAACTCTTCCTTACAGATCTCAAACTGAATGCTCCTAGGGCAGGTAGACACCCACAAAGTCAGAATTAAAGGATGGAGTAAGACCTTCTGGGCCTCAACTGATAGAAAGAAGGTAGGAGTTGCAATCATGATATCTGATAAAGCCAAAGCAAAAATAGACCTGATTAAAAGGGATAGGGAAGGTAATTATATTCTGTTAAAAGGGACTTTAGATAATGAGGAAATATCACTAATCAACATGTATGCACCAAATAATTTAGCACCCAAATTTCTAATGGAGAAACTAGGAGAATTGAAGGAAGAAATAGACAGTAAAACAATATTAGTGGGAGATTTGAACCAACCATTATCAAATTTAGATGAATCAAATCAAAAAATAAATAAGAAAGAGGTAAAAGAAGTGAATGAAATCTTAGAAAAATAAGAGTTAATAGACATAGGGAGAAAAATAAATAGGGACAAAAAGGAATACACCTTCTTCTCAGCACCACATGGCACATTCACAAAGATTGACCATACACTAGGTCACAGAAACATGGCATACAAATGCAGAAAAGCAGAAATAATAAATGCAGCCTTCTCAGATCACAAGGCAATAAAAATAATGATCAGTAATGGTATGTGGAAAACCAAATCAGAAATTAATTGGAAATTAAACAATATGATACTCCAAAATCGTTTAGTTAGAGAAGAAATCACAGAAACAATTAATAATTTCATCAAGGAAAATGACAAAGGTGAGATATCCTTTCAAACCTTTTGGGATGCAGCCAAAGCAGTAATCAGAGGTAAATTCATATCTCTGAGTGCATATATTAACAAACTAGGGAGAGCAGAAATCAATCAATTGGAAATGCAAATAAAAAAACTCAAAAGCGATCAAATTAAAACCCCCCAGCAGAAAACCAAACTAGAAATCCTAAAAATTAAGGGAGAAATTAATAAAATAGAAAGTGATAGAACTATTGATTTAATAAATAAGACTAGAAGCTGGTACTTTGAAAAAACAAACAAAATAGACAAAGTACTGGTCAATATAATTAAAAAAAGGAAAGAAGAAAAGCAAATTAACAGCATCAAAGATGAAAAGGGGGATATTACCTCCAATGAAGAGGAAATTAAGGCAATTATTAAAAATTACTTTGCCCAATTATATGGCAATAAATACAGCAATCTAGGCAATATGGATGAATATATACAAAAATACAAACCGCCTAGACTAACAGAAGAAGAAATAGAATTCTTAAATAATCCCTTATCAGAAAATGAAATACAACAGGCCATCAAAGAACTCCCTAAGAAAAAATCCCCAGGGCCTGACGGATTCACAAGTGAATTCTATGAAACATTCAGAGAACAGTTAATCCCAATACTATACAAATTATTTGACATAATAAGCAAAGAGGGAATTATACCAAACTCCTTTTATGATACAAACATGGTACTGATTCCAAAACCAGGCAGGTCAAAAACAGAGAAAGAAAATTATAGATCATTCTCCTTAATGAATATTGATGCAAAAATCTTAAATAAGATACTAGCAAAAAGACTCCAGCAAGTGATCAGAAGGGTCATCCACCATGATCAAGTAGGATTTATACCAGGGATGCAGGGCTGGTTCAATATTCAGAAAACCATCCACATAATTGACCATATCAACAAGAAAACCAACAAAAATCACATGATTATTTCAATAGAAGCAGAAAAAGCCTTTGATAAAATACAACATCCATTCCTATTGAAAACACTAGAAAGCATAGGAATAGAAGGGGTGTTCATAAAAATTATAAACAGTATATATCTAAAACCATCAGCCAATATCATCTGCAATGGGGATAAACTAGATGCATTCCCAATAAGATCAGGAGTGAAACAAGGATGCCCATTATCACCTCTACTATTTGACATTGTACTAGAAACACTAGCAGTAGCAATTAGAGAAGAAAAAGAAATTGAAGGCATCAAAATAGGCAAGAAGGAGACTAAGCTATCGCTCTTTGCAGATGACATGATGGTCTACTTAAAGAATCATAGAGATTCAACCAAAAAGCTAATTGAAATAATCAACAACTTTAGCAAAGTTGCAGGATACAAAATAAACCCGCATAAGTCATCAGCATTTCTATATATCTCCAACATAGTTCAGCAGCAAAAACTAGAAAGAGAAATCCCATTCAAAATCACCTTAGACAAAATAAAATACCTAGGAATCTACCTCCCGAGACAAACACAAGAACTATATGAACACAACTACAAAACACTTTCCACACAACTAAAACTAGACTTGAGCAATTGGAAGAACATTAACTGCTCATGGGTAAGACGAGCCAATATAGTAAAAATGACCATCCTACCCAAACTTATCTATCTATTTAGTGCCATACCCATAGAACTTCCAAAAATTTCTTAACTGATTTAGAAAAAACCATAACAAAGTTCATTTGGAATAACAAAGGATCAAGGATATCCAGGGAAATAATGAAAAAAAATACAAAGGAAGGGGGCTTTGCAGTCCCAGATCTCAAACTATTACAAAGCAGCAGTCATCAAAACAATTTGGTACTGGCTAAGAGACAGAAAGGAGGATCAGTGGAATAGACTTGGGGCAAGTGACCTCAGCAAGACAATATATGATAAACCCAAAGATCCCAGCTTTTGGGTCAAAAATCCACTATTTGATAAAAACTGCTGGGAAAACTGGAAGACAGTGTGGGAGAGATTAGGATTAGATCAACACCTCACACCCTACACCAAGATAAATTCAAAATGGGTGACTGACATGAACATAAAGAAGGAAACCATAAGTAAATTGAGTAAACACAGAATAGTATACATGTCAGACCTTTGGGAAGGGAAAGACTTTAAAACCAAGCAAGACATAGAAAGAGTCACAAAATGTAAAATAAGTAATTTCGACTACATCAAATTAAAAAGCTTTTGTACAAACAAAACCAATATAACTAAAATCAGAAGGAAAGCAACAAATTGGGAATCAATCTTCATAAAAAACCTCTGACAAAGGTTTAATTACTCAAATTTACAAAGAGCTAAATCAATTGTACAAAAAATTAAGCCATTCTCCAATTGAAAAATGGGCAAGGGACATGAACAGGCAGTTCTCAGCCAAAGAAATCAAAACTATTAATAAGCACATGAAAAAGTGTTCTACATCTCTTATAATCAGAGAGATGCAAATCAAAACAACTCTTAGGTATCACCTCACACCTAGCAGATTGGCTAACATGACAGCTATGGAAAGTAATGAATGCTGGAAGGGATGTGGCAAAGTAGGGACATTAATGCATTGCTGGTGGAGTTGTGAACTGATCCAACCATTTTGGAGGGCAATTTGGAACTATGCCCAAAGGGCAACAAAAGACTGTCTGCCCTTTGATCCAGCCATAGCACTGCTGGGTTTGTACCCCAAAGAGATAATAAGGAAAAAGACTCGTACAAGAATATTCATAGCTGCACTCTTTGTGGTGGCCAAAAATTGGAAAATGAGGGAATGCCCACCAATTGGGGAATGACTGAACAAATTGTGGTATATGTTGGTGATGGAATACTATTGTGCTAAAAGGAATAATAAAGTGGAGGAATTCCACGGAGACTGGAACAACCTCTACTAAGTGATGCAAAGCGAAAGGAGCAGAACCAGGAAAACATTATACACAGAGACTGATACACTGTGGTACAATTGAAGATAATGGACTCCTCCACTAGGGATAATGCAATGTCTCTGAACAATCTGCAGGGATCTAAAAAACACTATCCACAAGCAGAGGATAAACTATGGGAGTACAAACACCGATGAAAAGCAACTGCTTGACTACAGGGGCTGAGAGGAAATGACTGAGGAGAGACTCTAAATGAACACTCTAGTGCAAATACCAACAACATGGAAATGGGTTCGAACCAAGAACACAAGTGAAACCCAGTGGAATTGTGTGCGGCTATGGGAGAAGTGGTGGGAGGGGAGCAGGGCGAGGAAAAGATAATGGTCATTGTTTCCAATGAATAATGTTTGTAAATAACCAAATAATGTTTAAAAAGTAAAAAACAAAAACAAAAACAAAAACAAAAAAAAGAAATTTTGATGTCAACTTTGACTCTCCCTCTTTTTTTCTCCTACCCTCTCTGCAAGTCAGTTGTTAAACACTTTTGATCCTATCTTTAGAATATCTTTCCCATCTGTCCCCTCTTCTCTATTCTCACTGATTATGTGACTGTTCCTATCCTCATTAATACCCATTTGTTAGGATGAAAACCAATTTTCTTTTCTTTTTTTTCCTTCCCTTCCAACTCATCCTTAATAGCAATACCAGATTAATTTTCTGAATGCCTAGACTGAGAGGAATAGAGGCAACTGGAAATAATGAATAGAGTCTTGAGTCTAGAGTCAGAAAGACCTAAACTCAGAAACTTACTAGCTATGTGACCTTGAGCAAGTCATTTCACCTCTGCTTCAGTTTCCTAAACTATAAATGGGGATGGGGTAGCAAATGCAGACCAGGATTGTTGTGAGAATCAAATGAGGTGATATTTGTAAAACATTCAGCACAGAGTCTAACACATAATAGCCACTTAATAAGTACTTTACTCCCTCCTTCATTCCTAGACTTGAAAGGCGTCATGGTGCAGTGAATAGAGAGCTGGCCCCCAAGACAGCAAGACTTGAATTTAAGTCCTTTCTCTAAATCATATTGGCTCTGTGACTCTGGGAAAACCACTTAAATCTCAGTGATCTAGGTAATTCTCAAAAACAAAATTTTAGAGATGATGCCCAGCTGGACTGGTTAAAGGAGTTTCCTTATCACACAGCTCTCTAAACTAATGAAATCACAGGTCTTGATCCTATCTCTATTTACAGATTTGGTCACATCACTCTTATGCTCAGCCATTTAGTGGCTCCTGATTGTCTATAGATTTAAATTCCAATTTCTTAGCCTGGCTTTCAAGAACTTAAAAAAACCCAAAAAACCCTTACAATGTATTGGTTCTAAGGCAGAAGAGCAGTAAAGGCTAGGCAATGGGGGTTAAGTGACTTGCCCAGGGTCACATAGCCAGGAACTGTCTGAGGCTAGATTTGAACCCAGGACCTCCCGTCTCTGGGCCTGACTCTCAATCTACTGAGCCACCTAGTTGCCTCAGAACATTTTCTTTTTATGTCACTTTTGCTTTCTAATCACTTTCCTTTCCTCTATAACGAAGTAGAATAATGAAGAAGGAAAAAACTTATTAGCTCTGTCTGAAGATATATGCCTCACTCAGCACCCATAGTCTACTCAAAGGCAAGAGGAATGCTTCCCTGTTAGTATTCTGAAGTTACCATTGGACCCTGCTTTAATTAGAATTCTAAAAGTATTCCAATGGTGTTTTCTTTTACATTATTGTAGCTATTATATAAATTATTCACTTGGTTCTGTTTTCTTTACTATTTGTGATGTCCTCTTCCATTTACTGTTCAGGACACAACTTTGCTTACTGTGTGCAAAAAGCAAACAATATCTCAGCACTTTCATTGAGAACAAGTCAAGAAGAAAAATAAGTCTTCCATTGCTGCCAGACGTTATCATACACAGGACACAGCACATTCCTTTTTCCTACAATGGAGATTAACCCACCCACATTTCCCAGGCCATTACAAATATGGTCTATAAACACTTCCTGTGCTTCACATTCAGGATCTTGTAAGAAAGGTTCAATTGCTTTAAAATGCTGGGAAACGAGCTTCCGTGGCTTAATGACCAGTCAGAATCCTCCCCTTAAGGACCAAATCCTTGATGGTGCTGATTCTCAAAGTATGTTCAGTGTTTCTCCTCCATGTACTCAATAACCCAAACAAACTTAAGTACTCACTGTTCTTTGAACATGCCTTGTGTTCACTAGCCTTTGCACCTTTGCTTGAGACTATTCCCTATACCTGGAAAGGTTTCCCTCCCCTCATGGCCTTTTGTCTTCCTAACTATTTAAAAAAAATCTCAGCTGTCTACTCCTGCCCTTCCCCATAACAACTTCCCCTCTTAGATTTTATCTGACCAAGTTTTGCTTTGTTTCTACCTAGTAGTGGAGCAGAGCCAAGATGGTTACTTTGTAGAAGGGAAAACTGTTTCTACCTATTACAGTTATCATGTAATATTGTGTATCATGACTTTTAGTCTATAAATTCCATGAAGACAGAAACTGGTTCTTATCAAAATTTTGCATCTCTCTCAAGACTTAGTCCATGACTTTCCATATTGCAAATAAAAATAGAATGAATGTATGACTCATAAGATTCTAACTTTGTGAGTGGTGATTTTCTTTCCTTTCCAAGATAGGTTTAAAGTGCTTTTCCCTATCTCTTTTTATGTTTTAGTTGTTGACTTTTCAAAGTCTTTGTTGTTGTTCAGTCATTTTCAGTTGTGTCTGACTGTAGCTCCATTTGGAGTTTTCTTTTCTTTTTTTTTGTAACTTATTTATTTACCAATTACATGTAATAACAAATTTCCACATAAGTTTTCTGAAGTTATATGATCCAAATTGTCTCCCTTCCTCTCTTCCCTCCTCCCTCCCAGAGCTGGCAAGCAATATGATCTGGGTTATACATGTATTATCATGCAAAAATATTTTCATATTGTTTATTTTTGTAAAAGAATAATCATATGAAACCAAAACCATTTGGGTTTTTCTTGGCAAAGATACTGGAGTGGAATGTGCCAATTTCTTCTCTTCCTCATTTTACAGATGGGAAAACAGAGGAGTGACTTGTTCAAGGTCTCACAGCCAGTCAGTGTTTGAGATCAGATTTGAACTCAGGAAGATGAGTCTTCCTGACTCCAGGCCTGGCACTCTATCCACTGTAAAACCTAGCTGCCCATTTGAAAGTCAGATTATAAATTAAGATTAAGTAGACTTTTAAAATGAAAGATTGAAATACAAAAAGATATGAGTGAAGCTACTTTGAATATTTATATAAACAATAAATTACATATAACTTAAGCATAATATATAACTTATGAGGAACCTAACAGTGCACATGAGTATAAAGAAATTTACTCAGTAATGTGAATTTTAGATTTTCTCCACCCTCACTAAATCTTTAAAATCCTAACAAACAGGAATGTATACACCCCTACTTAAGGATTAAGTGTTGAGGAGGATGGCCTATGAACAACATGTGCTAGCAAGTGACAAATCAGAAATAATTAACAGACCCCCTGGGCTGTCCTAAGTCAAGTTTAAGCTACCATTGTTACATGTGAGATGCAGGAAGTGATGTAAAGAAAGAGTCTATATATTTTGCATCTAGTCCTCTCTCTGGGCTTTTTTCGTGGAGAGGTGGCTTGTGGCAGCGTGCTGGGCGTCCTGGCGGTTTTTTGGGTTGTAGCTTGCCACTTGCCGGTGAGGTAACTGAGAGAAGCCCTATAGCGGGGGTTAGGTGAGGCATCTTCCCTGAGCCACCTGGGTGAATAATTTAGGCTGATTCCTTTTTCCTCAACCTCATAAAAGCTCTATCCTCTTAGGGAGCCCCTCATCTCAGGGTAGACCTTGTGACTGGAAGCTGAGCTAGTTTAAATCTTCTGAGGAGGCCTCATGGCTGAGTTCTCTGAGCTTCCCTTAGCTTAGGCTAGGCCAGAGAAATCTTATACTCTTCTCTCTCTCTTCTTAATTCTTTCCCTCTATATTAATTAAACCACCATAAAATTCCCAAACTGACTTGAGTATTTTTATTGGGGTTTGAATTAATCCCTAGCGACCACTAGTATAATATATTCAGTCAAACCCCCTAAATTTATCCCTTACAGTAACTATATGCAAAGACTTAACTAGATCTTTGATCTTATCAGTTTGGAAGTTCTGATCAAGTTTACCACAAGATATATGCCATATGTACTACTAGAGAATTCCTGACTTTCTCTCAAAGGCACCAGTAGAATATTCTGTCTCTCTATCATTCTTCACCCTTGCTAATCCATCTTCTTTTCTTAATATGCAATTACTTAATGGTATTTTTTACATTTAATCTTTGATTATATAATTCCACTTCCAAAGTCTCTGTTAGGAGATACTTTCCCTATTGGTGGAGATAAAGAAGGGCAGGATGGAGTTGAATTGGGATTACAATCACATGTGGCAGACTGCTTATACTTACCATTTGGCTCTCTATTACCTTCTTTGTGATATTTATTTTTAATCCTTTGCAGACCATGGTATTTCATGCTTCAATACCATATTACATCACTGGCAGAATGTTGATTTTGAAAATGGACTTTTGTAAAGTTTGGGGTTGTTAAATGAGCATTGAAATTTCCTTAAGGCAATCCAACCCACTTTTTGGCTCTGTTTTAACTCTGTTTCCATAGAATTATTCTTATGTAATGTCTATCCCAGGTATATATACTAATAAACAAGTTCTATTGTTCATTCAGATGCATGTAGTGATTTGAGTAATAGACATTTTCATCTACAGTCTTTCTTAAGTGATTGGGCCTTTGTCTTTTGAATTTTTTTTATTTTCTTTATAACTCTTATCTTCCTTCTTAAAATCAATACTATATATTGGATACAAGACAGAAGAGCAATAAAGGCTAGGCAATGGGATGATTTGTTCAGGATCACATAGCTAGAAAGTGCCTTAGGTCAGATTTGAATACAGGACTTTCCATCTCTAGATATGGCTCTCAGTCTACTGAGCCACCAAGCTGCCTGTAGTCTTTTGAATTTTTCCAGATCTGTTTTAAGGGACTTTTATGAATTCATTTACCTTAAAGTCTTCTGCAAGCAAGAATATCTAGAGCAGTTATGATGAGCCTTTTAGAGACTGAGTGTCCAAACTGCAACCCTCATGCCTCATGTCTCATGCCTCATGTGAGCCCTCCTACCCCCTTACCCCAGACAGTGAAGGGAAAAAGTGCTCCCATTGGGCTGCTGGGCAGAGGGATGAGTGATGTGAGAAATCTCTTCATGCATGTGTGGAGAGGAGGAATGGAGCAGTCTCTTCCAGCACATGTGCCATAGGTTCCCTAACACAGATCTACAGGGTTTCACTGTTCACAGGAAATTCTTTCCCACTTGGTCTCTGTGGTCTATCTCCTCCATAACAATGTCAGGTCAATTTGTAATCATATGTCTTCCTATTTTATGATTTTCCTAATTTTTAAGACCAGAGAATAATATTTTAAAAGGTCATTTTTGTTATATCTTTCAAGGATTTGGAGATTTGGATGGATGGATGGGATATAGCATCATTGTAAAATAGGCTATATGGAAGCATTTTCTTTTTATCTGAAAAATAGCTGGGAGTTTTAATGTATAGCAAACTTATTGTGATTCAATAGTGTGATGTGGTAGCCAAAATTGATTCAATATTTAAGCTACGTTAAAAGAGATAACATATCCAGGACTTGGGAGATGGTAGTACCATTGTACTCTGACCTGATGATTTCACATCCAGATTATTGTTCTCAATTCAATACATCACATTTTAGGAAGGATTTTAAGGTGAGAGAGTACTCCAGACATTTAAATCTGTATCCTAGCAACCAGGGCAACATGGATGGGGGAGAAATCAAGATCATACTCTATGAGGAACTGAGACTACAGCAGAAAAAAATAAGGGAGAAATGGTGGCTCTTTTCAAGTATTTAAAAGATTGTCACAAAGAAGAGAGAGAAGATTTATAATGCTTAGGCCCAGAAAGCAGAAGTATTTGTACGTAGTAAGAAAGATGTATGTATGTGGGAATGAGTGGAAGCTACAAAGAATTAGATATGAAAACATTTTGTTCTCCTGAATGAAATGCTTTTTTTGATAATTAACCAATGATAAACATAGTGGGAACTTAAATTCTCTTTGTCTAATTGTAAAATAGTAAAGATGTAGTCTCACGTGAAAGCCAGCTTATTCCCAGTTAATAAATACCTTGATTAATAAGGATGTCCTTCATGCATTTATTGATGAAAATTAATAGAAATTTGTATAAATGGAGAATAGACATAAAGCTCAGTTGTTATTGATATTATTTTGTTAATTAAGAAGTCAAAAAATTTTTCCCCCAGGGCTTTAGTATCTTCCCTTTCTGCAAATAACTTGCATATTTATCCTTCAATGCTCTCAAAATTGAGACGTCATCTCTATATATTTGATCAAATCAGGAGACTTTCTCTTTTTTGTTTTTTGTTTTTATTTTTTAAAATACCATTTCTACAACTATTCTGGTCTATAATATTCTAATGCTTGTTCTTGATGGAGGAAAAAGAGATTATTATAAAGATTTTAAGAAATCTTTTCCTTTTTTTGATATCTTCTTTCCATTTTTGTCTTTAAGTTGTCCTTGGAAGACCTTATATAGTTGGAAAGTTTCCAAACTTTCCTTAATCTATTTTTAATCTCCATTGCTTCTATGTGGGAAATCATGCGTGGTACAGGAAGAAGGCATGAAAGAGGCCAAAGACTTTCAGATTACATAGATGTCTAATATCTATGTCATGAATATTTTCAAGAAAAGACTTGGTGAGCTCTAGATATGGCAAGTACCAAATAAAGCCATAAAAATTGAAATTGATTATCTTTTAATAGATATAATAGGGGAACTGGTCAATGAAGACTTGGTCTTTAGGACCAGTGTATTCTGCTTCCTGCCAATTCTTTGGAGATCTGGCAAGCTAACTTCCAAAAATGTGTGATAGATGATCATTCCCTCTACTTCAGATCATATGTAGGTATTTTGTGACTGTTTCCTATATATTAGCTGCATAATGGCTTCTGTTCTGGAACTGAAGATACAAAAAATTCTGATGGAAGAACTTACCCCTCTTTCCCTGGTGATGTTCAAATAAGGATAGAGAAATGCTGTAAGCTTTTGGACGGGAAGAGAGAAAAAGAGAGCTATTAATAGTGGCCTACTATCACCAGCTATCTCTCCCTAGGCCACCCTATGGACATAAACAAATAGCACCAATGTTTCTGCCTCTGCTATTTTTTTTCTTTCCTGATCTTAGGTGCTTATCAGAGATGGAATAGACTCATTAGAGCTTTGAAGCATCAGAAGAACCACAAAAAGTTCAGCAACTGGAGTCCATGGCATGGTCTAAAGAAATACATAGTGGATAGTCCCAAAGAGGAGACAACCCTAAGGATCAACTTGACACAGCCAATACTGAATCAATTCAGCAACCAAAAAAATGAGTTCCAAAATCAAGGGAACAACTTGTTCATTGAGTAAGACTTGGTGGGGAAAGTGATTTGAAGAGGAAAATGTTCTTAGCCATCACTTTAAGAATGAACCCATTTAGGGGCAGCTAAGCAACTTAGTGGATTGAGAGCCAGGCCTGGAGGCAGGAGGTCCTGGGTTCAAATTTGACCTAAGACACTTCTAGTTGTGTAACCCTGGATAAGTCACTTAATCCCCATTGCTTAGCCCATACCCCATCTACTGCCTTTCAACCAATACACAGTATTGATTCTAAGATGGAAGGTAAGTTTAAGAAAGAAAGAAAGAAAGAAAGAAAGAAAGAAAGAAAGAAAGAAAGAAAGAAAGAAAGAAAGAAAGAAAGAAAGAAAGAAAGAAAGAAAGAAAGAAAGAAAGAAAGAAAGAAAGAAAGAAAGAAAGAAAGAAAGAAAGAAAGAAAGAAAGAAAGAAAGAAAGAAAGAAAAAAGAAACAAACCTATGACTATAAGGAATAGTAAGCAGCACAATTCCACAAAAAGCCAGAAAGACTTACATGAACTGATGCAGAGTGAAATCAGCAGAACCAGGAAAACATTGTATACAGTAATAGCAATATTGTAAGATATTTGCTTATTTACCCTCAGGGATACAATGATCTGTGAATTTTAGATTTACTTCACTCTGCTTAGTCTAACAAAACAGGAATGTCTACACCCTACTTAAGGATTAAGTGTTGAGAAGTGTTAAGACCCCCTGGGCTGTCTTAAATTAAGCTTAAGCTACTATTGGTACATATGAGATGCAGAAAGTGATGTAAAAAGAGGTCTATATATTTCATGTCATTTCCTCTCTCCGGCCTCTTTTGGTGGAGAGGTGGCTGGTGGCAGTGTGCTGGACATCTTGGCATCTTGGTGTGGCTGCAGCTATTGTCCGGGTTTGGAGGTGAGCGTCCTTCATATAATACTGAGAGAATCTTAGTACCATAGTTCAGGTGAGGTGTCTTCACTGAGCTCTCTCGGAGTTTAGGCTGATTCTTTTTTTCCCTCCTTTAGTTTACCTAAAAACACCATCCTCCTAGGAGGCCCCTCATCTTGGAGGAGGCCTCCTGGCTGGAAGGTCTCTGAACTCCCCTTGGATCAGGCTAGGCTGGAGAAATCTTATACCCTTTTCCCTCTCTCTTCTTCTTAATTCCTTTCCTCTATATTAATTAAATCTCCATAAAATTCCCAAACTGACTTGAATATTTTTATTGGGATTTGAATTAATCCCTGGCAACCAACTAAATTTGCATTTCAGTGAAAAACCCCTAAATTTACTCCTTACAGCTCTGGGACAATTTTGAAGGACTTATGATAAAGAAAGCTATCCACCTCAAGAGAAAGAACTGTTGGGAGTAGGATGCAGATGAAAGCATTCTGTCTTTCACATCAGTTTATTTACAGTTTTATTTTGGGGTTTTGGTTATGTATGAGTGTGCTTGTACAACAATGATCAACATGGATGTGTGTTTTGCATGCTAAAAATTAAAATAAAATTAACTAAAAAAAGGACCCATTCTTTCCAAGAACATAGGTAGACTAGGTGGTAGATTAGAGTAGGTTCTAAGTTTTAGAGGAGTTTTCACAATTCTATCTTTGTAATACTTAGAGCTCTTGTAGAAGGAAATTTGTTAACTTGCTAATTATATTGTGGATTAACTGATATTGGGAAGATATTAATTATTGATTGATATTAGGAAAATGATAACTTGTGATTAATATTGATGGAAGAATAATTGTCACCAACTTTCGGGGACTCCTCTAAGTTTTTTAATTTTTAGGTTTTTTAAAGTTTGAGCCAAATTTTCACTTTCTCTTCCTTCTCTCTTCCTTTCTTGCAATGGCAAACAATCTGATATAAATTTTACATATGTATGTCACTCCACTAGCTTCCTGAGTATATGACTCCACTAAACTAGAGTCAAACAATGATAGAAAGATATAAGAAACTAAGGAGGAAGAGAAGGATATTTTAATGTATTCTTCTCAGAAGAATGAGCATGCATGCAGGAACTCCCTCTCCTGTGGAAATTACCCAGATTTTGTTGTTTTAAAGATGAGAAAGACAAAAAGAAAAAGAAAAGATTATTGCTTGAGGAAAAGGTATAAGGGCAAGTTCTGGAGAGTAACTCCTTGGAGTGACTTTTGTGGTCTCAAAAAGATAGGCTGATTACAGTTATCTTATCTGGAAATCATCTTTGGATCCCTTCCTGGTAACATTTTTTTCTCTATCTTAAGATTTTCATTTATTCATTCATTCATTCATTCATATATTTTTAAAAATTATTTAGTCAATCTAGAAAATTAGTTCTTGGCTACAAGAATCATATTATTTTCCTCCCTTTCCTCCCCCCCCCCCCACAACCGACACGCAATTCCACTGGGTTCTACATGTGTCCCTGATCAGAACCCATTTCCATGTTGTTGATGTTTGCACTAGGATATTCACCCAGAGTCTATATCCCCAATCATATTCCCCTTAACCCACGTAATAAAGCAGTTGTTTTTCTTTGGTGTTTCTACTCCTACAGTTCTTCCTCTGAGTGTGGATAGTGTTCTTTCTCGTAAATCCTTCCGAGTTGTTTAGGATCATTGCAAGGCCACTAATGGAGAAGTCCATTACATTCAATTGTACCACAGTGTATCAGTCTCTGTGTAAAATGTTCTCCTGGTTCTGCTCCTCTCACTCTGCATCAATTCCTGGAGGTCGTTCCAGTTCACATGGAATTCCTCCAGTTTATTATTCCTTTGAGCATAATAGTATTCCATCACCATCATATACCATAATTTGTTCAGCCATCCCCCAATTGAAGGGCATATCCTCATTTTCCAATTTTTTGTCACCACAAAGAGCACAGCTATGAATATTTCTTGTACAGGTCTTTTTCCTTATTATCTCTTTCCTCCTGGTGACATTATATCAGGAAAGTGTAGAGTAAGGAAGAGAGGCTCTACATTTGAGAAGTCAGGCTGATTGACAGATTCAGTTGAAGAGAATGGAGGAGGGATGAAGAGAAAGCTGAGGGTTCTGAGGAGGAATCAGAACTCTGAAGCCAAATGACAAGATCTTGGTCTTCCAGCCTGGAAGGTAGAGGAGGAAGGTGGGTCTCCTGGAAGCTGAGAAAGAGAGTATCCATTTGGGACCTGTTTTCCTATTTGAGAACCTGAAATATCACCATTAAGACTCTCAACTACAGCTACCTGAAATCCTCAAGAGAGATTTTGGATTGGGACTCTAATTAGAGCCATCCAGATCCTTCCCTGGGACTGTTCCTTTTCTCCCCCCTCCCACCCACCCCTTACATCAAATTAAAAAGTTTTTGTACAAACAAAACCAATGTAACCAAAATGAAAAGGGAAGCAACAAATTGGGAAACAATGTTCATAACAAAAACCTCTAACAAAGGTCTTATTACTCAAATTTATAAAGAGCTAAATCAATTGTACAAAAAATCAAGCCATTCTCCAATTGATAAATGGGCAAGAGACCTGAACAGGCAGTTTTCAGCCAAAAAAATCAAAACTATTAATAAGCACATGAAAAAGTGCTCTAAATCTCTGATAATCAGAGAGATGCAAATCAAAACAATTCTGAGGTATCACCTCACACCTAGGATTGGCTAACATGACAGCAAAGGAAAGTAATGAATGTTGGAGGGGATGTGGCAACGTTGGGACATTAATTCATTGCTGGTGGAGTTGTGAATTGATCCAACCATTCTGGAGGGCAATTTGGAACTATGCCCAAAGGGTGATAAAAGACTGTCGGCCCTTTGATCCAGCCATAGCACTGCTGGGTTTGTACCCCAAAGAGATAATAAAGAAAAAGACCTGTATAAGAATATTCATAGCTGCACTCTTTGTGGTGGCCAAAAATTGGAATATGAGGGGATGCCCTTCAATTGGGGAATGGCTGAACTGGTGATGGAATACTATTGTGCTCAAAGTAATAATAGAGTGGAGGAATTCCATGGGAATTTGAGCAACCTCCAGGAATTGATGCAGAGTGAAAGGAGCAGAACCAGGAAAACATTGTACACAGAGACTGATACACTGTGGTATAATCTAACATAATGGACTTCTCCATTAGTGTCAATGCAATGTCCCTGAACAATCTGCAGGGACCTAGGAGAAAAAACACCATCCACAAGCAGAGGACAAATTGTGGGAGTAAAAACACCAAGGAAAAGCAACTGCTGGACTACAGGGGAACATGACTGAGGAGAGACGCTAAATGAACACTCTAATGCAAAGACCAACAACATGGAAATGGGTTCAAATCAAGGACACTTGTAATACCCAGTGGAATTGCGCATTGACTATGGGAGGGGTAGCGGGAGGGGGGAGGAAAAGAAAATGATCTTTGAAACCAAAGTAAAAAAATAAAGATGACTAATTTTTAAACTTGATAAAATAAAACTCATTACTTTCTCTAACAAGCTATCACACACACAATCAAAAATCTTACTGCAATGAAAATTCTACAGCCAATCTCACCCACACTCACACAATCTCGACCACTTTTACACACCTTCACTCACCCGATTGAACATAAATCTTACACTCACACATGAGATTCCAGTGCAGGAGAGGAGATAAGGAGGGGATCTTTGATCAAAAGTATATGACAGGCAAATATGCATAGAGCACAGATGAAAAGGGAACTCAATGAGAAGATCACAAACTGAAGAGGGAAAACCTTTGAAACCATCAAAAGGAATGGCATAAACTATAATGGAGAGCCAAAAGAAAAACTTTATTCAGGAACAATTTGATAGAAAGGTCTTCGTGGGACAGGTCAGGCAAGATGGTTGCACCATGAACACATTAACTTCACATTAGGGACACACATCCAACATGCACATAGCTTCAGGAAAGAAGATTGATCACTCCAGACAACATGTTACAAAGACATCTTTCAACATGGAGTAAGTATGTTACATGCAAACATTACATATCTAATACATGACCACAACACATACTGACTTAGGAATCCTGTTGTAAATAAGCAGGATTCATAAACTGAAAATGGAAAATCTATAAAGTTCTAGCATGGCCTCAAACATATAGCAAGGACAAAAAAAAGACCTTTCTGTCTAGTTGAGATTAAAAGCAGAACTCTTGTATATTTGTAATATATGTATATATATCATATGTAAATGTTGTACAATGAAAATTACATGTACATAATGTAAAATCACGTGTACTAACATTGTTCTCAATCCAGGCCTTATTGGTGCAATTAGGTTAGGGTTCAGTTAGTAGGTATCCCATTTCTCAAGCTTAGCTTATAGTCCCAAAGGATTATTATTATGTATCAGGAACCTCTGGAAAAATAGAGGCTTGAGCAAATCTAAACAATTATTATAGTCAGGACTCCTTTCACTTTCTTAAGTAATCATGTAAAGCATCCCTCCATATCAGTCATTTTGTAAAAGAGAGCAGGAAAAAAACAAAAGAGAAGAAACAAAGTGAAATGTATAGTATGTTTCAGTCTGCATTCAGACTCCAGTTCTTTTTCTGGAGGTGGATGACATTTTTCATTGAGATCTTAAGGATTATCTTGGAGCATTTTATCACTAAGAATAGCTCAGCCATTCATAAATGTCTTTGTTTAGTTTTTAGACCTCCTCCAGCTTCAATGGACATTATTCCCTGTCCCATACTCTGTATTCCAGCTAAATTGGCCTTCTCTCTGGTCCTCAAATACTCTCTGTCCCTTTTCTGACTTTGTGCTGGGCATCCCACACTCCTGGAATGCACTCCCTCTCATTTCTCCTTCTCTTCCTTTATGACATAGCGCCAGTACCATCTGAATGAAGCCTTTCCTCATCTCCCTTATTGCTAATCCTTGTCCTCCCAAACTATTTTGTATTTAACTTCTTGGAATACCTTTGTGTTTATTAACTTCATATCTATGCTGTATGTATTTTATATTCTTGTTGTCTCCCATATTAGAAGGTAAACTCATTGCCAACAGTGATTATACTTGTATCTGCAGTTCCTAGCAAGGTGTTGCTGTTGTTCAGTCATTTCAGTTGTGTCTGATGCTTCATGATCCCATCTGAGTTTGGAGTTGTTTGCCATGTCCTTCTCCAGCTCATTTTATAGATGAGGAAATTGAGGCAAACAAAAGTAAGTGATTTGCCCAGAGTCACCCAGTTAGCAAATGTATGAGACTGGGTTTGAACTCAGGGAGATGAACCCTCCTGACTTCCAGGCCAGCATGCTAACTGTTCCCCACATAGCTTCCCCACCTAGCATAGGACCTAGCACATAATTCCTCCTTCTAAATCCCCATTAGATCCCCATTCAACAATTCATTCTCAATCATTTTTTCTTTCTAATCTAGATGATTACAGATTATGCATACTTCATTCTTATGTTATTTCAAAAGGATCCTTCCCTTGCCATTTTCTCTGTATTCTTCATGCATGTCATTCAATTTTATTACAATACTCCATTGCATTAATACACCACAATTTATTTCACAACTTTCTTTTGAATATTTAGGGAGTTTTTATTCTGGCAATTTCATATAATTTGACTCTGATAATCTTTGTTCATTCTTAATTGCTCTTCCTCCCCAGATTACTTCTCCACATCAGATCTTGATCAGTGGTCTTTACTTGTTGTTACTGAAAGTAGGTTGAGTCTATCTACCTGTTTGCCTCTCTCTCTCTCTCTCTTTCTCTCTCTCTCTCTCTCTCTCTCTCTCTCTCTCTCTCTCTCTCTCTCTCTCTCTCTCTCTCTCTCTCTCTCTCTCTCTCTCTCTCTCTCTCTCTCATTTCTTCTTTGAATTGAAGCTTTTATACCTTCTTTTACTTTTGTTCCATAAATAAGGGCTCACTTAGGTTTAATCCCGAGGCAGCTTCTTCCCTAAAGAAAGGAGTCAGGTTCTTTCTCATACTTTTTGGCTGTTAAAATTATTTTTTGTTATTTAAAAGATTTAAATTTAAAATTATTTATTAAATGAAATACAACAAAATAAATTAAAATTATTTAGTTTAAATTTTTAAAAATTGTCAAGCATTCTCTTTTTTTTGTTTGCCTTCATGTCTTTCCCCATCTATTGAAAAGGAAACAAGATAGGAAGGGAGAAAAGAAGGAATAAAGAACCCCCAAGCATAGTCAAACAAAACTATGCCTATATTGGTAAGGTCCAAAAATTAATTTCTTATTCTGCCTGTTAGTCCATTACCTTTCTGTCATGAGGGGACCAGTTTAAAAACAAACTGGTCCCCTGGAATCATAGTGAATCATTTAATTGATCAAAGTTATGTAATTCAAGTTACTCATTTTTATAACATTGATATTAGAATATAAATTTTTCTGCTTGCTTTTTTCTTTATCAATTTATAGTCTTTTCATATCTCTTTGAAATAACCCTTTTGCTCATTTCTTATAGTACAATAGCATTCTGTAACATTCATATGCCATTGTTTATTCAGTCATTCTCCATTTGACTTAGTTTCCAGTTTTTTTTTTCCTTTTGCCATCAAAAAAAGATCTGTTAGAAATATATTTTTGCACATATATAGGATTCTTTTCTCTTTCTTTGTCCTTTTTGGGATATATGCTTTCTTTGATATAGCTAAATCAAAGGTAAATGTTCAGTAACTTTTGGTGCATAATTCTCATGCTTTTTGGAATAGTTAGCCCATTCACAGCTCCAACAGTGCATCAGTGCACCTCTTTTCCTGCAGTCCCTTCAACATTTGTCATTTTCTTTTTTGTTATTTTTTTTAATTAAAGGAAGTGATATGGAACCTCAGAATTATTTCCATTTGTATTTCTCCAATTATAAATGATTAGGAGCATATAAAAATGTGGCTCTATATAGCTTGGGTTTCTTCTCTTGAAGGTTATCAGCTTATAATGTTAGACCATTTATCATTAGTGGAATGGCTTTTATACTTGTACACTTGAATCAAATATAGTAGTAGTCTCTCGGTAACCGAGGATGACGATTGTCTTTGTGCGTTTTCATCTATGATAGATGAGTGTGCACAAAGACAGTTGTGCGTGAAGGAGATTTAAGTGGAAAAGTCGGTGCACAGAGACAGTCCCACTCTCTCGGCATTGGAAGCCTGGGTCCATTGGCATGAAAAGTCGTTACACCTGGAGACTTCCTCAGCTGCACTGGATGGCCGTGTTGTCCTTTGTGCTCCAACACGCCCTAAGCACTCCACAGTGCTTTGCTGCATCGCCCTCTCAGCCATTGAACCTTCTTATTGGTTTCTTCCCTCTGTTCAGCCGAAGCAGTCTTCACATGCTGGGTGAGCAAAGCCCTGGTTCACCAGAGGTCGACGACCCGATGGCTACCCTCACAAGGCTTAGCCGGCCTGTCGAAGCCGTTGCCTGGAGTGTGGCCGCTGCCACATGCTAGCAGCTACTGGGAGCCACAAGTGAGAGCTGGGTGTCAGGTGAGGGTCAGAGGCTGGAGAGCTGCCCTAGGAGGGCACGACAAGCCCTCCATACCAGAGATACTACCCCTCCCTGAGCACCCCATACACCCCAATATCAAATATACACATCCATCAATACACACACATATATATATATATATACACATATACAAATGTATGTATATATATACACATGATATATGTATACATCTCCTTTATCAAAGAAACTTTTTGGAAATACCCCCCCCCTCATTGTTTCCTCTTTAATTTTTAGCATATATTAGATTTGTTTCTGTAACTCCTATTTAGTACTACGAAATGTCCCATGTTTTAACAGATAGCAGGGAACTGGCACATGCTCAAAGTTTATCAGTGTGCTTGGTTGATATAAATTTCCCACATGGGAGAGACTAGAGACTCTGTTTCAAGGACCTTTATGTTCCCACCCAAAGTGTCCTGGGGACAATAACTTAAAACTTAGGTTTTTTTGGTGTTCTTTTTTTAAAAATAACCCTTACCTTTTGTCTTAGAACTGATACAAATTTCAATTTCAAAGCATAAATGCTAGGCAATTGGAGTTGAGTAACTTGCCTAGGATCACAAGAAGTTTCTGATGTCTTATTTGAACCCTGGTTCTCCTGACTCCAGGCCTGGCTCCCTAACCACTGAACTGCCTCTTCAATTACAAAGGGATATTTACTTTGAAACTTTAAGAAGAACAAAAATATGAATATTTACCCATAGTGTCCAGGTGTCACATTATTTTTTTCCCACCTTGGTCTCTGGGAAGAGAGAAGTCTACCAGCTATTTCTAAGTAGCATTGGTTCCATCAAACTTACATCCAGAAATAGTAAACTAAATTTTCCTATCAGCTGTCCCTGAGCTGGAGCTTTTTTTTTAACCCTTACTTTTTGTCTTAGAAAAGATTCTAAGACAGAAAAGTGATTAGGGCTAGGGAACTGAAGTTAAAAAAAGAAAGTTAACTGAAGTTAAAAAAAACCAAAAACTTGCCCAAGATCACATAGTTAGGAAGTATCTATAGCCAAATTTGAACCCAGGACCTCCCAACTCTATGCCTGGGGATCTAGCCAGTGGGCTACCTAGCTGTCTTAAAGGTCATTTAATAAGATCATTCCTTGCTCTTTGGAGCATTAATGCCAGGCTGACTATAAAACCTGAATGCTGGGATAGCAGGACCCAGTTCTTCTAAAAGTACATTGTAATCATACGCAAAACATGAAGTCCTATAATATATTTAATGTAATCCTATGTTGGAATCTTCATGGAAATGAGAACAGTTTCACCAGACTGTATTTCTCATTGGCATTGTATGACTGAAGTTCTGTGACACTTTGTAGAGATTTCTGGGAGAAAGACATTGGAAGAATAGAAGTAGGGTAGAGAATTGGAGAGCTTGAAATTCATTTGCTGTCTTGGCATCATTGACCTTTCCAGAATATATAAACTGGGTTTAAATGTTGAGCATTACTATGGATATAAAGTTTGTATGATCCTCTCATTTTCTTATCAAGCTGTTCAAAAGTATTGCCAATGCGGTTAATGGAAGTGTAGTTTTTGTGCTGACTTGACAGATTTTTTAAAAATAAAATAAATAAAATTACATTGTGACATTAGATGTAAATCATTACATCTTATTGTGACTCTTTTATTATGTTGTTGTTGTTGTTGATTTATTTTAGTTTTGTCTGACTCTTCACGACCCCATTTGGGGTTCTCTGGGCAAAGATACTAGAGTGGTTGGCCATTGCTTTTTCTAGTTCATTTTATAGATGAGGAAATGGAGACAAATAGGGTAAAGTGACTTGCCCAGGGTCACACAACTAATAAATGTCTGCGGTCACATTCAAACTCAGGTCTTCCTGACTTCAGATCTGGTACTCTGTGCATTTGCCACCTAGCTGCCACTGAATCTCCGAAAGGTCATGGTCATACAGGTAGGCAACATTGACTTTAGGACAAGAGATGCTCTAGAAAATGTGTCACAAATGCATAGTAAAATAGGGTATCCCAAAAGTTTTAGTGAAATTTTTAGCTCTAATAGCTTAAAGATGATGAACTATTAATTATATTATATTATAGGATACTCTGTATTGTTTTCAGTCCAGTTTTTAGCTTCTACTCTGACTTCCTTGGGAGCTTGCTAGAGCACAGAGGGCCAAAAGCACCAAACAAAAGGGATTGGGAATGAAAACCAGAACACATTAAATTCCTTTTAGGCCACCTGCCTGATTGTCTTTAAAAGCAAACAAAGCATTTTTTTTAGTCAGTGTTTACAGATCCATGATCATGAACTAAAGGAGTCTGTGCTCTGACATTCAGCAGCCATTTATTAAATGTCTATTGTGTGTTGGGTATGACATTGGCACAATGATTCGAGCATCTTTGGACTCAGAGTCAGAAGGCTAAATCCTGCCCAAAGACAGGTCAGTTTGTTCTACCCTCTCATTTGCTACCTATACCCAAGACTGAAAGTGTATCAGGGATTTGGACAGTTCTACAACACCAAATCCAACATTTATCATACCATGCCATGCTTCAGAGACAAGAATAAATAACACGTCTATTTGTTTATTGATTTAAGGTTTACAAAATACTATCTTCACCACAAACAAGTTATTGGGAATCAAACATCTCACCCTTTAAAGGAGATGGAATAATATTCTATTCAAAGGTCTTTGAATAGAGGTGGATTGTGGATCAGAGTCAAGAGGTAGATGGGTCATAGTAGCTCTCCAAATTGGTCAGCAGGTACCATTTAATTTTTTAAAAATCCTTACTTTCTGTCTTAGAATCAAAACCATGTATTGGTTTCAAGGCATAAGAGTGGTAAGAGTTAGATGATGGGAATGAAGCGACTTGCCCAGGGTCACAAAGCTAGAAAGAATCTGAGGCCGGATTGGAACCCAGGACATCCCATCTCTGGGCCTGGCTCTCAATACACTGGACTACCCAACTATCTCCCTCTCCCTACCCCCCCCCCCCATCCCACCAGGTCATTAAAAGTCATTCAGAGAGATTTCAGGCCTAAAAGTACCAAGACATGGGTTTTACATGAGTTCTTTGTTCTTTTTAAAAAATGAATAGGGTTTGGACTTTTGAGGAAATAGAATAATAAGTAAGAATTTTTACAATTCTAAAGATTTCTTTCCTCATATTACAAATTAGAGTGGTTAACAATTCTAGTGCTGACCAGAGACAGTATATAGGAAGTATCTTCTGCAAGAAGGAGCAAGGGGATAATGAATGAAAACTGTACAACTGGGATCTAGCATCTGGAAAGAAGGAACCATCCAATCCACATTAGCTCATGCAAGCAGCAATTAAAAAAACCATCACATAACATTTTCCCTGCCTATTTGAACAAAAGGTAACACCCTGTAGATATGGTGAATGTCAACACTGTGAACTGGTTTAACCAGGAAATCTTAGGCATAGAAACAGGGGTGAAAGATCGAATGAGCAAGAGGAGAGGGAAGTGTAGGGCAAAACAAAGAAGCTCTGGCCCAGGGAGGGTGCCAGAGATTAGATCATCAAAGCCAGGTGTGTGTTGGAACCAGCTCATTTGATTTATCTTTCCAGGGCTCAGAACATCCATGTCATTTCCAGGACATCTTCACATCATGCTCCCAAACAAATTACCTAACCCTCACCCACATATACTACATGAGCAAAAACCCACCCAACAGAGCCTGGATCTTGTAGAATGGAGATGAGAAAGATAACCAATGATTAGATAGAAAAGTGTGATGATGGGTATTATCCCATTCAACCAACAAAGAAGTATCTTAACTATGGAAGTTATCTTGAGGATTGATTCTGGCATTTGGAATTTCTGGCAGAGTTGTTGGGATAAATATTTTAAGGGGAGGTGGGGCTCTTAAGTCATACAATAGGGTTGACCTTTCACTTAAAGACTATTTGCTGTATGGACTTGGTGAGTGATCAACTCCATCCAACTAATGACTAATTTCCAATAAAGGTTATGAAGAAAATAACATAAGAGGGGGTCAGGGAAAGGGATGGATATCAGGACTAGAATAAAAAAGAATGGGGCTTGGTAGCGAGGCAGCTCAGTGGAGAGAGAACCAGGCCTGGAGACAAGTCCTAGGTTCAAATCTGACCTCAAACACTTCCTAGTTGTGTGACCCTTGGACAAATCACTTAACACACCTTTCCTAGCCCTTATTGCTCTTCTGCCTTAGATGGAAGGTAAGGATTTAAAAATAAATAAATAAAAATTTAAAAAGAAAGAATAGGAAAAGCATGGGCTAGGGTCACAGTTCAGGGAATTGGAAGGTTTGGGCTTTAGTCCCAGCTACTAACTTGCTGTGTGATATTGGGTTATTTGAGATTTCTTGATGCCCAATGATGAGTTTCTAGAATTATAGTTAGAAGGGACCATAACAATCATCTGGTCAAGCTCCCTCCACTTATAGATGAAATTAAGATGGAGCAAGGTAAGATGGCTTGGGTTTGAACTCAGATTCTATGACTTCAAATGTAACATACTTTCCATTGAACCATGATACCCTTCCATATAATTTATAACAAAGCATGGAGATTGGAGTATCCAGTGGGAGGAATAGCAAGTAGGTATCAGACTGATCATGTGAAGTTAGCAGCTGTGGTGTTATCCTATGTCTCACTTGCACTCACTTCACAGATCCAGTCAATTGCTTTTATTGTTGGGTAATTTTTCTGTTGTGACCTCAGTGAGGCCTTTTGAGGTTTTCTTGGCAAAGATACTGGAGGGGTCTGCCATTTTCCTTCTCCAGCTCATTTACAGATGGGGAAACTGAGGCTAACAGGGTTAAACAATTTGCTCAGAGTCACACAGCTAGTGTCTGAAGTGAGATTTAAATTCAAGAAGATGAGTCTTCCTGACTTCAGGTGATATCTGATAAGTCACTTTATTTCTTTGGGTCTCGATTCTTCATCTGTAAAATGAAAATTAGATTAAGATGATCTCTAAGGTTTCTTCTAACTAAGTCCTACAATCTTGGTGTGTCCTGGCTATTTAGAAACTAAAGATTCTGCATAGATGAAACATCGGGAGCTAAAAAGTCAGGAAATATAGGCTGGGCAGTAAAAGGGAAGCTATTTTGGGGAAATAAATTAGATTATTTGAGACTAGAAAGGACAACTAGGTAAAAGACTGTAAAATAGGTGGGGCGAAGGACTCAATCGGGACACAAGATATATAGCTCAAAGAGAAACTAATTCTTATGTCCTTAAAATATATCTTCTATACCCAAAATAGTTAAGACAACTTGGTCTAACAGGGAAAATCAAGCTTCTGCATACTTATAATTTCATTAATAAACTTAGTTGCAAAAATTCTAAATAAAATAACTACCCAGAAGACTACAAAAGTAAATCACAAAATTGTATATTATAATCGACCAGGTTTATACCAGAAATGCAAGGATTTATGTTTACATGCAAGTTTCATTTCCTTTAATACAAGGAAAACTGTCAACATAATTGATTACATTAATAACAAAAATTTAAAAAATCATATGATTATATTGAAAGGCAGGAAAAGCTTTTGACAAAATACGACACATTCCTATTAAAAACACTTGAAAGCATAGGTATAAATGGATTTTTCTTTAGAAAAAGAAGTATATACCTAAAATAACTATGAATACATTCTAAATTTTTTCCCCCTAGGTTCCATATTAATTCAGAGGAGGGATGAACCTCTTCTTGCTGGCACAGGAGGTGGGGTTAAGATCATAAGGGCATAGATCTGGGTAAAATCTTAGAATCCATCTAGTGAAATCCCTTTATGTTACAAATGAGGAAACTGAGACCCAAGGAGATTAAATGACTTACCCAGGGTAACACAGGAGAATGTTAGAGGTAGAATTTAATCTCAGGGGTTTTATGGAGTCACCTCAAACTGGCTCTGGAGAGCTGATTGTTAAATTTTCAGTGTGAGCATTTACCCCTTGGGAATTAGTAATTACAAATCAGGACTTGAGCTATTGTTTTCTTGATTATCTACACTTAAGAAAGTGATAGAGAAAAGGTTAATAGAACAAATTAAACTTGAAAGTTTATTGTACATACTTTAAAAAAATCTGGTTGCTAAACATTTACCAGCACATCACTGAATTTGTACTTAGAGTACTTACTCCATAACTATCACAGTATCATATGATAGCTAAGGAATGGATTATACCACTGTAATTTGCTACCTCCCAATTAGGGAAGCCTTAATGATGCTCACTGTACAGTGATATTATACGTTTGCAGGGTAACTGTCTCCAAAGACTTAGAGTTGAGTGTTTCTAAAAAAGACAATGGATAGGTATGAGGCTGATGTGTGTGGGCTGAGGCTTTGTAACTCCTGAAGAACTATGCAAGGTAAGGGCTGTAAAGCATAGAAACATGTGCTAAATAAAAAGAATGTGAGTTTGTCATATAGGGACAATAAGGTTTAAACAAGGGACAACCTGCATGTTCCTTTGCTATCCACATAAGCTTTAGAGATCTAAAGAAAATCACTCAGCAGAGCCACACAGAATGAGATAGCATGGATGAATTGTGATAAAATGAACATAGATTTAGAGCTGAAAGGGATCTTAGAGAGAATCAGGTCCAGTTCTCTCATTTTATTTATGAAGAAACTAAAACTCATCTGTGTAGCTAAATGGCTCAGTGCATAGAATACTGGAGCTGGAGTCAGGAAGAGCCGAGTTCAAATACCACCTCAGATACTTAGTTGCTGTGTGAACCTGGACAAGTCACCCAACTCTCTTTGCCTTACTTCCTCATTAGTAAAATAAGATGGAAAAGGAAACAACAAATCACTCCGGTAACTTTGCTAAGGAAATCTCAAATTGGGTCACAAAAAGTGGACCCCACAGAAATGCCTGGAACAACAATAAACTTAAACTCAAAGAGGTAAGGTTTGTCCAAGGTCACATAGGTGGCAGAGACAGAATTTGAACCCAAGCCGCATGATGTCAAATCTAGCATTCTTTCTATCATATCATGATGTCTCTGAACTAAATCACTAGAGAAACTATCCCCATTGATTAAAGATCCATTGAAATAATTTGTATCTTTTGACATTTACCTGTTTGACAATCCAATACATTTTGGAGAATAAAGGTGTTTTTCTTTCTTTCTTTTTTTTTTTGAAAAGTCAAGGTTAGAATGATTAACTTCTTTATTACTGAGAAGCGAGATATTTTAACCATTCAAAAATGCTTTTTATCTTGTTAGTTTTGTTTTGACTTCTGGTTATATACTTATTGAAATATTCATTAATAAGTGGAGGAGATATATCCTATTAAAACACCAGTATAATTTCTGTTTAAGACCTACTATCTTATAGAACCATAAGATTACTTCTATACAGTGACAGGATTATAGGAAATGGAGTTTTCTTATGAATTGATTACTGATCATTGAAAACTAAGATAATAGGGTTTAGAGCTGGAAATAACCTCAGAAATCATCTAGTTCAATTTCCCCATTTTAAAGATGAAGAAATTGAAGCCCATGCTACTCTTTGGAGGCAGGGAAAAATATGGAGAAATAAATCTTGTTGACCCTAAGACTAACCTTTGGTTCTAGTATGATAGCCTCAGAGGCTTCCTTCACACATTAGACTAGAGCCTGTGTTGGGTGAATTGACCTTTTAAAGGAAAATAGACCAACTAAAGGGGAAGCAATTAGTAAGGGGATATATACTTTATTTGTTTGTTTGTTTATTTATTAAACATCTTCCATCTTAGAATCAATACTGGGTATTGGTTTTAAGGCAGAAGAGTGGTAAAGGCTAGGTAATGGGGATTAAGTGACTTACCCAGGATCACACAGCTAGGAAGTGGCTGAAGTCAGATTTGAACCCAGGACCTCCCATCTCTGGGTCTGACTCTCAATCCTCTGAGCCACCCAGCTGACCCCTGGGATATACACTTTAAATAATATCTCTGTGCAGAATGGAAATGTACTGAATAATGGTATACACAGCAGTAGGCTTGAAATATATGTCTAGCTCTTAAAAAGAGTAAGGGAACATAGTGCTAGACTCTAATTTGATCTTGTTCAAAATAAGAACCAGCCTCTGGCTGCTCCCATACTTATTTTGTGCACTTTATTCAACCTCAAGTGAGGTCCAAAGGGAGACAGTTAAGGCTCTCAGAGAACTGAATTTCTCTCCTCAAGTTTCACATCTTAGAAGATGACAAGTACTTATTTCAGCTTCTAGAAGATGTCCTTAGTGCTCATGAATCCAATCAGGATCTTGACTCCACTACCCACCTGGATATTGCATAGTCAGCTCTAGCTCAATGATTCTGGATCCATAAAAATGACAAAGTGGAGTCGATGACAAAAGTGTTGAGTTTGAATATGTTCAGTCACTTTACTCATTACTAAAGAAGCAAAAGAAAAGGAATAAATTTATTATCCAGCAGAATAGTTACCACCTGGGGCTCTGAAATGAAAATTTCTTCCTGACTCAGCCAAACTTTGTAAGATCATAGGTCTATAGGTGGAAGGGACTATAGAGGTCATTGAGTCAAATGAGGAAACTGAGGATCATATAAGTCAAATGACTTACCCACACTCATGAAGCTGTTAAGTGTGTGAGCTGGGATTTGAATCTGTTTTCCTGGTTCTAAATTCTGAATGTTATCTACAAAGTTTCACTTCCTCTTGGTTGTAAGTGCATACCTAATCTCCCATGATCTGCTTCCACTGAGTCCACCTTCCACTAACTTTGCATATATTTTGTATCTACCTTAATCACTTGCATCTTATCTCCATCATTAGAATATGAATTTCTTGGGGGTAGGGATTATTTTTTCTTTGTTTATTTTTTGCCTTTCTTTGCATTCCCAGTGCTTAGTACAGTCCCTGGCACCTGGTCAGGGCTTAATAGATATTTGCTGACTGACTGGAAGCCAGCAAATTTCCCCAAATGCTGCTCTTCTCCCAGCCTAAGTATTCCCCATAGGCTTCCCCAGTCACAGCTTTTAAGGGAATCAAAGAGATCAAGGAAGAGGTGCCTTTTCCTCTCACTGTCCCAAATCAGGCAGTAACCTCTGATGTTACTCTCTGACTACTTCCTAGCATGACCAGGCATCAGCTGACTTTTTCATAGCTTATGTTCCTCTAGCTTCTCATAGTTGTTTTAGGGCAGACCAGACAAGAAGAGATACTTCTCTGATCACTATTCTTCCCTTCCCTTCTCCTCTTTTACTGCCCAAAGGCACAGCATCTATATGCTCTGCTGCCTTCAATTATTTCTAGTGGAGCAAAAGTGCTACAAGGACTAAGTACTGAGTGGGAGGGCCTGGATGATTGTGACCAAATCCCTTCCCTTCTCCATGCCTCAATTTCCCCACTGGCCACATGGGTCAAATTGTAATTATTTCTCCCTTTCAGGACCTGTGAGGAAGTTAACATCTCAGGGGACAAGAGAGGACAATTTTGAGTAAATAGACATTTGGAAACACTTTTCTATAACATTTTTCAGAATGCTATTCTCTCAACAATCCTGTGTTAGCTTTACTAGAACCATTTAAATAAAAAGGAAACTGATACCCAGCACTGGGTAAAGTGACTTACCCAAGATCACAAGTTTAAGTAAGCAATGCAGGGTACTACTCTAAAAGGCTAATGCAAAAATTTACATATTTTTATGATTTAAAAGATGACCAAATAGGCAACATTTCTATTTCTTCATCTCTTTAATGGTGGAGGAAGTGGGAAGAAATTGGAGGGCAGGGGGTGTGCAAAGAAGAGAGATGATCTTTGTGGGCTTCAGCTGAAGAGGTGGGGCAGAAGGAGTTTAATCCTTGAGGGCATACAAGTCCAGAGCAGAACAGTATATGCAGTTATTAGGCTATTATGATAATTACTATACAGGATTCCATGACCTTTTATCCCCCGTATTTTGCAATCTGAAACATTGAAGAGAAAAGGGGAACAAAGGCATTTTTCCCCTTCTAAATTACTCATCTCTACTACCACATCCCTAGCTCAGATTGAGGCCAACTCCTTTTTTTTTTATATAATATCTGTGCCAGAGGGTACCTCAAGACTCTTGTTTTTTGAGTACCAAGTGCTAGCATGTCTGTACCAGAAAGGGCAGAGGGGAGTGGCTGGAGATGCCTTCAGGGACCTTAAGACTGGCTCCTGGGTTGGTGTGACATGCAAGACAAAAGTAGGAGTGGAAGTTGGGAAAGGATGGGCAAGAGGCCCAGAGATTGTTTGGTCTTCTCTTTTGGAGTCCAAACCCAGCCTGCCTATGGCTTCTTGAGAAGCAAAGAACAGCCTGACAGGAAGGGATAGTCTTACATAAGTGTTCTCATCAGCCATTACTCTTCTCAGTGGGGTATATAGGGTATTCAGAGAGAACTAGTACCTCCAGTGTGAGAGCTTATTGAGCCCTTTTCAGGGCTACTTATCCACCTATGATGTCTACCTTTCACCCAAGCTTTACATGTATCTCCAAGAAACTGCAGCATGCACAGTGGCTATTCTCCAGTAAGCCATCTCAGCAGATGGGCTAAACCACATTAAGGGTAACTCATAGGCCTCAAACCTGATGTGTGTTGGGAAGATGTCTACCCCAAGCAGGTGAAGACTTGTCTTGGTAGAATTAGGTAGAAGAGAAAAATTTGTTCCAATGGCCATGAAGGTGGCTAAATCAGGCATTGGGTAGCTTGGAGCTTGGCCAGACGTTGAACATGACAAAGTCATTCACTATATTCTGGGCCATGATCAGTTATCCTGACTTTTGTCTTGCCACTGGACTTTGATGACTCTGAAAGAGAGAATGAGACTGACCACTTTGTGTAACTGCCTCATTTAAATCCAATTCATGAATGAGTCAAGATATCATCCATAATGTCAGTGGTCCTTTTGAAAAGGATGAAAAACAACCCTTCTGAGTACAACTGATCAGTAGGAGCTGGGAAAGAGCTCTTCTTGAGGAAGGAAGAAAAACAACTGAATGCTGGGGAAAGACAGGGGGATGTTTGTGGCAGCATTAGCTGCTACATATCACATATTTAGACCTGAAAAGGATCTGAGAAATCATTTTAGAACTCTTTATTTTCAGATGGGAAAACTAAAGATCAGAGAGGTGGATTTGTCCCAGGTCAAACATCTAGCTCTAGATCATATTGCATACTGCCCTCTGAAACTTTAGATTCCACTCCTTCAATTATCCTGGGCTCTTAGAGAAGAGATCTTGCTCTAGGCTTCCAGTAACCTCAGTCTCACTTCTTGACCACCAGCTCCAAATCATACCACAATCTTCCCTACCACTCTTTCCCTATAATTTTCAACTCTTCTTTATGTATTATTTTACTCCATTAGAACATAAACTCCTTGAGGGCAGGGACTGTCTTACTTGGGTTTGTATTTGGATCTCCAGTGCTTAATACTATGACTGGCATATAGTGGAATGCTTAATAAATGTTTACTATCTATGAATTTAAAGGTAATGGGGCTCTGGCACATGTGTAAATCTGAGATAGTAGATGGAAGGATAGTGTCTCCCTATGTGGAGAACCTGAGGATCTTGCTCCTAAAAGAATCATGATGACAAGTGAGGGAAGTGTCTTGGGGAGCCAGACTGTGGAGTAGTAGACATTCCATAACTGGTTTGTGTCCTCTTACCATGTGTTGAAAAGGAAGACCTTTGGATACAGAGGCATTCAAAAAGGTCTGTCAACTTTACTACTGTTTCTTTTCCTCATTTGTTTGTGGAGGGATCTCAGTGATTTCTTTGCTTGTAGTGTCACAAGAAGGGAATGAAGGTCATCTTTGACCTTGGCAGTTCTGAAAGGTGAGGAGAGCAATCCACAGAAATATGGGAGTCAGAACCCAGGCTGAGAGTTGTGGTTAACCTAACACTGGTATCTCAAGAAACGAGGAGAAAACTTCATTAGGAGCTTTAGGTACTCAGAGGAAGGTGACAAGAGGACTTATCTTGAAGAGCTGCTGCCTTTTCATGTGAACTTAGTGGTGCCAATGCTTATTAGTGACAGAGACTTCCCCCTGTGAAATGGGACAATTTGTTCTAACAGCCCTTGAAGGTGGCTGAAGCAGGTGCTGTGGGGTACTTGGTTACACATTGAGGAAGCCAAGATCCCACATCCCAAGTTATCACCAGTCTTCTTAATTTTTGTCTTACCAGTGGACATCAATGACTGGAAGAGAGAATGAGATTGATGACTTTATATAACTCTGACTCATTTAAATGAATTTTATGCATGAATCAAAAGATATCACCCAGTGCCTTCTTCAAGTACAAATGACAACAACCAGTGGTGCCAATGCTATTTAAGAACTGAACTATATTGAGCTTATAGTCCTACTGTGAGTGACAAGGTAAAGGGAAGCATATGCCTTAAAGGTTTTAGAGAAAAAAAATGCTTCTGACTACATCTTGGAAATAAATACTCTTGTGTAAAAGCTAATTGATGTTAAATAATTAAATGGAACTGAGTGCTACTCAATGGCTCCCTAACAAACAGAGAGGAAGATAACTGAGAGGGGTTTGACATAATGGCAGTAGAAAAAAATTACTTTAAACCCTTAAGAGTAGATGGCAACCCAGAGACATGTTGCTCACCTTGCCTTGAGAGAGTGAGCCAGAACATACATACCATATTATCTATCTACTATCTATCTACTATCTATCTATCTATCTATCTACTATCTATCTATCTACTATCTATCTACTATCTATCTATCTATCTATCTATCTATCTATCTATCTATCTATCTATCTATCTATCTATCTGTCAGTCTATCTATCTACCTGCCTATCTATCTCTATATATCTAGAAGAGATAGAAGTTGAATCTACATTCTTTGACTTCAAGTCCAGCACCCTGTCCATTTCATCCAATTGTAGTGTGACAAAGTGTGTCATGTCAAGAGAGGGGAAGAAAATAAATTATCTGCACTACTTAAAACAAGTTAGACTCCTCAAATACCTTCCTCCAAGGACTAGCCCTATCAGAGAGTAAAGAAGAGATGCTTCTTTCCTCTGTCCTATATGGTAGAGGGTCAGAGCCACATAGTTATATAGGGATAAAAAACCTTTGAATTATATTCTTAAAACACTATTGCTTACATAAACCCAGCACAAGTAAGGGAAGCAGGTGGTCCAGTAATTGTTCTTCAAACCATTTTGACAATACTCCACTGGCCCTTCCACTAGAGACATTATTTTTTCTGGCCCATTGAGGTTGTTTTTAACTCTTGAGTCTTTTCTTGTATATACAGATGATCTCATGAATTTTCCTAGATAGAGAGATAAAGACTGCCCAATGCAGTGTCTACCAAAAATTTTGTATATGCCTTGGTATCTAGTGGTTGAAGAATCTTTTCAGTTTCTTATGCTTGAAGTAACCCATCTTTTGCCCTTTTGATTGACTCCAGACACTGTCACAACAGCAAGTGCGTCCTGCTAGCTCAATGCTTCATCATACTTTCGTAAGTAAGGGTTATCTTGACATAGTACAGCCAGCCTCTGCAAGACAAGGGGGAGGGGGAGGGAACAAGTATTTACATAGTACTTACCTACCATGTGCTGAGAGCTTTACAGATATTATCTCATTTTATCCTTGAAACAACCCTGAAATAATAATTTTGTTGAGTTGTTGCAATTGTGTCCAACTTTGTGACCCTGTTTGAGATTTTCTTGGCAAAGATGCTGGAGCGAATTGCCATTTTCTTCTTTTTACCTTTTATAGATGAGGAAACTGAGGCCAATGGGGTTTAATGACTTGCTCAGGGTTGCATAGCTAATGTCTGAGATCAAATTGGAGTCTTCCTGATTCCAGGCCCCAAACTCTATAATAATAATAAAAGTCAACATTTATATAGCACTTACTACGTGCTTACATTGTGCTAATGCATATCTACAAATATTATTTCATGATCCTTACAACAACCCTGGGATGATAGATGAGGAAGCTGAGGTAAGCAGATGTTAAATTAATTACCCAGGGCCTCATGGCTAGTGTCTAAGACTGAATTTAAACTAAGATCTTGCTGACTCTTGGCCCAGTGTTCTATCCTTTATTCCATCTTTCCACATAGTTACAAGCAAGACTCCTAAAGTCATGAAAAAATAAATAATCTTACCTTTTGTCTTAGTACTGTTATTGCCAAACTAAAACTTGTATTGATAAGCTAAAGTTGTCATAACTATAAATGAGCTAATGTTGGTACTGAGTATTGATAGATGGTTGATAATGCCAAGCTGTTAGGGCAAACTAAATTGTAGTGGTGGATGGAAGGCTGGAAGCAGTTGGATACAATCCTTATTTTATTTTCTTCTATGGGAAGAGGTAGGGAGAGGAAAATAGAAGGATAGAAACTAGGAGTTAGGAACAAGATAGGAAAACTCTTAACCTTATTCTAAAATCTCTAAATAACCCCCCCCCCCAACTAACTTCTTTCTTTGTAGCTTCTTGTCTGCAAAGCAGACCTAGCTTAAATGTACACTCACTAAACTAAGATTAATATTCTATCAAACTAAGCTATGCTAAAGATGAACTTAAATTCATAATGAACTCCTTAGTAATCTATGGAAAACCAAAAGCTGCCTGAAGCCAACCATCAGATATAAGTGTTGGAATCTCTTGGCAGAGAGCCTCAGACACAGCCCCTGCTTCCAAGCCAGAGAGAGTGGACAGAGCCCCCTCTGGCAGCTGCTTTTCTCTTCATGAGAAAAGCTCTCAGTAAACAATCTTTCTCAGCTTCTCAGGTGTATCTCAACTCTGAAAGAAACTGTCTCAAATAACCAACAGATCTTCTTGATCTGAGAGAAAAGATCCAGCAACCTGCTCCCAAGGAAGTCAGAAAGACCAGACCCCCAGAACTCACAGAATTCTCTCTTTTTATGATAGGCCTCTTAAAGAGCCAGAAGCAAGATGTAGACTTGGTGTTCTATCCACTGTGCTACCTAACTGCCCTTGCCCCCTAATTTTTTTTACCTTTATTTTGAAAAATTACATGCAGAAACAATTTTTTATAATCGTTTTCTGACATTTTGTGATTCAGAGTTCCTCCTTCTCTTCTTCTCCTGCTCCCCAAGTCAGTAAGTGGCATGCTATAGTTTAGACTGGTACTTTCATAATGATGCACATTTCTATATCCCCATGCTGTGATAGAAGACATATCATATGTACAATAAAAAACTCACGAAAGAAAAAGAAAAGCGAAAAATGTCATGCTTCGATCTGTAATCAGATTCCAAAAATTCTTCCTTTGGCTTTAGATTGCATATTTTTTAAAATCATGAGTCCCTTGGGGTTATCTTAGGATCTTGTTTTGCTAATAATTTTATGAGACCTTTATCAGAAACACTTGTTAAAATATTTTTCCCCAATTTGTTTTTTCCTCACTAATCTTGATTTCATGGTTTTGTTTGTGTCAACCCTTTTAAATTTGTTGTAATCAAAATGATCTATTTCATTCTTAATTATCTTCTCTATGTCCTATTTGGTCATAATTTTTCCCCGTATCCATTAATCAGATAGGCGAACCTCTCCATGTTCTTCTAATATATTTAAGGTAAACTCTTTGTTTCTGGATTGAGTATCCATTTTGTCCTTATCTTGGTGTATGGTGTGTGAGATGTTGACCCATGCCTAGTTTCTGCCATATTGTTTTTCACTTTTCTCAGCAATTGTTTTCGAATAATTTCAAATTTCTTCCCTCAATAGCTTGAATCTTTGGGTTTACCAAACACTAGGCTAAAATGGTCGTTAACTCCAATGTATTGCATTTCCTAACCTTTTCCAATGATACACTATTTTATTTCTTAACCAGTACCAAATTGTTTTAATGATTACTACTTTATAGTATAGTTTGAAATCTGGTATATCTAGGCCTCCTTACTTCATTTGTTTTTCATCATTTCCCTTGATATTCTTGACCTTTTGTTCATCCATATGAATTATATTATTATTTTTTGCTAGTTTTTGGAAATAATTTTTAGGTAGTTTGGTTCGTATGGCACAGAATAAATAAATTAATTTAGGCAGGATGGTAATTTTTTATCATATAGGTTCAGCCTATTCATGAGCAATTAATATTTTTCCAATTGTTTAGGTTTAACTTTATTTGCATGAAAGTGTTTTGTAATTCTGTTCATATAGTTACTGGGTTTGTTTTGGCAAGTATACCCTTGTGGCATTTTGTATTGTCTACAGTTATTTTAAATGGAATTTCCTTTTCTATCTCTTGCTATTGAACTTTATTGGTAGTAAATAGAATGCTGATGATTTATGTGGGTTATTTTGTATCCTACAACTTTGCTAAGTTGTTTGCTGTTTCTATTAGTTTTTTGGATGATTCTTTGGGGTTCTCTATGCATACCATCATATCATCTGCAAAAAGTGATAGTTTTGTTTCCTCATTGCCTATTATAATTCCTTCAATTTCATCTTCTGCTCTTATTGCTATCACTAGCATTTCTAGTACAATATTAAATAGTGGTGGTGGTAATGGACATACATGCTTCACCACTGATCTTAAAGGAAAGGCTTCTAGTTTGTCCCTATTATAGATAATGCTATTGAAGGTTTTAGACAGATGCCTTTTGTCACTTTAAGGAAAGCTCCTTTTATTCTGATGTTTCTTAAAAGTTTTTATAAGGAATATGTATTATATTTTTGTACATAGCTTTTTTTGCATCTATTGAGATAACCTTATGGTTTCTGTAGGTTTTGTTATTGATATGGTCAATTATGTTGATTATTTGTCTAATATTGAGCCATTGTATGATCCTTGTGATATATGCTGTAATCTTCTTGCTAATATTTCCTTTAAATTTTTTTTGCAGTAATATTCAATATTGTCACATATTTAGGCAAAATAACTAGATAATGGCTCTAATTTCTTCTTAGTTTTTAATTTCACAATTTTTTTTTCATTTTTTGACACTGATAAGTTGGTTTCTTTCTTTTTTTTAATCAAAGTAGCCTATGGTTTATTTTATTAATTTTTCATAAATTCATCTTCTTGCCTTATTTATTAATTCAATGGTCTTATTTTAAATTTTATTTATCTCTCTGTTAATTTTGGGGATTTCCAAATTAGTATTTAATTTGGCTCCTAAAGTCCTAAAGCAAACTCCTTTAGACCTAGTCTTTTGCTACAAAACTCTCTTTGTCCCTAGACATCTCATCATACTTTGCCAAGAGACAAATTTCCCTTCATATCTGGCCTAAAATTTTCATTTTGAGAGCTATTGATGATAAAGAAGGAATATTATCCTCTGAAGGCTCATATGAAAATATCTTTCTGTCTTCTGGGACAGGAAGTAGGTAAGAAATTTCTGGTTCTTTTCTTATGCTGAGTTTTTAATAATATTTTTTCCTGCATAAAACCATGATGCTCATAATTTTTTACACGTCTTCTCTATAAGCTAAGTTATATCACCTAGTATGGGTGAATCATTCAAGGTCAAAGCACTCCTTGGTTTGCATCCATGAGAAATCATGATCCATGAACCACTAAGTAAATTTATCCCTCCCCCCATCAGTGAAAAGGTACAATCAGCTCAAAGCAAAGGCATTTAATGAAATAAAATAGTAATAAAGGTAACAAAAAAAATTCTCACATAAATTGGAGTGCACTTTCCCACAAATATAAGAACTTTTAGGAACTTATGGAGGTGCTTTTTTCTCTCATCTTTTTGGATCCTGGAAATGCCAGCTCACATTCCATAAAGAGACAAAATAAACATTTATTATACAAAAATGTTATTCAAGGCTTACTTATTAATACAACTACACATGCTAGAAAAATAATACTAGAATTTACATAGTGCTAAAACTTTTGCAGTATGCTTTAAATGTTTTACTTCATTTCATCCTCATGACAATCCTGCAAGGTATATGCTATTATTGTCTTCTTTTTATATAGATGTGGATTCTGAGGATGAGAAACTTTCTTAGGACCACACAGTTAAAAAATGTTTAGTCAAGATTTGAATTTGGATCTTCCCAACTCCAAATCCAATGCTCTATCCATGGGCCACCTGGTGTCCATATTTGCATGCAAGCATATAGTCTATAATAAATAATATTAATTCATTTACATTTTTTGGAGTGAGATAGGACAGTATTTTCAGTTACATGATTCTAAGAAATAAAACCATATGCATGAATAAATGAAAAGGAATTTATTTATTTACTTAGAAAAACCATTAACTTCTATCTTGGAATTGTTACTAAGTAGTGGTTCCAAGGTAGAAGAATGGTAAGGACTAGGCAAGTGGGGTTAAGTGACTTGCCCAGGGTCACACAGCTAGGAAGTGTCCGAGGTCTGAAGTCTGAGATTCAAACTTAAATACATCTCCAGGCTTCAGGTCTGGTTTTCTATTCCCTAGCCTACCTTGCTGCCCCTGAAAAAGCAATTTTTAAGCACTTAGTATGTGTGGAAAGGTCCCATGATTCCTAGTGTACAGGGTTAAAGCAGGTGGTAATGCATATTCTTTAATGTACTTTTTTTTACTAATAAGAGCATATCAATGTCTGGTATTGAACTATTTGGTAGTATTTGGTACTGATCACTTTCTGTTCTGTCTAGTTGCCGGACTGTATCTCTACTAAAATGCTTCCTGGGATCTTGTCAGTGTGGGTTGAGATGCGAAGGAGAACTGGCCATCAGGCTGATGCAGAGCAAAATGAGCAGAACCAGGAGAACACCGTAAGCAGAGATAGATACATTGTGGCACAATCAAATGTAATTAAATTCTCAACTAGTAACAATGCAATGATCCAGGACAATCCAGAGTGATTTATGAGAAAGAATGCTATCCACACCCAAAGAAAGGACTGTGGGAGTAGAAATGCAGAAGAAAAACATATGATCCATCACACGGTCCAATGGGTATACGATTAGGGATGTTGACTTTAGATGATCACTCTATTGCAAATATTAATAATATGGAAATAGGTTTTGAACAATGATATATGTATAACCCAGTGGAGTTGTTTGTCAGATCCTGGAGGGAAAAGGGGAGGGAAAAGGGAAGGGAGAAAACAGGAATCTTGTAACCATGGGAAAATAGTCTAAATAAATTAATTAAATTTAAAAAAAAAAAAAAAAGAACTGGCCATTTGGAAGATCCCAGGGCCTTTGAGCTCACCTGTCTCATTGATAGTAGTTGATCTGTGGTTGGTATTGGTGATGAAAAAGATGATGGACCTATTCTCCATGAATTATTTCTTCCTTAATTGCTGTCTATGAGGAATGGATTGGAGGGAGAGATGGTGGTCTTAGGAATACAACTATTCCCAAGTCTCTTGGATTTGGGGTCCTGAACCCTCTCCTTTGGGATGTGGGTGTGGCGATGGCTTAAGTCATGTGATTAATTTGATTTGCTTGTCTTGTGTTGCCTCTTCTCTCTCCCTAAGCATGCCTAATTACTTATCCACAAAAAGAAAGAATATAGAATTGTGAATACCAAACATGGAAAGCATTGCAACAGTTGCCAGATACTTGGCATGTCTCCTTTAAGTGTTAATTATCCCATGCTTTTTGTTTTTACCCTAAAATTTAACCAAGAAGGTCTCTTCTTCTTTTCCTAATAATAGTCTCATATATAAAATTTCTCTGGTACCAGACAACCCCACATAACCTGGCACTACAGAAAACATTCTCCTTGTGCTTCTTGTTAGCTAGACTTTTCAGCCCCATTCTTGACTTTGTCTGGATTTCAACACCAGACCCCTCTATTTCTAACTCATCCTGGAAATTCTTTCAGCATCTGGAGCCTCCTTGCCCTGGAACAGTATGACAACTTTGTGTCTTGTTCATCCTCCACAACCTCCGCTCCCATTCTCCTTTAGCAAGTAGAGCCTTCATTTCCTGTAGGAACTATAGCTTTATTTCTCTCCAAGCTCTGTTCCTAGCTTTCTCTAGACTTCAAATTCATATTCCAGGTACCTTCTCTTCCCACCTTCTTCTCACCTTTTCTATTTTATGTGTTGTCTTCCTGCATTAGAATGTAAGCTCCTTGAGTACAGTGACTACCTTTCCTTTTCCTTGTATTTGTATTCCCAGAACATAGAGTACATAATACCTCACATATATAATCTACACAGAATAAATGTTTAATGCTAGCCTTCCTTTTTTCTTTGAGTAAATCAGCAAATATTCTAGTTCCATATACAATCCTCAACCAGCCACTGTACTCAAAGATTCCAAAGCATAGAAATGGAACTAGGAACAACAGGTTATATCTCGCTTCCCAATCAATCACTTTCCTGGAATCTCCCAAAAGGAATGTGTATCTCTAAGGCATATCAGAGATGGGAATTTTCCTATACAAAAAAATGACAGCTGGAAAATTCCTTTTTGGAAATTTCATGCCACTCTTATCTGTGAAATTGCCACACCATTGCTCCAATAAGGATATTGATATAGGGACTGATAACATTCTATATCTGTCTCTTGCTGATTATAAAGAATATCCCTTAATAAATTCCTTTAAATATAAGTCTTGTGTAGGGTTCTCCTTTCTCCTCTCTAGTGTAGATACTTGGTTTGCCACATAATCACTAATTTAGAGAGGCATTTGACACAAAATGAGGGAACTGAAATGGGCATGAGAAGCTGAACAATTATCTCATTTTTAAATTCCTTGAACTTAAGGAGATCTTATTCTAATTGCTACAATGGGTGGCCTTATTTCAATGTAGCATAATTTATTTAGTCAGCCCCCAACTGATGGGTATTCATTTTTTCCCCAGTGTTTTATTTCCACAAAAAAGTGTGCTATAAATATTTCAGTACATATAAGCCCTTCTTTTTTTAAATTTTCTTAATCACTGATTTCTTTGAGATATAGGTCAACAATGGGACTTCTAGGTCAAAGGGAATGGACATTTTAGTCACTTTCTTAGCATGATTCTGAATGTTTAGACCAATAAATAGTTTCTTCAGCAGTCTATTAGTGTCTCTATTCTTCCATGATGCCTCCAACATTGTCTTTTTCATATTTTGACATGTGCATCAATTTTCTGAGCATAAGGTATAACTTTGGGGCTGTTTTGTATGTTTTTTTCTTATTGGCGATATTGAATACTATATTGACAAAATAGACTATTATATTAACATTATAATTATGTTTTGAGTATAGCTATTAATAGTTTTCAATTCTATTTTTCAGAATCGCTCACTTTGGCCACTTATCCAGTGGGGAATGGTTTTTGGTCTCATATATTTCTTAGTTCCTTTTATATCTTCCCTATACCTCTATCTACCTTATCAGAGATACTCAATGCAAATATTTTCTCCTACTTGGCATCTTCCCTTCTTATCCTAACTGAATCAAATTTTTCTAGGTAGAAGTTTTCCAACTTCATGTAATCTATAGTCTAGGGTGTGTTGTATGTGTACACTTGATTCTTTCTGTCTTATTTAGTTAAGAATTCTTCCCTCTGCTTTATTTGTGAAAGGTACCTGATTTGGTTCTATTCTGAACATTTTTTTAAACATTTTTTAATGATATGACTTTTCATATTCAAGTAATGTACACATCTTCAGCTTATTGTTGTAGCACATATTTTGAGCTCCTACAAATTATTCCATAACTCAACTCCTATTCACACTAATGGAATTGGCTCCTCCTATCAATACTTCTCTCTTCAGGGTTCCAGGAATAGTCCCAAGGGCCAGAGTTCATAAACATGCTTCCAGCCATTATTATTGATTGATACTGATTAATCAGCCAGAAAAAAGTTATAAGGAAAGGTTATTTACTAGAGTGATAGAGTTAGAACCGTTGGAACAAATATGCCCCTAAAAGGCTGTGATATACTCTTTGGCCAAAACAGAGTACAGGGGATAGTGGGCTCAAGCTTAGAAAGCACAGGTTCTGGAAGTCCTTTTGCTAGAATCCTCAAGATGTTCCCTATCAGTATGATATAGATTTAATATAGAGTTAAAGCCAAAGATAAGTAAAGAGCTGCATTTAACAAATTCAGAAGACTAATTTTGGACAAAGTACATTCCAGACTACTAAAAGAATTCAAGAATGTAATTTTGAATGTGATTGCTCTTATCCTTGACCTTTGAAAAGTCTCAAAATGGAGAGTTGTTGCAGTTTGCAACTATAGGTCAAAATGTATTGACATATTCTTTTTCTCCTCATTCAGATGGAAGTATATACATATATTTTAAAAATCTAAGTTTTTTGGAATTCTTTGTGCACCCTCCTTTTTCTTTAGACAGTTATCCCTTCTCTTTCTCACTAAAATCATTTGGTTTGTTAAAATTTCACTCTTGAGAGGTTCACAGCCTTCTTGATTTGACATTTCCTGTAGAATTTTGGGCCCTGGAAAATTATTATTTCTTTGATCACTTTGAAGTATGCTCTTCTCAAATAAAGGATGTGAAAAACACAAACTACAGAAAGAAGAATATTCTATTTTATAAGAACTGTTGGAAAACTACCTTGAGAAAAGTTAGTCAGAAAAATAAGACGAGCTCAGCATCTGATTCCCTACATTATAAGAACATTATCAAAATTGAAATTACCAAAATTTAAAAGATTGTCATAAAAAATTAGAGTTGTATAGGAAGACATATCTTTCTGATCTAAGATTAAGAGAATTAATAACCAAAAAAGAGATAGAAGAGATGATTAAAAAACAGAAATTTTTTATTACATAACATTAAGATATGTTTACACAAATAGAATCAATGCAGCTAGAATAAGAAGAGAAACTGTATAGTAGAAAATAACCATGCCAGATATCACCAATAAAAAGCTCATATCCTTAACTATAGGGAATTAACACAAATATAGTATAAAAAACCATGCTATAGAGAAGCGATCAAAGGATATGAATAAATAATTTTCAAAAGAAGAAAGATGATGTATTGATAATCATGTGAAAATGCCATAAATTTCTAGTAATTAGAGAAATTAAAATTAGAACAGTCCTGGAGTTTCACTTCAAAGTCCAGGAAGTAGCAAAAATGATACCAAACAGAAAAAGTCAATATCAGAGGGCCTGTGAGAAGGCAGGGATATTAATGCATTGCCAGTGTCTCTGTAAATTGGTCTAATTATTCTAGAGAACACCTTGAAATTATGTCAGAAAAATCTCTATAATGCTGAATGTTGAAATCTTTTGACTTATGATGTTGCTTTTAGCTATAGGCCCCAGCGATTAAAAAGCTAAAGAAAGGCTTTTGTGTGTAAGGCAATGTATTCATAGCAGCATTTTTTGAATTAGCAAATAATTGGAGGAAAAATGTAAGATCTCATTGATTAAGGAATAGCTGAACAAAATGTGGTATGTTGATATAATGTAACATTATTACACCATAAGAAATCTTGAATATAAGCATTTCAGAAAAAAATCCCATGGGATAACTTATTTCTTGTGATATAAAACAAGTAAGCAGAACTGGAAGAAAAATATTGTTCAATTGTTTTTCAGTCATGTCCAACTCTTTGTGATCCATTGGGAGTTTTCTTTGAAATGATACTGGAATAATTTTGCCATTTCCTTCTCCAGCTCATTTACAGATGAGGAAACTGAAGCAAACACAGTAAAGTGACTTGCCCAGGGTCACACAGCTAGTAAATATCTGAGGCCAGATTTGATCTTACAATAATAGAAGGCAAAACAATACTAAAAGATAACTATGCTCAGAACAATTGTAATGACTAATCTTGGTTCTGTTACAAATAAAAATCAACCTTGGAGACTTTACCAGCCTTTACAACTCAAAGTCTCCAGCCATGTGCTTCATCAGGTCCTAGATTCCCCATGGACCCTGGCCCATTATACAAGCTGGGACCAGGGGGTCTAGCTACCCACATGGTCCATCCAGACTAATTAAGACCAACCAAGGTGTGGCTTTGAGTTCAGGAAAGGACCAGAGCCCAAGAGATTGAGTTCCAGGATTCCCAGCCTGGCATGGTCTCCATTGGGTAGCCTCCTGCTGCCAGAGATGTCTTTGAGAGAGCTCCTTTCACATGCCCCCCAAAATGGCAGAGAGCCAACCTGGTTCATGCTCTGACTTTTTAATCTCTGTCTAAACCTTTCCCCTAACATTTTCTAATTGGCCAGGGTTTCATTTCAGTTCCTACAGGTCACATTCCTTGACTACTGCTGGTCAGGAATTTCACCTGCCACATTGACAAATTAAGACACATGACTCACCTCTATTCAGTGAGACTTCCAGGATTGGACTGTTTGGGGGTCCCCTAGATATTTATTTCTCACAGTTTCATTGCAAAGATGAAAAGTACTTCAATTATTTTATTAGAGAGGGGGGTAGATGTAGAATGTTACCTATTAGAATAGTTCATTGTATTTATTAGTTGATCTATCTTCTTCCTAAATTCTCAATTACTGTAAAAGGCACTATCATCTTCCTTGTTACTCAAGTCTGCAATCCAGGTGTCATCCTCACTCACTCTGGTATATCCCCCATCTCCAATCATTTGCCATATTCTGTAATTTCTACTTTTACAATATCTTCTCTTTTCTGTTAGTGCTACCACCTTGGTCTAGAAGACCCTCATCACCTTGAACTTTTGCATTAGTGTGCTATTTTGTCTCCCTGACTTGAGTCTCTCTCTGCTCCAGACTATCCTCTACTTGGCTGTCAAACTGGTCTTTCTAAAGTTCAAGTCTTACCATGTCAACCTCTTATTCAATCAGCTCCAGTGACTTTCCTCCAAGATCAAAAATAAATTCATCTGTTTGGCATTCAAAGGCCTTCATAACTTGTCCCTCTACTTTTCTAGTATTTTTATACCTTATTCACCTTCCCTTCCTCCAAATATTCTGATTCAGTGACACTGGTCTCCTTTGCTGTTCCTTGTACTAGACACTCCATCTTCTGACTTTGGGCATTTTTACTTGGTGTCCACCATGCCTGGAATTCTCTCCTTGCTTATCTTTGCTTCTTAACTTTCCTATATTCCTCCTATTAAAAAGTCTCTCCTGATCCTTCTTAAAGGTAGGACCTTCCCTGTGTTGGTTACATTAAAATTATCTTGCATAGAACTTTTTTTTAATGGGTTAGTGTTTAATATTAGAGAGTTGATGCAATCTCTATAATGATATAGGTGAGAGAGTGGTACCACCACTGTGCTTTGTCTGAAACACTATACTTATTTCTCAACATAATATTTTAGGAAGGACAAATATAAGCTAAAAAGCTTCCAGAGGAAGAAAACTGAGATGGTGAAAGACCTGAAGATGATGCTCCAAGGAACTGGTAGAAAAGACTTAGGGAAAATCTAAGAGATGTTTTCAACTATTTGAAGAGCCATCATGTGGAAGAGGGATTAAGCTTGTTCTGCCAGAAGACAGAACCAAAGACAATGGATAAGTACTTTAGAGTCTCACTATCCTCTCCCAGCCCAACTTCCTCCTCCTTTATATTATTCCCCATCCCACCACCATCTTTCTTATTCCTCTCCGACTTCTCTATAGGATAATATAGGATTCTATATCCCAATGAGTCTGGCTGTTACTCCTTTTCTGAGCCACTTCCTGCTGAGAGTAAAGTGTAACTATTACCTGCCACCATCCTTATCTTGCCCTCTACTATAATACTTTTTTCACCTGTGCCTCTTTATGTGATATAATTTGTCCCATTTTACCTCTTTCTTCCTAGTTCTCTCAATGCAATCCTCTTTCCCCCCCTTCATTTTTTTACATATCATCCTAAATAGCTTACTACCACACCCTCTGTCTATGTATAATTCTTCTAACTACTATGATAATGATAAAAATTTTAAGTTACAATTATCTCTCCATTTAGGATTATAAATAATTTGACCTTACTGAGTCCTTAAATTTTTTCTCCCTTTTATTTGTCTTTTTATGTTTCTCTCAAATTTTGTATTTAGACAACAAATATTCTATTTAATTCTGGTCTTTTCTTCAGGAATGTATGGAAATTTTCTATTTTATTAAATGACTATATTTTCCCCTGAAACAATATAGTTAGTTTTAATGGGTGATTCTCAGTTCCCTTGCCTTCTGGAATATCATATTCTAAGATTTCCAGTCCTTCAATGTAGAAGCTGCCATATGGTGTGTAATCCTGACTGGGCCTCCATGATATTTGAATTGTTTTTTTTCTGGCTGCTTATGCATATTTTCTCTTTGGCCTGGGAGCTCTTGAACTTGGCTATAACATTCCTTGGGGTTGTCATTTGGGGATTTATTGTAGGAAGTGATCTGTAGATTCTTTCCATTTCTATTTTACCCCTTTGTTAAAAAAAATCAGGGTAATCTTCTTTAATAATTTCTCGTAGTATAGCATCTGGGATTTTTTTTTTCCTTTATCATGACTTTTAGGTAGTCCAATACTTTTTAGGTTGTCTCTCCTGGACCCACTTTCTAGGTCAATTGTTTTTTTTTTTCAGTGAGATATTTCATATTTTCTTCTATTTTTTCATTCTTTTGATTTTGTTTTGTTTCTTGATGCCTCATAAAGTCATTAGGTTCTATTTGTCCAGCTCTAATTTTTAAAGAATGACTTTCTTCCATGACTTTTTGATTCTCTTTTTTCATTTGTTCCATTCTACTTTTTCATAGAACTCATTTCTTTATTAGATTTTTTTACCTCTTTTTCCAGTTGGTCAATTTTTTTAAATAAACACATCTTTATTGGATTTCTGTGCCTCTTTTTCCAGTTGATCAAGTTTGTTTTTTAAGCTTTTATTTTTTTGCATTATTTTCATTTCTTTTCCCTATTTTTCTTCCCATTTTTTTCTAGCTCTCATTTGATTTTTTTGGATTCCTTTTTGAGTGTTTTTCCAATGCCTAAAACCAATTCCCATTTTTCTCTGGAATTTTACATATGGTTGCTTTGATCTCCCTGTTCCCTACTAAATTTGTGCCTTGCTCTTCTTTATCTCCATAGTAATGTTTTATGGCTAGGTGTTTCTTTTGCTGTTTGCTCATTTTCCCAGACTTTTTTTTTTGCCTTTGGTTTGGGAATTCAGAAAGTGACTGATTCTGTCTCCTCTCCTGATGACATGCAGAGTTTAGTACTGTGAACTATTTTCCCCTGGGACTAGGGGCTTCACTGTAGGGTTGAAAGGGTCAACTGTTATGGACTTTGGGGTCTCACTGCAGGGTGGTGTGTCAGAACTTGGGACTTCAAAGGGTAGATATGGGGTGCTCTGCTATTGACTTAGGTAGGGTCCTGGGGTCTCAAAGTTGGCCTGTGCCAGACGTGGAACCTGGTGCAGTAGATGTGGGGTGGTTAGTCAACACTCCTCTGTGTGAAGTTTTACTTATGGTTTCCCTTATCCCTTGAAAATTGACTCTTTCTGCCTTCCTTTCAAGTTGTTTTCTGCAGGAGAGCTCCCTTAGTTTGTCTTGTTGTTGGTTTTGTGACTCCTGTTATTTTGAGACACTATTTTTTAAGGTTAGTCTGGGAGGAAACTCAGAGAGGTTCCTTTTGCTTTTAATTCTACTAAGCCACCATCTTGGCTCTGGCTAGAACTTATTTATATGTAATTATTTTCATGTCATCTCTCCTATTGGATTTTAAATGCAGAGAATGTTTTTTACCTTTCTTTGTATCTCCAGAACTTAGCACAATGCCTAGCACTTAGTCGATGCTTAATAAATTCTTATTGACTGACTGCTCAGTTTTAATTAATTATTTTTATCATGGCAAGTAAGATGGCGAGTGAGGATATAAGTACATGATGGATAAAGAAAACAAAAGATATCAATTTTTAAAAGTATCCATTAGAATATGCTTACTTTTCTTCTTTTTCATTTTCCTTTTAAATTGTCCCACCAACTTTATTGCTTTGCTATAGGCCTGGGGGACTATAGAAGAATTAATTTTGATTTCCCCAGAAATCTTATAGTCTTATGAGAAGGAATAGAAGGGGAAAGAATAATAACCATTATAATTTAAGTTCTTTGAATACCCTCCACATTGGAAATATTCAGAATGAGGCAGAAATCAGTAAATCCTTGGCAATGACTTGAATGCTGGTTTGTACATTGGTCAGGTAAGACTAATATCAAACATGTTTATATCAACCTTTTGGGAAACCTTGTTGGTTGTCAATTATGTTTTGAAGTTTACATATATATATATATTTATTTTAAAAATTCTTTATTTCATGCACAGAGAAAAATTTCCACTTAGAAAGCATAATAGAAAAAAGAGGGTTACTTATGAAAGGGAGATGTGTATTATGTTTAGTATCTTTTAAAAATATATATAATATATCCAACATATTCCATTAAAAGTTGTCTTCTTTTTCTCTATTTCCTTTCAAACTTCCTTTTGTTCTCTATGCATTAAAATATTTAAATGATTTTCTTAGCTAGGTGTGGTGGTACATATATGTAGTCCCAGCTATTGGGGAGGTTGAGGCTCACAGATTTCTTGAATTTGGAAGCTCTGAACTACAGTGAACTATACTATCTGCACTAAACATAGCATTAAAATGGTGAAAACCCAGGAGAGGCACTAGATTCTCCTCCTCCTTCTTTTCCTTCTCTTCCTCCTCCCCCTTTCTCCTCTTCCTGAACATCCTGTGTAGCAAAGAAGACTAATAAAGCAATATAAATCCATACATATCTTAAATATGATGTCTCAAAAGTCTTAGTTTGGTTCAAAACTTTAATAGCTTGAAGAATTTTGAGGCACTGTGTAATTCTCAGTCTCTCCCTATTCAAATGCAGATGTTCAGAAAACACCATGTCTTTCTAGGTGGGTACTCACTTTTTAGTTCTTTTTGGGCAACCCTTTTGTACTTTTTGTTTTGCTAAAGGGTTCTTCAAAAATGATGTAACTTCAGAGACAAAAAAGAAGTCTAGTTTAGAATTTAATGCCAAAGAAGGTAGAATATACATATAATAAAAAAAGCCAAATACAATTTTCGTCATTATCTAAAATGTAGATACTGGAAAAGTCTTTGCTTTTTGGGACCCTGTAAACCTTTATAGAGGTACCAGGAGGCACAGTGGATAGAATGCTGGATCTGGAGCAAGGGAAACTCATCTTCCTGAGTTCAAATCTGGCCTTAGACACTTCCTAGCTATGTGACCCTGGGCAAGTCACTTTACCTAAGTCACTTCACCTTGTTGGCCTCAGTTTCCTCATCTGTCAAGTGAAATGGAGAAGCAAATGGCAAACTAGTATCTTTGCCAAAAAAAACCCAAACCCAAATGGGGTTATTAAGAGTTGGACGCAACTGAAACAATTAAACAAGAACAAACTGTTGTAGATTCTGTGAATCATTTCAAAATTCCCTTCTGCATTCTTCCCCAGGGAACGAATTGACAGCACCAGGCCTTTTAATGGAGAAGAGACATGATGCAGTAGAAAGAGTTCTAAAGCCAGGGGACATGGATTGTTGTCCTTACTCTGTCATTAACTAGGTATTCAACCTTGGGCATGTTGCTACAACTTCTTCTTGTAAAGTGGAGAGTTTGGACTCCAAGATCACTGCCAACTCTGACCTTCTGGGATTCAAATGCATTCTGAGGCTGAACATATAGCCTGTGATTGGATTGGTTCCCCTCAACTGCTCTTCTCTATCCATTCCACTTTTCTCCATGACTGCTGCAAGAGCTAGCCATAGTTACTGACCCAAGGGAACAGTCTCCATGGCCTATTGTTGTCCTGTTGCCCAATATCATAGCTGATGCCAATAAGCAGAGCTCCCAAGGAGTCCCAAGAGGGACTCCATTCCTGCCAGATGCTTTGCTCTGATGAGCACTAACTAATGGGGATCAGGATAAGAGAGCATGGGAGCTTAATACTCTGACAATATTATTTTTTCCTTTTATATGTTCTTTTTTATAAACTTAAAAATATGAATATTTCAGCACATGAAGAACAACAATAATGAAAAGGATTGTATATGAAACTATGACTATTCTCTTAAATGATTTGTTCTATTTAAAAAGTACATACTATGTTTACCATGATAATATTCTATGGTAGCTAGGTGGTGCACTAGACAGAGTAGAGACCTGGAGTTTGGAAGAATTGAGTTCAAATCTGGGCTCAGACATTTACAAGCCGGTCAGCTATAGACATGTCACTTAACTTTGTTTGTCTATTTCCTTCAGTAAATTGGAGATAATTCTCTCCCTGGATTATTGAGAGTATAATATGAGGTAATATGTGTAAAATACCTTAGAAACCTTAAAGCCCTATAGAAATGCTTGTTGTTATTATTATTATTAACATCTTATTTTTATTTTTTCATTTACATGTAAACAAAAATTTGTAACATTTATTTTTTAAAATTCTGAGTTCCATATTCTTTTCTTTCCTCTCTGTCCTATTTCCTCCTTGTGAAGGAAAGAAATTTGATATATATTATACATGTGCAAGTCATGTTGCAAGGGAAAATTCAGACCAAAAAACATCCCCAAGAATAATAAAGAGTGAAAAAAATATTCTTCAATCTGCATTCTACATGATAGAATGTGGCTTCTAAAAGTATTATTAGGGCATTTCTATTGCCTTTTATGTGGATGTACACTTTTTCAGAGGGTCAACATGTTATCATCAACATCATCATAATCAATAGTGTCCTTAAATTTGTAAAATATTACCTCCTGGGTAATTTATTTTTCACAACTACTATGTGCAATAATAACCAAACACATATACATATTCTTTCCATCTATGGTCCTACACTTACCACAAAATAAAGCCAGCCTATTCTCTGTTTGTTGTTTAGTCGTTCAGTTTTATCTGACTCTTCTTGACTCCACAGTGTATAGTACACCAATGCTCTCCATGGCGTTTTCTTGGCAAAGATACTAGAATGATTTGCCATTTCATTCTCCAGTGAATTAAGATAAACAGAGTTTAAATTATTTTCCCAGGGTCACACAGCTAAGTGTCTGAGGTTATATTAGAATTCAGGTCTTCCTGATTCTAGGTCCAGAGTTCCATCCACTCTATCCACTAGCTCTCTCCAAGGCAAACAGAAGTTAAGTGACTTTCTGAGGATCACACAACTAGAGAATATCTAAGGCAGAATTTTAAAACAGTTCTTCTTAACTCCAGGTCCAATGAGCTATCCATTGCACCACCTAGTTGCCTCTAGATTATAAATTGCAGAGAAGACAATGATAGAGTGAGTTCCCTCATCTGGGAGTTCCTTATACTAATGAAATCACCGGTTCAGTCTCTGTCTCTATTCTTTACACTAAAGGTATCAAACACATGGTCCGTGGGCTACATGTGACTTACAATGCTGTAGTATACAACATATGCCAGATTAAAATATATTTGGGAAACTTAACAAAATAAACAAGAATACAATAAAATACAGATAATATTAATATGTGGTTTTCTAAGTCAGTATGTGGACCACAGGGATCCTTATATATAGTTTAGTGACCCCTGTGACATCATCATCAGTCTAGACTATCTAGACCAAAGACTGAGGAAGGAGGAAATCTGGTTTAATGGTTCAGTACAGTTGTCAAGAGTATGTATTTAGAATCCAAAGATCTGAATCCAAGTCTCAGCTTTGTCACTCAGTTGCCAGACAATGAATGATGCCTGAAATTCCCTCCTGAATGTGTGGGAATTTACAGGACAAAAAAAGAGTAAGATTATATTTGTTTAGTTCTCAGTGTCCCTTGATCTATGTCGAACACAAAAAAGCAAGTCTGAAGATGGAAGAGACATTTGGACATCATTTTAGTGTGAGTCTTTAAAGTTAAGGAATCTGTGAAAACCAGAGAATTAGTGATTTGACCCAGATTATACAGCTATCACCAGAGCCAGGATTATTATGGTGGGGCAGCTAAGAGGCATATTGGATAGAGCACTGTGACCGGAGTCAGGAAGACTCACCTACTGAGTGCAAATCTAGCCTCAGACATGGACTGGTTGTGTGACCTTGGGCAAGTCACTTGACCATTTTCTTTGATTTCCTCACCTCTGAAATGAGATAGAACAAGAAATGGCAAATCATCCCAGTACCTTTGCAAAGGAAACTCCAAATAAAGTCATGAAGAGTCAGACATGACTGAAAAATGACTAAACAATAGTACAGTCTATGGAAATACTCAACAGAGAGACTAACCTGTGAATTTCTCTGATTTAGGACTAGAGTTAGGAGAGAAGGAAATAGGGCCCAGAGGGGTCTGAGAATGAAGAGAGTAGTTGGAGGGAGTTTTAGTCTCTGTGGCACAGCACGACAGAAGTCAAGTCATAAACCATAGATTCTTAAAGCTGGAGGGGACCTAAGAAGTTATTTAATTCAGTTGCCTCACGTTGAAGAAGAGGAGACTGGGGCTTTGGGACTTGAAGTGACTTGTTTATTGAGTTGGAAATTAAATTGAACTGCCCAAGGTTAAAAAGGCAGTTAATTGCAGACCCACATTCTCAGGTTCACAGTTTAATGCTCTCTACACTAACACAGGAAGCCTCCCAGCATAACCCAGTTTGTTTCTGCAGGTGTGACACCTGAATTGAATTTTAACATTTCAAGTCATGCATTACAGTATTTCACAATTCTCCTTCTGAGGGAGAGGAATGTGTATGTGTATGTGTATGTGTGTGTGCATGAGTATATATGTGGGTTAACCTCTTCTCTCTGGTTTAAGAGATAACAAATCCTAATGGATAAATCTCTCCTCAGAGTCAAGAAGCCCTGTGTTCAAATCCTGCTTCTAGTATATACTGACCATGTGACTTTTGACATCAGTTAGCCACTCAATGCTTAAGGTAACTCTCTGAGATGATGTTTGCCAGAAAGAGTTTACCTGCTTAGGGGTAGCAGGTGACATAGTTGATAGAGCACTGGGCTCTTCCTGAGTTCAAATAACATCGTTTGTCTCAGTTACCTTGTCAATAAAATGAGCTGGAGAAGGAAATGGCAAACCAGTCCAGTATTTCTGCCAATAAAACCACAAATGTGGTCATGAAGAATTGGATACAACTGAAAAAATTATACAATAACACTTACCTGCATGTGTGGAAGGAAGTCCTTATAGCAGGGAAATCAAAGATCTGGCTTCTATCTATGGTGAAGCCCATGATCTGTTGTTGTTGTTGTTGTTACATTTTATGAATATTCACAAGGGAAATTTGATCCTTATTATTATCATCATCTACCTTGGGATCCTGTATACAAGGGTATAAATTGGAATAACAGGAAGAACACCAGATATTGAATCCAAGTACCTATATGTGACTTCTTCCTCTAATACTTGTTATCTGTGTGAACTTGGATAAACTATTTCACATTTGAAATCTATTTCCTTTTCTGAAGATGTTGGATTTTTATCTACTTAAGTTTTCTTTCAATTTTGAATCTATGAACCTATAGTTTTATTGCACACATAAACACTTTTTGCCTAGCACCTCTATTTAGTTTTGGCAACTGTGATGTGATGGTTGATTCAATTCAACAAATATTTATTGTGTCCATGGGGCACTATGTGAGGCACAAGGAGGTGGGGAGATAAGTCACAATCACTGCTGCCCTTAGGGAGTGGACTTGCTTGGGAAACTATTGCTAAATTAGTTGGCACATACCTCTTTTCCCCTCTTTCGAGCATCCTCAGTTATCACAAGAAAAGCAGAGGTCCATCCATTCCTTTCACACCTCAGAAGAAAAGTCTCAAGAATAGTCTCTTGATAGAAGAGTCATATCGCCAGGAAGTATCTGAGGTCAGATTTGAAACCAGGTCCTCCCATCTCTGGTCCTGACTCTCAATCTACCGAGCCTCTTAGCTGCCCCTCTTTTCCAAGTTCATTTTTAAAAGCATGGATAGTGATTAGTGCCTTCAGCTGAACAAGTAAAATAAGCAACCAATTCTTCCTGATACAGGAGGTTGAAAGCAACACATTAGAAAGTAGCTCTTGTAGGACAGCTATGTTAATGATTTAGAGAAATCTTGTTGGGGGGGGGGGTGAGGGGGAGGGAGAACCGTGTGCTGGACTTAGTAGAACCATAAGCATGAAGCTGATTGAAAATTCTTCTGGTTCCTAATAAAATTTCCTGTTTCCTGTGTGGGTGAGTTTACATATAATTGGAGAATAGATCTGCTGCTGCTACTGTTGCTGCTGCTGCTACTGAGATCCACAGCAAAAAGCTCTCTGGATTTTTCTCTGCCACAATGGCACTTTTCTGATGCTGTCTCCTAGGAAATCAGGGATTTCTCTTCCAGAGACATTGCTCTTAGGACTTCAGCCCTGCCCACTGCAGTAACTCTTCACCTACTGCCTGCCACATGACAGTAGTCTCCCATAGACACTTAACCTTCTGTTTGAGGGCAGTAAACACTGGGAGGGAAATTCAGGAAGCAAACAAGTTAGGTAAGTTATATGCAGACACATACAAAATCTTTCTGTTTTATTTACACTTCACCCCTGCCTCCAACACCAGTCCAAGACCAAAGCTATTTCTGTTTCCTGGGTCATGGAAGAATCATTTAACAAAGCACTTACCTGAGCACTCATTAGGTGCAAAATACTGTGCTAGAAATTGTAGCACACAGACATTTAGGATGGTTTGAGGCAAAGGCAGTGTGAAGTGGATGAAGTGGATATTTGAAGAGTGAGGAAGACCTTGGTTTTAGTTTACTCTTAGATGCTTTAAAACAAACAAACAAACAAACCTCTTACTTTCTCTCCTAATAACAACTCTAAGACAGAAAAGACAGAAGGGCAAGGGCTAAGCAAATGGAAGGAAATTACTTGCCTAGGATCACATATCTAGGAAGTGTCTGAGGTCAGATCTGACTGCAGATCATCCTGATTCCAGGTAAGGCACTCTATTTACCTAGCTGCCTTCCCAACTCCCCACCTCCAGATACCTATAAAAGCTAATAGTATTTATATAGATTTTTAATTAAAGCTTGCAAAGAGCTTTATATATTAGTGTGTTTGATTATATTTACATGCTTTGTAACTTGTGGATGTCACAATATTTCTGGGCCTCAGATTCTTTATCCAAAGGGCTGAGACAGAAGGATGGATTTGACTTATCTGGGGCTCAGTTTCTCCCTCTGTAAATTAAGGTTGGGCTTAATGACTTTGAAGATCCCTTCCAGCTCTAAATCAATGATGTTATAACATGATTGAACTTTATATTTCAACATGGAATGATAGATTTATAGCTAGAAGAGATTGTATGATCCAAATCCATTTTATAAATGAGGAAACCAATGTTCCAAAAGGTCGAATAACTTGCCCAAGGCCATCCGTTTCAATTCAACATTATCATTTTATGCAGATATAATTGCCTCAGTTTTCTCATCTGTACAATGAAATGGAGAAGGAAATGACAAATCACTCCAGGATCTTTGCCCAAAAAACACGAAATGGGAGTCAGATTTGACTGAAAATGATTCAACAATAACAATTCATTTAGGAATTAATTTAGTACCTACTTGTTTCTAGTTCTTGACCAGGCACTGGTACAAAAAGCAAAATTTAAAAGTTCTTGACTTGAAGTAGCTTACATTCTAGTGGAGGCTACAGCATTTGAACAGAGATATAAAGGCAAGAATTGGGAGAGAGCACTAACCCACTAGAAATTCAGGGATATTTTCCCATAGTATATAGAACTCGAATTCTCCTTGAAAGAAGCTAAGGATTATAAGAAGGAGTGAAGATTCCTAATATAGGGGATAAACTATATCAAAGCAGAGGTGGAATGCCATGCTTAGGGAAACACAGGTAAGCCTTGGTTTCATCATCTGTAAAATGAAGTCATTCGACTATTTAACCTCGATGTAAGGTCCTTTCCAGTTTTATAACCTATGATACTACAATCTTATTTCTATTTTTCTTAAGCTGTGACTCATTGATTATACTGAATACTTCTCACAGGATTTCCCTGAGCTGAACTCTCCCTTCTTTGGATGGTCTTCTATACCCAAGTTCACTTGTTTAAGCTGTTACCAGCTGTAATCATTCCAAACTGCCAAGATCACACCACTATACAACCTGGTGTGATTTTCTAGTCTCTTCATTCCTTCTGGAAGCTACAGTTTTTTAAAAAGCCCCCAATTTCTTTCCATCTCACTCTCCTGCCACCTTCCCCCATTCCCCAGTGTCACTAATCTACCTATGTAATGTAGACCCATGAAACCTACTCCATCTTCCACATTATTGTGGATAGACAGGAGACTCCAGATTGCTGTTGGTGCTGGGATGAGAGAACAATCAAATATAAATGTAGGTTTTTATTATCCATGCAAATGCCTTGAATGAAAGAATAGAACTAGAATAACCAGGGAAGTTGTATACATTAAATGTAAGTTTAACAGGTTCATGTTGAAAGATCTACCATTGATACAGATGGTCTAGGCATGGTGGGGGCCAGAGGTATATAGAATAAGAGGATTTCAGCTGAGCATAGTGGTCCTTGCTTATCATCTCTGCTACTAGGGCAGAGAAGTCTGGGGAGTTTTTAGCTACAGTGGCAATTGAACTGTAATGGGATTGGGCCTGAGAACAGCTGCTGTACTTCCAGCTTTGGGAAGATAAGGAGATACAGTCTTAAAAAAAATAATAAGGGACAGCTAAGTAGCTCAGTGGATAGAATTCTAGACCTGGAGTCAGGAAAAGCTAATTTCAGATCTGATTCCTGATATTTCTTGGCTGTATGACCCTAGGCAAATCACTTAACCCCACTTGTCTGTGCCTTATCACTCTTCTGCCTGGGAACTGATAGTATTGTTTCTATGACAGAAGGCAAGGGTTTAAATAAAATAACAATAATGGGATTTTTGAGGTCTATTGAATACCAAAAGAGAATTAGCTGTGTTCTCATGGACAAGTCATTTTATATCTTTGGATCTTGTTTTTCTCATCTTTAAGATGAGGGAATCAGAAGATGAGTTTCAGGGTCCCTCCCAGGTTCTTCATTGTGATTTGAAGAAGAAAGAGAGATGGTGGGAACCCAAAAAGATTTGCCCAGAAATAAAGGAGCTGGGCTAAGTATTTTAATAGCAAATTAGCAAAAGCAAGAATGGGAGGGAAGGAAAAACCAAGAAGTTGATTGCTCAGAGGCATTGAGGAAAAGTGTTGACTGTCCAGACTCCAAGGGAAGAGGTAGTAAAATACTTATGGACAATATTTGTACAAAAATATTTATAGCAGTTCTTTTTGTGCTGGCAAAGAACTAGAAATTGAAGAGGAAAGTGGGGAATGGCTGAACAAGGTATGGTAAATGATTGTAATGGGATACTATTGTACCAAAAGAAAGGACAAAATGATCACAAAAAAGACCCGGAAAGACTTATATAAAGTGATGGAAAGTGAAGTGAGCAGAGCATTGTACATAGTGACAGCAATAAAGTATGACAAGCAACTGTGAATGACTTAACTTCTTAGCAATGCAAGGGTGAAGAGAACTCTAAAGGACTCACGGTGAAAAAGACCATCTACTGCTATAGAAGGAACTGACAAAGTTTGAATGCAGCTTGAAGCATGCCATTCTTCACTTTATTTCCTCCAAGAATTTTTCCCTGATGTAAGTGATATGTTTTTTTTTCACAACATCATGAACATGGAAATATGTATCATATACTAACACATACCATTTATTACCTGCCATCTTGGGGAAGGGATTTGGTGGATGTGGGGAAGAGAACATGAATCATATAATGTCAGAAAGTGATTATTGAAAATTGTATTGACATGTAATCTGGAAAAAATAAAAAAGCATATAAAAAAAACAACAACTTATGAACAAGATTAGCTCAGGAACATCGAGGAAAGGTGCTGATTGCCCAGAACCAAGGGAAAGGGATAGTAAAAGACATATAAATACCAAATTAGTGGTTGTGAAATTAGGCCAAAGGGTGTGGATTTGGGACTCAAATAATCTTGGGTCCCAAATCTACAGACATTACAGTGGGGCTGGAAGTAGAAGGAAGATAATAAGCAAAAACATAAAGATATACACCAATGCTCAGGGAGCCAGTCATACAGTTCAATGCCAGGCAAAGGACTCTGCATATTTGTTATTCAACCTAACTGTAGAGTGTTTAAGATTTCCTCTTAATAAAGATTAAGATTTGTTCTCCTTGAATGCATCCAGCTTTGCTGTAGTAGGAAAATCAATCAATTCATTAGTTAACTACTTAATACATTGGTCAAATACTAATCTATTGCCTTTATTGCTAGGAATACAAAAATGAAACAGTCCCTGCCCTCAAGATTGTTTTACACTTGGGTTAGGGGGTAAGGAGGAGGCAATATGTACATATATTTGTATATACATATATGAAATATAACAAATACATTTCAGAGAATTTTGAGAACACTTCTAAGGGATTTTAAGAGGTGGTGATAAGGAAGGAGTACTTTACAAGAATGGAATAGAATCCTATTGAAAGGCCCAGAGATGGGAGGTCAAGTGAGGATCAGTTTGGCTAAACCCAAGAGGGAAGCAAAGAGTCAGCTAAATAGCATAGGAATAGAGTGGTTGGCCTGGAGTCAGGATGACCTCATTTTTTTGTCATTCAAATCTGGCCTCAGACACTTGCTCACTGTGTGGCCCTAGGCAAGTTATTTAACTCTGCCTCAGTTTCCTCATCTGTAAAATGAACTGGAGAAGACTACCCTAACTCCTTCCCTAAGATGGCAAGTAATATATAGTATGTGTTAGTATACAATACATATTTCCATGTTCATCATGATAAAATGGACTGGAGAAGACCTTCTAGTATCTTTGCCAAGAAAACTTCAAATGGAGTCATAAAGAGTTGGATATGAATGAAAACAACTGAACAACACAGAGGAGAATAATGTGTAATAATGCTAGAAAAGTTGTTTGGAGTCAGGTTGAGAAGGACTTTAAATATCAAAAAGAATAGCTTATGTTTTAGCCTAGATGTAACAAGGAACCACTGCAGTTTATTGAGAAGAGACAGGGGAATTGACATGTTTAGATTTGTATTTTTACTACTAAATAAAGAACCATGAAAGATCATGAATCCTGGAGGAAAGGAATTCAGATGAGAAAATTCCCTTCCTTTGGATATTCTAGATTGATCACAAAAGAAAATTATTCAGTCCCTGAAAATCCTGTTTCAAGATTCCAATTCTCACTATATTCTCGAAACAAACATTGATAGGGACTGTCCTCTGCCCCTTTCTGTATCCTCAGCATGTAGTACAGTCCCTGGTACAGAGCAAGTGCTTAATAAATATCTACTAATTGATTGACCAAGAACTCTCTCTCTCTCTCTCTCTCTCTCTCTCTCTCTCTCTCTCTCTCTCTCTCTCTCTCTCTCTCTCTGTTTGTGTGTGTGTGTTAAGGGTAGCACAGTTGACAAAGTGCCAGGTCTGGAGTCAGGATCATTTGGGTTGAAATCTGGCCTCAGACACTTCCTAGCTGTGTGACCCTGGGCAAGCCACTTAACTCCAGTTGCCTAGCCCTTACTGCTCTTTTGCCTTAGAATTGATATTTAGTTTTTAGGACAAAAGATAAAGATTAAAAAATATATATTTTGACTACTCCAGATATTCTTTTTTTTTTAAATTTTAATATTATTTTATTTGGTCGTTTTCATACATTATTCACTGGAAACAAAGATCGTTTTCTTTTCCTCCCCCCCCCCCCCCCCCCCCCCCCCCGCCTTTCCCTCTCCCATAGCCGACACATGATTCCACTGGTTATCACGTGTTCTTGACTCGAACCCATTTCCCTGTTGTTGGAGTTTGCATTATAGTGTTCATTTAGAGTCTCTCCTCAGTCTTATCTCCTCCAACCCTGTAGTCAAGCAGTTGCTTTTCAGCGGTGTTTTTACTCCCACAGTTTATCCTCTGCTTGTGGGTAGTATTTTTTTTTTTAGATCCCTGCAGATTGTTCAGGGATTGCATTGATACTAATGGAGAAGTCCATCACCTTCGATTGTACCACAATGTATCAGTCTCTGTGTACAATGTTTTCCTGGTTCTGCTCCTCTCGCTCTGCATTACTTCCTGGAGGTTGTTCCAGTCTCCATGGAACTTCTCCACTTTATTATTCCTTTTAGCACAATAGTATTCCATCACCAACATATACCACAATTTGTTCAGCCATTCCCCAATTGAGGGGCATCCCCTCATTTTCCAATTTTTGGCCACCACAAAGAGCGCAGCTATGAATATTTTTGTACAAGTCTTTTTGTCCATTATCTCTTTGGGGTACAAGCCCAGCAGTGCTATGGCTGGATCAAAGGGCAGACAGTCTTTTATCGCCCTTTGGACATAGTTCCAAATTGCCCTCCAGAATGGTTGGATCAATTCACAACTCCACCAGCAATGAATTAATGTCCCCACTTTGCCACATCCCCTCCAGCATTCATTACTTTGCATAGCTGTCATGTTAGCCAATCTGCTAGGTGTGAGATGATACCTCAGAGTTGTTTTGATTTGCATCTCTCTGATTATAAGAGATGTAGAGCACTTTTTCATGTGCTTATTAATAGTTTTGATTTCTTTGGCTGAGAATTGCCTGTTCATGTCCCTTGCCCATTTATCAATTGGAGAATGGCTTGGTTTTTTGTACAATTGATTTAGTTCTTTATAAATTTTAGTAATTAAACCCTTGTCAGAGGTTTTTATGAAGATTGTTTCCCAATTTGTTGCTACCCTTCTGATTTTGGTTACATTGGTTTTGTTTGTACAAAAACTTTTTAATTTGATGTAATCCAGATTATTTATTTTGCATTTTGTAATTCTTTCTAATTCTTGCTTGGTTTTGAAGTATTTCCCTTCCCAAAGGTCTGACATGTATACTATTCTGTGTTCGCCTAATTTTCTTATAGTTTCCTTCTTTATGTTCAAGTCATTCATCCATTTTGAATTTATCTTGGTGTAGGGTGTGAGGTGTTGATCTAAGCCTAATCTTTCCCACACTGTCCTCCAATTTTCCCAACAGTTTTTATGAAATAGTGGATTTTTGTCCCAAAAGCTGGGATCTTTGGGTTTGTCATATACTGTCTTGCTGAGGTTGCTTGCCCCCAGTCTATTCCACTGATCCTCCTTTCTGTCTCTTAGCCAGTACCAAATTGTTTTGATGACCGCTGCTTTATAATATAGTCTGAGATCTGGGACTGCAAGACCCCCTTCCTTTGTATTTTTTTTCATTAATTCCCTGGATATCCTTGATCTTTTGTTCTTCCAAATGAACTTTGTTATGTTTTTTTCTAAATCAGTAAAAAAAATTTTTGGAAGTTCCATGGGTATGGCACTAAATAGATAGATGAGTTTGGGTAGGATGGTCATTTTTATTATATTGGCTCGTCCTACCCATGAGCAGTTAATGTTCTTCCAATTGTTCAAGTCTAGTTTTAGTTGTGTGGAAAGTGTTTTGTAGTTGTGTTCATATAGATCCTGTGTTTGTCTTGGGAGATAGATTCCTAAGTATTTTATTTTGTCTTGGGTAATTTTGAATGGGATTTCTCTTTCTAGTTCTTGCTGCTGAGCTGTGTTGGAATTATATAGAAATGCTGATGACTTATGTGGGTTTATTTTGTATCCTGCAACTTTGCTAAAGTTGTTGATTATTTCAATTAGCTTTTTGGTTGAGTCTCTAGGATTCTTTAAGTAGACCATCATGTCATCTGCAAAGAGTGATAATTTGGTCTCCTCCTTGCCTATTTTGATGCCTTCAATTTCTTTTTCTTCTCTAATTGCTACTGCTAGTGTTTCTAATACAATGTCAAATAATAGAGGTGATAATGGGCATCCTTGTTTCACTCCTGATCTTAATGGGAATGGATTTAGTTTATCCCCATTGCAGATGATATTAGCTGATGGTTTTAGATATATACTGTTTATTATTTTTAGGAATGACCCTTCTATTCCTATGCTTTCTAGTGTTTTTAGTAGGAATGGGTGTTGTATTTTATCAAAGGCTTTTTCTGCATCTATTGAGATAATCATGTGGTTCTTGTTGGTTTGCTTGTTGATGTGGTCAATTATGTAGATAGTTTTCCTAATGTTGAACCAGCCCTGCATCCCTGGTATGAATCCTACTTGATCATGGTGAATGACCCTTCTAATCACTTGCTGGAATCTTTTTGCTAGTATCCTATTTAAGATTTTTGCATCTATATTCATTAGGGAGATTGGCCTATAGTTTTCTTTCTCTATTTTTGGCCTGCCTGGCTTTGGAATTAGTACCATGCTTGTGTCATAAAAGGAGTTTGGTAGGACTCCCTCTTTGCTTATTATGTCAAATATTTTGTATAATATTGGGGTTAACTGTTCTTTGAATGTTTGATAGAATTCACTGGTGAATCCATCAGGCCTACTCCAGATATTCTTAATGCTCCAGTGAATTTAAGATCTCATGAGTGTGAGTATCCCCTTCAATGATAATGCAGATTACATTAGATGATAGCAGTCATCCTGGGTATGGACTCTTGCCCATGTCCTCCAGTATCCTCAGCTTCTCAGTTATTATAATCCATCATGATAATCTTAATATCATTTTCCCTGCTGTAGCTACTGTGACCAGACTAATTCACGCCCAATTCTGTTTGCCAGTTATGGATAAAAGGCAAAGCACTGGCTACATCTTGCAACGTAGACTTAAGGAACCTTAGAGAGAAGAAACTTTACTAAGAAGAATTATCTTATTCAAATTCTAAGGGTCACATGTTCTTATGGGGCAATTACATATAATTAACCAAAAAAAAAGTCTCCTCTTAACTTATTTCCTTGGCCTTTGGATTTGATTCTATTTATTTAAAGTTCCTAATATAGTTGGGTGATGGCAGGGAATCTTCTATGCAGGGATCTGGAATTCTTTGTACTTTTTGATGTTGGATTGTCCTAGCTTGTTCATTTTTTTAGGACCACAGAGTAATGCATGCCTTGAAAAAAAACTTGCCTCTGCAAGTAGAGCTGACAGGGTAAGAATAGTGTTTCTCTTTTTTGGCCCCCAATTTGAAGCTGAATATTGTTTTCTTGGTGTATAATGCCTGTGCTGTCATTCATTTCCACTGCACAAATTAATGAGGTTTAAGTCACAGCCACACCCTCTGGTTCTTTAGCAAAGGAGCCTGGGCATTTTTTTTTTTGGATTAAATAAATATAATGGAATAAAATGCTTTTAAAAATACAGAGAAGTAACATTTAAGTTTTAAAAATATCTACCCTAAAGTTAAACAACCTCCTCAGGAGTCAAGAAATTATACAGAAAGGAGAAGGTTTTGTTCTTATATCTTTGTAGCACTTTAATTTGAAGTATGGTGGAAAGAATTATAGGGAAGGCAGCATGGCCATGAAATGAGCTCTGGATTTGGAGTCAGAGGAGATGGGTTCAAATCCTTGTTCTGACATTGATTGCCTGTGTGACCTTAGAAAAGTTGCTTAGTCCTCTGGGCTGAAGCCCAGTTTCCTCAACTATGAAAAGGAGAGGGTTAGACTTGAAGACTCTGAAGTTGTACTTTAAGTATACACTTTATATACACTTTAAGTATATAGAGAAGGCAGTGTTGCTATGGAATGGACACTGGGTTTGGAGCCAGAGTACATGGGTTCAAATCCTACTTCTCAGATTGATTGTCTGTATGACCTTAGAAAAGTTGTTTAATCCTTTGGGCTTCAGTTTTCTCAGCTATGAAAAGGAGAGACTTGGACTTGACTCCTAAGTTTCCTTCCAGCTTAAAAGCAGTGATATGATGATAGGAATGCTGGCTTTAGCAACAGAAGATTGGGGTAGGGGTTCAAACCCTGTCTTGCTGACTCCCTGTGTCATTTTGACTAGGCCATAGTCATCCTCTGGCAATTCTCTATTTAGGGATAGACTCTAGATGGAAGATTCTCTCCACCATTTACTTTCAAAGTGGTGGAAGAGATTCTCAGAAGCAGTCTGAGCAATTTAATTCAATTTAACGAACTTTTTTGATTTTTGCTATGTGCAAGGCATTGTGCTAGATGCTAGGGATACAGAAACAAACAAAAATTAAGCTCTGAACTCAAGGAGCTAATGATTTATTGCATACTATTATAGACTATAATACATATTATATATTATTATATACATAGCAAACACAAAGTATATGAAAATAGTTTCGAGAGAGAGAGAATATTGACTATTTGCAGGGCTTGAGAAAAGCCCAAATAGGGAATTAATTGTTCTGGCAGTTTTTTCAGGGGAGTACTGCATATTTTATAGTTTCATGATGCTGGAGGAGACTATCTTTATATGTTGAAACTTTCTTGGTGGGGAGGAGGAGGGAGAGGAGAGGAAACTTATGGTCACCTTCAAGTGTTCTGTGGCCACTTTCACTGGCTAGCTGAACCATCAATCAACATCTGGCCAGTCATTAATGGTATAACAATCAATTAAAACCACCACTGGCAATCCTGATGCTGATTAGCATTCCATCAAGCAATGGTTTTGGTATGGAAAGGGGTGAAGAAATTAAGTGTTTTTAGTACCCATTAGGATAGATTTCCTTCAAAGGGCCTTGGTTCTCATAGTGGCAAGGGACCCACACAATAAACATTCTAGTAGGTATATAGTGATTTCCAGACTAATCCTTGTAATCCTTTCCATTTATCCTTGTGGCAGCTCTAGGCTATAATATGTGGGCTTGTTGGAGAGGCTAATAACTCCTGCAATTGGCATGATCTCGACTTCTTCTGCATGTCTTGACATATGGGGTGAAGTTGGCAGTGAGCATTAGTTACCTAACTTTAGTTTTGCCTTTTAGCTTTAGTGGTAAAACCCTTCTGGGATTTTCTCACCATCACACAGGGTAGTAATGATCTGAAATGAATTGGTATCCAGGTGATCAAAGGAGGATTTACATAGTTTTTTAGTCATTTTTCAATCATGTCTGACTCTTAGTGACTTCTTTTGGAGTTTCCTTGGCAAAGATACTACAATGAGTTGCTATTTCCTTCTCCAGCTCATTTTGTAGATGAGGAAACTGATGCAAAAAGGGTTAAGTGATCTGCCCAGGGACATATGGCTAGTGTCTGAGGCTGCATTTGAACTCAGGAAGATGACTCTTCCTCACTCCAGATCCAGCCCTCTACCCACTGCACCACCCAGCTGCCCTAGAAGGAAGGCAGAGAGAGCAATGAAATTGCTGTTAGGTCTGGTGGAAGGATACAGGGACTTCCTTGAACTCCATCTCTTCTCCCTTAACCCTCAGAGGACCACAGACATTCTTGGACTCTGGGCTTCTCAAGGGAATTCAGTCTTGCAACCTCAATTTCTCAAAATCTCTTTAAGATTTCTAATTCTATACTATGGATTGTTCTTAATGATTATGATAATCAATCACTCAACAAGCATTGGTGTTGCTAGGCTCTGTGCTAGCCACTGAGGACACAAAGAAAATGAAATAGTCTCTGCTCTTAAGGAGCTTACATTCTATGGAGGGAGACAACATATACATATGTAAATATGCACAGAATAAATATTTTAAAATACCAAGTAAGGGCAGCTATGGCCTAGAGATGGGAGGTAATGGCTTCAAATCTGGTCTCAGATACTTCCTAGCTGTGTGACCCTGGGCAAGTCATTTAACCCCCATTGCCTGCCCCTTACCTTTCTTCTGCCTTGGAACCAGTACACAATACTGATTCTAAGAAAACACACACACACACACACACACACACACACAAGGTACTTGGAGAGGAGAAGACACTAGCAATTAAAGAGATGAAAAAAAAACCAACCCCATGTTCAGAAGGTAGTGATTGAACTGAGCCCAAAAGAGAGAGATTCTATAATAGACACTGGAATGTGACCCCAATTCCCCCCTCCACCCCACCCAATTGGAAGACCATCAAATTGTGAGAAATTTTATTTTCAAAATATATTGAATCAATATTAAAATCTGGATTTTGAATTAGAATGTCCAATCAGCTCATTGCCCTAGGTACATATTTCCTTTATTTTTAGGAACTCCAAGGAATATTCCCCCCTCCCAATAAAACCTGATTAGTTGATAAAGATGATAATGAAACTTACTTTTAGATGCATGACTACTCATCATCGCCTAAGGAGGTGGGAGGGGTTCAGAGTTTAATGGATCATCTCCCACTTAACTATTTACCAATTAGAGATGTCATAAGACATAATGAGCTCCCAAAATTGTGTTTATGGACCTGGGCCAAAGTACTTTGGGGGTCTTTGATAACTGAGAGAATCATTTGACCAAATTAACTTGTCTTGACTGGTCAATTAGTAAATCACTTTAATACTCAGAATTATTGCCTCTCAAAATTTCAATAGTCACAATTGTTAGCTCTTTGAAGGAAAGTATTGCCTTTTGCTTCTTCTTGTATCTTTAGCACTTATCAGAGTTCCTATACAAAATAGACACTTAATAAATAGCTATTGCTTCATTGGTTGATTAGGAATTTTAAAAAATACTAGTTAATACACTAGTTATTAAAATGCTCCAGTGGATAAAATCTCATGAGTGTGGGTATCCATTTCAATGGAATTTGGCATGTCCTCCAATATCCTTAGCTTCTCAGTTATTAAAATCCATCATTTTCACCAACTAGGCACAATTCTAGATATTGAGGATATAAAGACAAAAATGAAACAGACTCCTCTCAAGGAGTTTATATTTTTAGTCAATCTCAACAAATGCTGATTAAGCATTTGCAAACTGCTAAATGTCATGGGGCAGCGAAGTGGTACAGCAGAAAGCATGCCAGGCCTGAGTTCGGAAGACTTATTTGGCCTCAGACACTTATTAGCTGTGTGACCCTGGGCAAATCACTTAACCCTATTTGCTTGAGTTTCTCCTTCATCTATAAAATGAGCTGGAGAAGGGAATGGTGAATCATTCTGATAATTTGGCCAAGAAAACCTCAAATGGGGTCAGGAAGAGTCAGATAGGAATGAAAATGGCTGAACAACAACAAAGTATTATATAGATAAAACAGGGTAGAGGAAAACCATTGAGGAATTATTGAGATTTAGAATTGCTATGAGGAACTGTAGTAGTCATCTAATCCAAATTTCTCATGTAATCAGTGAAGAAACAGGCACTCAAATGACTTAATGTCTTGATGATAATAAGTAGCAGTTAAGATTTTAAACCAGGATCCAGAAGCAATCTTATATAGTGGGGAAATTGGTACAGTAGTCTTGGAGTCAGGAAGATCCTAGTTCAAATCTGGTCTTTAGATACTACTTAGTGACTCTGGATAAGTCACTTAACCCCCATTTGCCTCAGTTCATCATCTGTAAAATGGGGACACACTAGAGAAGAAAATGACAAATCAGTCCATTATCTTTGCCAAGAAAATTCCACAGAAAATTCCATTCATGAGGTCACATAGAGTTGAACACAACAGAACAACAACATAGTGGAAAAAAAATCACTAGTTTTGGTGATGAAGGATCCAGATTCATATCTTGTCTCTCTCACTGCCTACTTGTGTGACCTTGGATAAATCATTTAATTTTTTGGGCTTCTATCTCATTTTTAAAATGAGAATATTGCCTAGATCAAGGTTCTTAACCTATGGTCCATGAGGTTTTTTTAAAAAAAGTACTTTATAATGGAACTTTAATGTAATTGGTTTTCTTTGTAAAACAATATGCTTTTAAGAATGCAAAAGTATTATTCAAAGAAGTTCATAGGCTTTATATTATGCCAAAAAAGCCCAAGACAAAAACATGATTAACATCCCCTGGACTGTATGCCCTCCAATATCCATTCCAGATCTAAATCTGTAATCCTATAACTTTAAGTCTCATGTTTTGTTCCTCTCTTACCTCCGTTTCTGACCCTCTGGACTTTACCCACAATGCCTTAGCTACTTTCTCATCCTAAAAGTTCCCCTAGTTTTTGTGATCTTCTTGCCCAGAACATTTCTCCACTCCTATGTATCATTTCTCTAACCAGAAAGTTCCTTCTGCAATCTCCTTTTTGAGAAGCATCTATGATAATCAGCCCTCATTCTGCTCCTTATTCTGCTTCTGACTATGTGGACTTTGCCATCATTCCTCCATGTAAATACTTTCTCTTCCCACCCCATTGCTTTTCAGCTCCCTTTTATGTGATGTCTTCTATTAGAACATAAGCTCCTTGAGGGCAAGAATTGCCTTTCTCTTTGCTTATATTTGCATCCTCAAAGCTTAACACAATGCTTGACACATAGTAATCAATAAATAAATGGTTACTGACATGACTTTAAGACTGCCTGTGATACATATTTTACTAGCCTTTGCCAGTTTAAAATTTTTGGCATATGGAAAGGCAACACCAAGATATTATTTGTCCCTGCTATACAGCCTGACCCAGTCTCTGCTTTTAGAGAGCCCAAGAGATGTTGCAGGGGGTGCCGATTAAACATATCCATATAAAACAATTGGAATATTGTAAGTCTGTGTGGTTCTGTGTTAAAACATTACAGTATAATTGTTCAGCAAGCTCTAGGAGAGAGGGAGGAGAGACAGGCAAATAGATAAGACAGAGAGATAGAAAGGAGGGCAAGACAGAGAAAGAAAAAGAAGGAGAAGAGAGAAAGAAAGAGGGGAAGAGAAAAACAGAGACAAAAGAAAAATTAGAGAGAAGATAGACACAGAGGGAGAGAAAGACAGTGACAGAGAAATAGAGACAGAGACAAAGACAGTGACAGAGAGAAGCCTCCTAGTTCTCTCATGAAGGAAGAGGGAACAGAGAACCTGCCAAGCTGGCATCAAAGAGAACTCTGGACCACGGAGAGGAGGAAGCACTTCCTGGGCTGTGACACAGAGAGCTGCTGGTCAGCCACACAGGGCTCCACCCTTGGACACAAAGGCCATATTGATTTTCAATTAATGTTGATGTGACAAATTTAACCTCAAAGTTAATATTATGCTTCTTTGAGGGGAGAGCTGTGGTAAGCTGGCCTCTTGAGGTTGGGTGGAGGCGGCCAGTTGGCTGCTTTCATGAAACAATTCAGTTTCAATTGAGGGGAGCTCCAGCATGTTCTCCACTTTTTTTTACCTACATAAAGGTTTATAATAAGCTCTGCAAAAAAGTTCTGAGCTTCAGCTGCCCTGTATTTAAGCCTTGTTGCAGAATAAATACTTCATATAAATTGCACCAAGGAAAAAGTTGTGTTCACCAGAAAAAGGGAAAGAGAAGACCTCTACCTCATTTGTGATCCCTGCTTAGTGAAAAGCAAATATATTTTCCTTCTTCTTTCATTGGTAACCACATAAATAAAGAGGTTGCTGAGATTATACAACCAGAACTCACTCTGCTGTGAGAAGAAAAACAAGGACATATTCCCTCAGGGCTGAAAGTGTGAGATTTTTTTTTTCCACACTGAAATTGACTATCATTACTGATTAAAGTCACTGTTACCATGTTTTTTTTTTTTAAACCTTACCTTCCGTCTTGGAGTCAATACTGTGTATTGGCTCCAAGGCAGAAGAGTGGTAAGGGCTAGGCAATGGGGGTCAAGTGACTTGCCCAGGGTCACACAACTGGGAAGTGTCTGAGGCCAGATTTGAACCTAGGACCTCCCGTCTCTAGGGCTAGCTCTCAATCCACTAAGCTACCCAGCTGCCCCCTGTTTTTTTTTTTTTTTTAACACTAGAGTGGATTTATAGAAAGGGTACTGGATAGGAGAGAAGTCCAAGTCTGAGCTCTATCATGATCTCTGTGACTGGGCAAGTCATGCCCTTTCTCTGAACCTCAATTTCCTTATATGTAAACTGAGGAATTGGAGCAGATTGCCTTGAAGTTACCTTATAGCTAAAATATTCCTATTTTGATTCCAATTCTCTAACCATCTGATGTATCCTACCCCTCCCCAATTCTGTAATTATATACTTCATACATATTGAATGCATATATGAACACATACATATGAATAAATATATGAAAAATAAATATAGTTTTGTTTGGGGATTTGGTCCCAAAGTTAGGTGCAGTGTATAGGGTGGGTGCTGTTATAGTGTTCACAGTTCTGGATTATGCCTTATCACTTAAAGAAAATGACAAAAAGATACTATGTCTTTGCTCTTCCCCTTGCTAATCTTGTAACTTTAGAACACTCTGGATATGAATTTTAAAACTACTCCACCCTACTCAAAATGTGCTTTAGAAGATTTGATTTAGCTATTTACTGATTTGTAACAATGGAGATACTTGGTCTAACAGAATCAGGTCTTGGGAACTCTACATTTCTCCACCCTACTTAGTTTAACAAGGTCAGGAATATCTGCACCCATACTCAAGGATTAAGTATCTAAGAAGATGGCCTTCAACAGACATGTGCAGAAACAGCTGACAGACCCCTGGACTGTCCTAAGTCAAGCTAAGTTATCACTGGTACAGATGAGAGGCAGGAAAGTGATGTAAAACTGTCTATATAAGGCACATCACTTCCTCTCTTTGCCTTTTTCCCCAGAGAGGTGGCTCTGGCTGGCAGCGTGCTAAGCATTTCGACATCTTGGCGTGGTGGCAGCTATTTGTCTGGATTTTGGCGGTGAGTTTGCACTTCAACTGATTCAGGTTCAGGCATCTTGGCTGAGCCCTCTTGGAGTTCAGGCTGATTCCTTCCTCCTTTACTCTCCAAAACCTTACCTTCCTAGAGCCTCTGGTTTTCCTCCTGGCACAAGCCAGGTGGGAGAAATCCTACACCCTTTCCTTCTTCCTTCTTCTTAATTTCTTTCTACTATATTAATTAAATCACCATAAATTTCCAGCTGACTTGGGTATTTTTTTATATTTGGGATATCCATGGCAACCAAATAATTAATATAGTTTAGGTCACAACACTAAAATTATCCTTTACATGGGCTACTTAATTGCTTCACACCCCATTTTTCTCATCTATAAAATGGGAATAATCACTACCTTCTTCACCGTACAAACTTATTGTGAGATTCAAATGCAAAAATGGATTTTATCACAATTACACAGGGACAGAAAGCCTCCCTTCAACCATTTTTTATGATTTTTAATTTTTTTAAATCACTAGAGAATACACGATGTATCACTTGAGGATTTGTGAAGGTAGAGTTTTGTTTTGGTGTTGGAGTAGATGGTTAGGAAGAAAGACCTGAATTTCATCTCTACCACATATTGTGTGACCACAGACAAGTCATTTAACCTGACAAACCCCCTTTGTCCTTATCTATTGGTATACAATAAAAAGAGGATTAATTGCAATGATCTCTAGGGTCTTTTTGCATCTTTAAAATCTATGATCCTATTAAATCAGTGTGAGAAAAAAAGCTATTGAGCTATTGCCTCTATCCTATTATAGGACATTAGAATAGCTTATATAGTCCAACCAGTTAATTTTACAGTTGAGGAAACTAGTAAGTGATTACCTTGAGTTTATACAGATGATATACAAACCCACATTTTTAAAAATTGAAATCTGGCCCCCTTTATACTACATCCACTTCCCTTTTAGGCATGTAGGTGACATACAGAAAAGAGCAATGCACAGAAAATCTGACATTCGACACCTGCGAATTAGGCCAATCACAACCTCTGTCTGCTTCAATTTCTCAATCTGTAAAATAGAAATAATAATAGCCCCTACCTACCAGGATTGTGAGGATAAAGTGAGAAATATGTGTAGTACTTTACAAATCTGAAAACACCATTTAAATGCTAACTATTATTGTTTCTACACAAAATTGACCCATCACTTATGAGATATGTGACCTTCAGTGAGTCAGCCAGTTAACTTCTTTGGACCTCATCTAGAAAAACAAGAATTTCTTCACCTATAAAATGAAAAATTTGAACAAGATGACCTCTAAGTATACTTGCTACTTTAAAATTCAATGATTCTTTGCACTATTTGACTGTGACTTTCTCCATATGATCGAGAAAGAACTGGGAAATTACCTGGGGTTCCACAGTACCTTGGTTGGGAAATTAAAGTTAACAACAACAAAACTGGGCCTTAAACCCCTGTTTTCTAGTTCTAGTTGTAGAGTTCTTTCTGCTAGACTTCCTGCTTTCTAGTTCTAAGTCTTTTTCACCTTACTTGAATACAACAATAATGTAATAAGGAATAAAGAATAACAATGACTTAGATTTGTGCAAAGCTTTCTGGGCTTGTGCCTTTTACAAATTTTATCTCCTTTGATTTTAGCCCTAACCATATGAGGCTCAAAAAAAGTTAAGTAATTTGCCTGAGGGCTTTGAAGTAACAGGTAGCTGAATTAAGCTTAGAACCTGAGTATCACTCATTGCAAAATACCCATCCATGTTGATAATGGAGAACCTCTGAAGCTTTCTATAGATTATAGATGATCTCTGACGCCTTTCTTTTCTCTGATCCTGGACCTTAGTTTTCTTATCTGGACAATGAAGTTAGGTATAAGTAAATTCTAAGGTGACCTCCACCTCTAAATTTGTGTACCTATGACTGAGTAAGCGATGTTAATAGATTGATTAACCTCCCTCCCCCAATCCAATACATATTTATAACAAATCAGGATACCTTCCTCATTTCTTTGACCCTTTGTCCTATTATATAACCATAAAATTAGGTGACTTGCATTTAAATTCATTTCAGACTTTCAATGATGATTGAATTTCTAGTGGTCACAGAAGGACTGAGCAGTACTAAGGATGGATTTCATTGTTCTGTTGAAAACCTTAGACTACAGTTAATAGTTATAGGACTTTGTACAGGAATTCTTTTAGATTCCCTAGATTTTAGGCCCTTTTTTTCAGTGGGGAGTTACCATACTTGAGTAGGGGTTAGAAGAGACCCAGATGGAAGTTCTTGGTTCTTGATTATTGGGAACTGAAATAGAGTAAAACAAAGTGCCAGATCAATTGGTAAAGGTAGTAATCAATAAAGTTTATTTTCCCCTTATGAAAAACAGGCTTAAGGAATGTGCTTTCTCAGGTTATAACAACAGATGGTTAGGGGATGGTTCCTCAAGGATGAGATAAATCAGGTATAGAAGAATATACACAAAGAATATCCATCCTCCCCAGTAGATGGTACATCTGGCTGGTTTCAAATAAGACTTGATTTCCCTGGTCAGTCTGCCCCAGGCCACATTTCACTTTTTTTTTTAACTTAAAGCCATATATCCTTCATTAGTTTTGTATGAGCTTATTTTACCTTTTCACCTCTCTTACATATGTAAACCTATAAAAACTGTAATTTTGCCTTAGCATGGCTTTTACTATGAAGGCTGCCCTGGCCAGTTAGGTACATATTATTAATCAATAGATTAATAAATAAATATTGGTTCTGCTAATTGAACTTCTGAGTATCTGGACTCGCTTATTGAGGTAAACTACTTCAGAACTTAAACTCAAGATCATAGACAAGAGAACAGAATGGTAGCAGGTTTCCCTTGATGGGACCTGACTTCTCTGGTACTATGAGCTATTAATGATTAGAAAAAGTTGTACTGTGCACAATATTCTTGAACATCTTAGGAACTGTGGACTGGTCCAACCATTTTAGAGAACAATGTGGAATTATTCTCAGAGTTATTAAACTGTGTCTACTTTTTGACCCAGTAAAACCATTATTAGGTTTATTTCCTAAGGCGATTAAGGAAAAAAGGAAAAGAAACCATATATCCTAAAATATCTATAGCAGCTCTTTTTATTGTGGAAAAGAACTAGAAACTGAAGGGATGTCCATCTTTTAAGGAATGGTTAAACAAGTTGTGGTGTATGTTTCTATTATTGTGCCATGAGGAATGACAAATAAGATCACAAAAAACCTAGAAAGCCTTAAATGAAGTGATCTAAAGTGAAGTGAGCAGAACCAGGATAAAGTTGTATGTAGTAACAACAAAAATGGATGATGATCAACTATGAATAACAACTATTATCAATAAGTCAAGGATCCAGGACAACTCCAAAGGACTCATGATGAAAAAGAAGAAACAGATTGAGCCTTAATGAAGACTGAAATATATTATACTTCATTTTATTTCCTCCATGAATTTTTTTCTAGTGTAAGCAATGAGACTTTTTTAAATTTTTTTTATTTTTTAAATAATATTTTATTTGATCATTTCCAAGCATTATTCATTAAAGACAAAGATCATTTTCTTTTCCTCCCCCCTCATCCCCCATAGCCGACGCGTGATTCCACTGGGTATCACATGATTCGAACCCATTGCTATGTTGTTAATATTTGCATTAGAGTGTTCGTTTAGTGAGTCTTGTTTTACAACATAACAAACAGAGAAATATGTATTATATGAAAACATGTGCAAACTATATTATATTAGGGAGGATTGGAAGGGAGGGGGGAAATGAGACAGATTTTTAGACATAGCTAATATGAGAATTTGTTCCTCTTGTATATTTGTTATAAATTTATCATAAATTTATAATAAATCATATTTATTATATTATTGTTATGTTACATATAATTTTACATAAATACATGTTACATATTATTAAAAATAAAAATAAATGACAACTCAGAAGAAAAGAAAGATTTCATTGACTCATAAATTAGGAATATTTGCCACTCTGAATTAGCTTACTTAGCCAAGACCTTGATTTTTTTCCTAGAATTGTTCTGTTCTGGAAGATCAAGTAGATTTGGGTACCTAAAACTATATTCTAAAACTCTTATTTTTGTAGCATACTTATATCTTGGTCAGGAAGATACATATATGAAACTAGGCAACAGATGTTCTTCTATATCTTTTTTTATTCCTGTTTTTTTCAGCAAAGAGTTAAAATATTGTACAGAATTAAGCATATTTTTTTGTATGGATTGCTAGGAGCCATCAGGCCATGATGTCTTGACAAGGTCACACATGGAAGCCAAAAGGTCACAAAGTGGCTCCTTGGCAGGATGGAATCATCCACTCAGTCCCCTCTATATTATTTCTCTCACCAACATCCCTTATTAATGGAATTGATATGATTATTGTCCTCTCCCTAGTCTCAGAAAAAGTAATATAAGAGCAAAATGCTAGCACACCATTTCCTCAAAATATCATCAAAAGATCAAACTCACAAAAACAAACCCAAAAGACCATCATGGTTTAACTTTTTCTTAGGTATATAATTCCTAGCAAAAGCTGTGCCCACAAGCTGTGCCCAGAAATACTCTACTCCCATGCACTGAAACTTATTTTTCTAAGCCAGTACATAAATCATTCATAAGGAGAGGCCTGTACAATATGCTTTAGTACACCATGCCTCGTCCTACTTCAGTGACTTGATTTACCAACCAAAACCCTTCTTGAAAAACCCCCTAACAAACTGAAAAAACTCTGATCAGCCTAATATTAAATCTGAATTGTGTTTTCAGTACCCCTTTGATCTCTCAACCTCACTGCTATGATTATTAATTGTCTTTAGGATTTCTGATTGATTATCTATTTTTATTAAAGGTAATAAGTGATTTTCCTTGATTGTCTATAAGCTCAAGCTCCCCACAGGTTAATGAGAAAATTAAGTCACCTGTGACAAAATCATTTATCTTGTGCAAAACCTTTGTGTATCCTGTCAGAATCAATAGTTATAATACAAGTGTATAGAATAATCTCAGAATGTTAATCAAATGATTTGTTAAAAGTTAATGTATCACTTATCCAATTATCTTTATTCAAACATATTGAATAATGTAGCTATGTGCCAAGAAAATGGGAATAAAAATAAAAGTTAAACCTGGACATGGTGAAGCAGCCACTTCATGCAGAACCTTTCCCCAGGCAGATATATACACACAGCTGCCTTCTATCATTCATTTCAGCCTATGCCATTCCACCTAACAAGGACCCTTGGAACCATGAGCAGGGCTGGACCTGGGCTTGCAACAATGGATGACTGACCAGTCACTTGACTGGAATTCAATAAAAAAGATTCAAGAAGAAGGTGAGGTTTTCTGGTATGTGAGAGCTCAGAGGTATTCTGATTGAGTAAATTTAAATTCAAAGGAATTGATCTTTAAAAGTTTAGAACCTAATCATAGAAAAGGGTCCTGGCAATAATGGAAGAATGAGTAGTCTTTCTTGTTCAAGGATTTCTCAGCAGTTTTCTTTGATAATTTCTTGTAATATGATGTCCAAGGTTTTTTTCTTGATCATGGTTTTCAGGTAGTACAATAATTCTCAAATAATCTCTCCTAGATCTATTTTCTACACCAGTTGTTTTTATAAATAAGATAGTTCATATTTTCCTCTGTTTTTCATTCCTTTGATTCTGCTTTGTTGTTTCTTGGTTTCTCATGAAATCATTAGTTTATAGATAGTCAATTCTTATTTTTAAGGCATGATTTTCCTCTGTCAAATTTTGGTTCTCCTTTTTCAATTGGCCCATTCCTTCTTGCATCACTTTCCTTTCTCCTTGCATCACTTTGCTTTCTCTTTCCCACATTTCCTCTTCTCTTGATTTTTGAAGTCTTTTTTGAACTCTTCCAGACTCTGTGTCCAATCCAAATCTTTATTTTGGACTTTGCATGTGCTTCCTTTGCTTTCACTGTCCCCTTCCTTGTCTGTACCTTGCTCTTTGTCTCCATAACAATTCATTAGAGATAGGGTTGTTTTTGGTTGTTGTTTGCTCATTTTCCCTATCTAATTATAGGTAGGCTCTGTTGTCTGGAAAGTTGGGGTATCTTAAACTTCAGTTCTTCCTTGATGCTATTTTCAGCTTCTTGCTGGCTCTGTTCTTCTCTCACCCAAGGACCCCAGAAACTGAGGATGCCACTGATCCTCCTCTGTGACTTCTCTCTTCTACTTCCCCCACTAATGGATTTGCTATGATTATTATTCTCTCCCCAATACAGGAGAAATAATATGAGAACAAATACTTATAGGATCAATAAATATATGCCCCACTTTAATCCCCCTAGATTAGTACCCCCAAAAGATTGCAATTACAGAATCAAAGTCCAAATATTATTACACATAACCCTTCCTTTCTCAAGAGCAAGGCACACTTCAAGGCCTTATAATAAACACTGGCCAAAAGCTTGAGTATTATAATAAATCTTTTCCTACAGTTATTATACTCCAATGAATTTGTTGATGAACAGAAGCCAAACAGCATTGCTAGGCACTTCAAAGTAACACAAGAAAAACAGAAATTATAAATTGAGGAAAACCTCCAAACTGGTCTGCTTTATATGGTCTGCTCATACCTAGAAAAGAAGTTGTTTTGTTGTTCCTTGCCCAAGCAATTGTGATTGATAGTGAAAGCTGACCAAAAACACAATGATACTCTTAGCAGGTCAAGGGGTACTAACCTACAAATGGCTTTATTCACATTAATCTATCACAGAGTGTTGTAGAAACCTAGTAAATGATCACAAAATACTTTGTTGTAGTAACGTCACAAGAGTGTTGTTTAGGTGATTTGATAAAATCCAATCAAAATGTAAAATGTCACATACGTAGAAGATTGATTATGTGTCAAAGAAGCATGTACCAAAAGACCTATATAATAAATAAACCACGGTACTATGGCAGATCACTGTGTGTGATGCCTGCACACATGGGTGGAATGTACGGTATTTCTCATCTCATTATTCTGACAGAGTTGTCACATCTGGGCAGAGGGACTCCTGGTACCCTCGGAGAGACCACTGGAAGGATCTCTGTAATACAGCTAGGAAGTGTCTGAGGCCACATTTGAACTTAATCCTTCCCAACTCAAGGTCTGGCACTCTATCCATTATGCTATCTAGTTGCCCAGCCATTGATTGATTAAGGGAAAGTAAATTGATGAGGGCTCTTTGGATAGACTTTTAAATATATAATCCATAGAATATGGAAGCAGTCACCTTCCAGGGACCCAACCTGCAATTAGAAGGTGAGTTGGGACAATATCACAGAAGGGTATTATGCATATTATGTATATATTATGTATATTAGTCACACATTTTAGGCTAATGAGATAAGTGCAATCACCTAAGAAGATGGAATTGAGGGAAACATGTTCCATTCTTTGAGAACTTAGAACTTCTCCTTTATTCCCAAAGAATACATATTTTCTTGGCACACAACTACAGTATTCAACATACATGTTCAGATGCAGATAATTGGATAATTGATACATTTACTTTTAATGAATCATTTGATTAACATTCTATGATCATTCTATATACTTATATTCTTACTATTGATTCTGACAGCATACACTAAACTTTTTGCAAAAGATAAATGCTTTCATTATAGTGGCAAGGAACTATAAACTGAGGGGTTGTCCTTCAACTGGGAAATGGATGAACAAGTTGTTGTATATGGTTGTAATGGAATACCATTATGTCATAAGAAATGAGGAACAGAGTAAATTCAAAAGGACTTGGAAAGAAAGACAAATGAATTAACACAAACTGGACTGAGCAGATCCATAAGAACAGTATACACAATTACAGAAAGATTGTACTATCATCAGCTGTGGAGGAACTAAACTATTATCAATAAAACAAGGTCCCAAGATAATTCCAAGGAACTCATGATAAAACAAACAAACGAACAAACAAACCCACAATCCACAGCCAAAGAAGAAACTGCTGGAATCTGGTTGTAGATCAAAGCATGCCATCTTTCCCTTTATTTCCTTCATAAGTGTTTTATTGTATGTGTGATATGTGTCTTCTGCCATGGCATGGGGAATAGAGAAATGAAAGTTCTGCTATAACCTATAATATAACTATATAACCTACAATATATAACATTTACCACCATGGGGGGTAGGGGAACGAAGGAGAGAATCTGAGTTACAAAATGTCAGAAAACAATTGTAAAAATTGTTTCTACATGGAATTTAAAAACAAATAAAGAGGAAGAGACACTGTCCTTTCAGTAGAGAACTAAGTGAAATCATCAGTGAGTGTTGCTTTTAGCCAATCAAGAAGAAAGCAGGGAATTGAATCCTAGATAGGATTAAATAGTGGTTCCACTGACTTAAGGTGGCTAAATTCTCTGGGTTTAGTGGAAATAAATATATGAATTTTTGTAAATATATCTGGATATACAGATCTTTCCTGTTATACACATAGGTATACATATGTGTTTGTACACATATGTATATATTTATAAGTATATTTAATAAGGAAGAACAAGTACATCCATAAATATGTAAATATGCACACTATATGTATATACACAGATAGACTGATAGACATACAGATAGATAGATAGATAGATAGATAGATAGATAGATAGATAGATAGATAGATAGATAGAAAGATAGCCACATTCCTTTGCCTGCTTAAAGTCAGGGCCCTTTTGGCAATGTGATGAAATCCATGGACCATGTCTCAGAATAATATTTTCAAATACATAAAATAAAATCTGTAGTATTATAGTGGAAACCAATTGCAGTGAGTTATCAAAAAAATTTTAAAACACCATTAAGTTGCCATATCTTAGTTAAAGAACTCCATGAAAGAATGTTTGTTATTAATTATTATATTATTATTTTGAGGGCATATGCATTGGACAAGGTTATTGCTGAGGTCACTTTCAACTCTGATGTTCTGCAATTCTGCAATTACTATTTAGATTCATTATAGATTATAACATGACTAAATGGGAGCATCTGATCATTTTGGTTTCTAGATCTGCAAATGATGGTCTTGTGCGTGGAACCATCTCCATGTTGAAATAAAACAGAAGTTCCTGCTTCCATAGAAACTGAATAAATAATAAGTCAAGAGAAATTTGGGGGCTGTTTAATGAGCACTTAATCTTAAGTACATAAGGCCCAAGTACAGTATTCCATGCACTAGTTCTATTTACCAAGCCAGATGTTAGGTACACACAATAGAGTATGCACAGGGTTTGCATTACTCTAGCCATACTCAAACCATAACCAGTTGCTACTATCCAATCAGAGAGAAAGCAGGGAGCTTATTAGATAGGATAAAATAGTTTTTTCACTGATATAAAGTAATTAAATCCTCTGAGCTAAATGAAAATAAATGTGTCATTTTATAAATGATAAATGACAAACTCTGACAATTTCACTCAGCTGTGTACCTAAAGAATCATGTCATCTCCTCATTATTAAATGTAATTGTTTTCTCAAGGAATTCTCTTGCCATCTGATTACATTCCAGAGCTCTTTTCCTCTTTTTGTAATCCGTATCTGTATTCAGGGAAATTTTCTACCTTTGGACTATGTTCCCCAGAATTCCTTTTGTATTTCCCAGAATTCCTCTCCTCTCTCCACCACATTGCATGGTCATTTGTATAGAGTTGGCTGAAAACTCCACCCATTCTCTCTTTTCTCACCACCGTGGCTGAATTAGCTTCTTTTTTATTTCAGTTATTAATAACTCTTATTAAATATAATACTTGGGGTATTTTGCATATTAATTTTTAATCTACATATCTCCTAATTTCTTTTAATAGGTTTTTAAGCCTTATTTCCTCTAATAATGCTCTCTATTTGTTTCTCTTGTCTATTTGCCTTTTTTCCACTCAAAATCTTATTCTATCATCTTTCTGCTTCCTTCCATGCCATCTGATCCTCAGAATTGTTTATTGGAGACCAATAGTGAAGTGAGAAGGGACCCCAGGACTTTATTGGCTATTTTTCTATCATTTTTTCTTGTATCATTCTGCCTCTTCTACATGTATCTTATGTCCCAATAATGAAGTTATGAAGAGGAAGAGAGTATATTTCTTCATATTCTTCCTGACTCAGTGCCAAGCTCAGTAACTTGCACATATTAGGCACTTAAATTGTTACAAATTTTAGAATAAATTGAGATAAATGAGAAAGGCTTTTCTGGTCTTCAACTACACCCTTTCCTCCCAAAAAGAGCTACACCTAAGGGTAAACTTCATGTGGACTCCACAAACTTGTCATCCTCTTCCTGATTTATCTTTGTTAGATGTCTACTTGTTCACCCAAATTATGCAAGATAATTTCTTTTAGTCTCCATTTTCTTCCCTCTCCTTCTGCCATAAATGTATTAAGCTTTCCCTCCCTGTTTTTCTTTTAAAATCATTCAAATCATAATAGAAACACTTCCAGGCTCTCTGCCTAATTAGATTCCCTCTATAAGCCCTGATGATGAAAGAATTCTGAGGGAAAAGACACTATCTTCCCATATTAGAATTTGTCATTTATCCTTGTTTAGTCCCTTAAGATGTTGCTGAAGCTTACCTTTTTACACTTATCTTGAGTCTTGTTTTTGTTTTTTTGAAGTTTATATGAAACTTTGACATTTTCATCAGGAATGCTTAGAAAATTTCATTAGAGAAAAGACTCATTTATTTTTCTTGTATAGGATTAAACCATTTTCTGGGTAAATTATTTGGTTATAAGACTAGATATTTAGCTTTTTGGAATATCATATTCCAACCTCCCTGTTATAGATGTGACTGCTAAATCATGTAATCCTTATTGTAGTTCCTTAAAAACAGAGTTCTTTCTTTCTGGCTGATTATGGTATATGGTTTTTTAATTTGGAAGCTTTGGAATTTGGTTATAATATTTCTGAGACTTTCCATTTTTAGGTTTCTTTATAAGGTGATTAGTGGATTCTTTCTATTTTTTACCTTGCCCTCTGTTTATAAGTGATTTAGGCAGTTTTCTTTTTTGGTTTCTTTACATATTATATCTAGGCTTTTGTGTGTGTGTGTGTGTGTGTGTGTGTGTGTGTGTGTGTGTGTGTGTGTGTGTGTGATGACTTTCAGGTGGTCCAATGATTCTTAAATTACTCATACTCAATTTGTTTTCCAGGTCAATTGTTTTACCCATGAGATACCTTACATTTTCTTCCACTTTCTAAAATTTGTTTTTCGTATTTCTTGACATCTCATGGAACAATTTATTAGTTTCTATTTAATCAATCCTAATCTTCTGGGAGTTTGTTGTTGTTTTTGGATAAGATTTTAATGCCTTTTGTTCTAAGCTGCTAATTCTCTTTACATATCTTTCTTCTATAGCTCTTATTTTCTACCACTTTTTCTCATAGCTCTCTCATTTGGTTTCTAATGATCTGTCTTCAAAATGCTTGCTTCTTCTTTTCTAGAAGTTTTGGTTGGACTTTTACCCAAGTTATATTTTCCTTTAAGGCTTCACTTATAGATGTTTTGAAGTCTATACTCTTTTGGGTTTGGATCTTGAAGAATTCACCATAAAATCTATGGTGAGATTCTTTTTTCATTTGCTCATTCTTGAAACTTATTTCCTGACTTTAGATTTTATGTTCAGAACAGGCTCTGTATTTCTAGGGGTAATATCTGAGCCAAGGTATGGTCCTCTTGGGTGCTTTTACTGCTTTCTTATGGGTAATGAATGTTTTTATTCTTAGAATACCCCCCAAATCTCAGGGATAGCTCAGACAGGACATGCGGTTAAAGGGAAATTAGCAGGAACAGGAAATCCTACAAGGCAGAAGAGCAAGATTTTGCAATTCTGAAGAGGGACAGGGCAGTTTCTTCTTCTAAGAGAGACAGTTAAGCAGTCAAGAGGGTTTTCTGTCTGGTTCTTCTGGGGTGGACCTAGAGAGCCAGATATTCTCTTTCCTGTGGCTTTCCTTGTGATTTTGCTTATCCCTGCTGCTGCTGAAGAGTGATTTCCAATAGAGCTGCTCAATGCTTTCTTCTGATCTCTGCTCCTGCTATCTTAATTTCCTTCCCCCTTTATATATTAACTAAGGGGGTTTAATTAACTGTAGGAGATAGATTTATAGGTAGAGAAGTGTTAGATAGTGTAAGGTAACAACTTGATTTGGGGTTTTAGAAAGATCACCCAAATTCCCTTCCCTTAAAATAAACTATCATTACACACACACACACACACACACACACACACACACACACACATATATATATGCATATATATGCCAAAATTGGGACCCAATGGGAAAGCTGTCTATAGATTTTTCCATGATTTCCTGTTCCTGCTAATTTCCCTTTAACAATACAAGCTTTTAGTGCTCCCAAAGTTGTTTTATTTTAGGCAAAATCTGTTCACTGCCCTACAGACCTAAACTCTAGAAGTTTCAGACTCAGGTCTAGATCTAAGCAATATGCCTGTGGGCTTGTCCCTGGTTGGAAGTCAGAAAACTGATGCTGGACTCAGTCACTGTCATCCAGGTGAAAAGCTCTCCAGGTTCAGAGTGATACAACTTTAGTCTTTCCTTTGTCTGAGATTCTTGTTTTGCTTATTCTACCCTTAGTCTGGACTAGAAGCTAGAACTGAGTCCTTGATTCCCCCTTTGGGTCAGATACACATATGCTGCTTGCTTATGAATTTGTTCTTAGTTCAATACAGTCTGAGATCCATAATAATTCCTCATTTTCTAGGAGCACGACTTCTCCTTAGATTGTTATGGATTTGTGACATAGAACTGGATTGTGAGCTTCAGAGCTGCCACTTGTCTCTTTTCTACATCTTCAAATTTTTAATCTCCCTAGGAACTGTTCTTGACCCAGTTCTCAAATTTGATCCTCTTTCATCCTTGGGTACTGACATGTTCTCCACAATGGATTCCTACTCAAATCCTATTCCCTGTATTTACAGATCTCTATGTTTTCCTATTTTGAACTGGACTATAAAAATGACTCGTGATTTTTTGTTTCCTCTTGGATGTGCTGATTGTGGAGAAGGTGCATTGGAGGAACTGTGATCCTCCTGTTTCTTTCTGCTATTCCATCATCTTGACTCCCAGAACTCTATAAATGAAAGAAAAAGAGAGTTCTATTCAATTAAGAGTTGTAAATTAGCCTTTTGGCAATGTGCTCTCTAAGCTTGAGTCTTCTTTCTCACATTCTGTATATAACTGTAGGAGAGTATGTCCCAGACTTTTGGGAAGATTGTTGTTATTCCAAATGACCTTACTTTTAACATCTTAGTAAATAAACACCTTTCACTGAAAACCAATCAAACCTTATTGCCTGGTTATCAACAGAGAACACAATGGATAGGGACTCATGGACAAGTGTTTTAGAAATCTCTGGAATTACACTTAAAAAATTGAGTGAAAAAATAAACTGCCTTGAGGACCTAGCTATCAGTGTGAGTAGGGGTTGACATAGTGAGCCCAGTGGGTACTAGACTCAGCTCTTCTTTGAGGTCAATATTAGTCTAATAGCATTTTTAATCAGTGACATGCAACTAGAATAACTAAGAGGCACAGCAGATGGAGAGCTGGGCCTGAAGTGAGGAAGATCTCAATTCTAATATAGCTATAGCAATTGAGTGAATCTGGATGGATAGTCACTTAACCTATTTGCCTCAGTTTCTTCATATGTAAAGTGAACATAATAAAAACAACTACTTTTCAATGTTGTTATGAGACTTGATTAGGATAATAATTATAAAGGTCTTAGTATAGTTCCAGTCACAAAATATGTGCTATAAAAATGTTAGCTGTTTTGCTGATGCTGATATTGTTATTATTATTATTTCAGTTTGCTTTTTCTTGTATGAGTTTTCTGCATGAGTTAGTTATAAATGAACACTTTTGTTCTGGCCCTTTTGGTGTGTTATTTCCCAGAAAAATAAATATATCACCAGGGCAAGAACATCAAACATCAAAGACCCTGTCCCTTCTAACCAGGATGATCCACCTCATTTACTTTAATGTCCATAATAAATTTCTTTCCCAAATATGGTGACTAGACATACAGCTGTGTGTTGGCTACTTTACTACTTAGTTCCAGGAATTAAAATTTCCCCTTCAGGAGCTGTTGCCTAACATGTTTATAGCATTCAGCATGACACTTCCTCAACACGACCCCCAGGGATTAAGAGGCCCTGGCCCTCTATTTTCTCTGTAAGATACTTACCTGCATGGGGAAAATGTCAGGCTTTTTTGGCTCTCATGCTGGGAAAATTAACTAATGAACTTGTGGCCCCCTCCTTTCTACCCTCACATCCTACTGCTTTGTCTTTCTAAATTAGGTATAGTCATTTGCATTTTTACAGTCTTATGCCATTCATAGGAGCATCCTCTCATTGTCTTTTTAAAAGACAAATAATAACATTAGAGGAATTTGGCAGTGAAATGACAATTAGCTTGATGTTTTCTGTAAGAAAAAGCCATCAGGTCTCCTACCCACATTTAACATCCACACCCACATGCACATTTAAGATACACAAAAAGGAGATTAATAGATAGAACTAGTCCATTTAAAAAGTGCAAGCATTTTCTTGTAATTTCTTGCATGGCATCAATTAAAAAAATTTTTTTTTTTGCTTTTTGCCTTTTTGTGCTGCCCTCAAAATCTTTGCTCTGCTGCCCACCCCCCTGAAATTCTCACTTTAATTTTCTGCTGTGTTTCAAGCCTGTATTAGATTAACCTCCTTCCTTTCACTTGGGAGTGACTAATTAGGAGGCAGAAATTAAATTTGGAAATTAAACAGCTAGGCACAGAGGCTTTTTCCCAAGACCTCTTGGACCTTGGGGCCAAATAGCTGTTCTCATATAAAAGATTAGTTTCATGTACTACGGTAATTGCCAGTAAGCCCAACTGTATTTTGGAATAAGACAAAAACTTCAAGAAGTAATCTTCCCTTTTCATAGGTGGCTTTAAGAAGCTACGAATATGAGGATGTATCCAGATAGTCTTAACTATGAGTCTAAATGATGCAGAGCAGGTCTGGATTTTGGTGTTGGGGTGCTCCACTCCTGACTTTCATAACAATTTTCTTTTGGTGATGTTGTATGACTATATGAAACATCATAGTCTCCAAAGAATTGAAGTTGAGAATCATGCAGAGGACAAAAAAAGATGGACATGATCAAGGCCTTCATATGTTAGAATTACTAACTATGCAACATGGGCGGTGTAATGGATATTACTGAAAAAATATATAATAAAAAACAAAAGAGAGACAGAGAGAAAGGGGGAGAGAGACAGAGACAGAGAATATGGAGTTGTAGATTCCTTGTCAAAGGTTTATGGGAGGATATGGGTGATAATTGTATGTTATGGGTGGGCATGCATGAGTCTCAATCTGGATAGCTGTAAAAAATTGCCATATTCCATTAGGGGCTGGTCTCCTAGAATGGGAGGTCTTCCTACTAGCATGTGATCAAAGAGAAGCTGATCCCTAATCTGACTGCTTCCTATTGTGGGGGATACAGAAAATTCATTCTTTTCAGTTCACTCTGCCTAACTCCTAATCTGGCCTGCATGAAGAGATAGAAGAGAAAGACTATTCTGTCAGCTGTTCCTGATGATCTTCTCACTGGTCTGACCTGCCACCATGAAGACTCTATATTGAGTGTGAGCCCCTAATGATATCAACAATTCTGAAATAATTCATCAATTATTAGCAAAGCCCTTTTCCCATTTGGTCATATTCCCTCCATTCCATTGATTCTGGATTCTGACTGTCATTATTTAATAAAAGCCCTTTGTAACACTGGTTATTCTTTCATTCATTCCCCTTGTTTTGCTTGAAATATTCTTTAGTCCCCCACTGCTACTTCCAAGCTTGCTTTCTACCACATAACTCAGTAAGCTTTCTTCCTTTAAGTAACTCAAACCTTCTATTTAAAATTCTGCTACTAATTGCCTATTGAGTCTCAGGACACTTTCTTTTCTCTGAGAGTTTAGTGTCTGGTTTACAGTCATTCTCCTCTGAAACTCTTCAGCATACTTTTTGATCCTCCCTTAAACATCCAAAAAAAAAAAAACAATTCCCAGTTATTCTACTTGATAATATTCCATTATCTACCCCTCTACCCCACCCCAGCTACACATAGAGATGATCATTGCTTAGACATTGCCACCACTCACAAATACACCAATTCCATTTTCCTAGTCTCTCAGATTCCCTCATCTGATCATGATCTATTGTCTTTCCACCTCTTTATCTGCCTTGCAACCCTTCATCTGGGGTCACTGTGACTTCTAATCCCTGGACCTCTTAGTTTTGACCCAGGATATCTACTCTAATCTAGAGTATTCTGTGTCTTATCACACAGCATTCTGTCCTGAGCTATCTCCTCTATTTTACTTGGTGACCTCATTAATTCCTGTGGATTCAGTCATTATCTCTGTGCAGATAATTCTCATATTTCTATCTGTGCTATCTTTTCTCTCAACTTCCAGTCTCACATTGCCACCAGGATATCTCATAGACATCTTTTTTTTTTTGAGTTGCCATTTATTTTGAAATATATAGCATAATATGCAACATAACATATAATACATATGATTTTTTATAAATATCCATAAACATCTTAAATTTGGAAGAGGGAAAATTATGAGACTGGCCATGAATTAATAATTTTATTAAATCAAAAGTAGTATGGGGAAAAGATGGAAAAATAGGAGGAGTTACTTTCTTTACTGCTCCATTTAGCTTGATATTCTGTGGTCATCATAAGGGCCCCCTAGCTGTGCTCACAGGTAAGTCCAGCCAGCAACAAACAGGGAAGAGAAAAGGCTGAAATCCACTCTAGCCTCAATTTGTCAAACTTTTTCTCCACCCACTAACCCTAACCCTAAATTCATGCCTGGGCCAACGAGGGGGGCAGTCCAGAGGACATCTGCCCTTCCCTCTCTCTTGTGAACTTTCTACTCTCTTGCTGCCTTTTTCCAACTGTCATTCTATCCTCCTGACTCAATCCTCTAAATAATTTCCTTCACCCAAACTCAAAATGGCATTCTGTCTCTTCCCTTCCCCAACTTGACCCTTTAGTTCAGTTCTACACTCTCTTCTTTTTTTTTTCCAAACCTTTACCATCCATCTTAGAATCAATACTGTGTATTGATTCCAAGGCAGAAGAGTGGTAAGGACTAGGCAGTGGCAGTTAAGTAACTTTCCCAGGGTCACATATCTGGGAAGTGTTTGCAATCACATTTGAACCCAGGACCTCTTGTCTCTAGACCTGACTCTCAATTTACTGAGCCACCCAGCTGCCTCCTCTCCTCTTCTTTTGAATCAGTTCTGGATTCCTCCCATCATCTATTACCTTTGGTATGCTCACTGCTGCCAAACAAAGCTGGAAAAAGTCACAAAACCATGAATTTATATTACATAATCTCAGTGGGTCCTTATTGCTGCTGGGCAATCCTTTTTATAATTCCATAATTGTTTCAGTGGTCTTTCAATCCTTTTTAATCCATCCTTAAGCCTTCTCCTCTCCTCCATCTGAGAACATTGTCTTAGATTAAAAAAAAAATTGAGGCACTTCTCTGAGACCTCCCTTTCCTCTTCTCTTCATCTCATATCTCTCAGATACCCCCTGTCACTATTTCTTCTTCCATCTCTGCCTCACATAATGAGATGACCCTTCTCCTTATCAAGGCAAACACCTCTACATGCATAAATGATCCTACTCCATTCTTTCTTCTCCAGCAGATTGCCTCCTCTTTCATCCCATTCTTTTTTTTAATCTTTAAACTCTGCCTGCCTGATGGTGGCTTCCTTACTTCCCATATATTTACTCACGTCTTTCCCAACTTTGACCCTCCTTTGATCCATCTCTTTTTAATAGCTATCCTTCCACATATCTCTTCCCTTAAACTCCTTGAGGAAATCATCTATAATATGTGCCTCCACTTCCTTTCCTCTTTTCCTTTCTTAACTGTTTATATACACATAATCCTTTTCCATCTTGTGGAAGGTACCACCATCCCCCAAGACCCTCAGGCTTGAAATCTAGCTATCAGTATCATCTCTATGCTTTGCTCTTTCTCACCCCGATATTCAATCTGTTGTCTAGGCCTGTGAATTTTACCTTGGCAACATTGCTTCTGTATGCCTTCTCCTCTCCTTTGGCATTGCTGCTACTGTAGTTCAAGGTCTTATCACCTCACACTTGACTATTGCATTATATCATTTGTTTTTATTCTTGCCACAAGGCTCATTACTCTCCAGTCCATCTTCCACTCAACTGTCAAAGTCATCTTCCTAAAGCCCAGGTCTGACCATGTTTCTTTCCCCTTTTCAATAAACTCCAATGCCTCTCTATCACTTTCCAGATCAAATATAATATCCTCTCAAATTCAAAGCCTTCACAACCCGTCTCTCTCCCCAACTTTTTCCAATATTTTTATTCATTTCATTGTCCCTCCACCTACTCTGAAATCTAGTGATACTGCCTTCCTTTTTGTTCCTCCCACAAGTTACTCCATCTCCTTACTATGGGCATTTTCCCAGACTTTCCCTTATGTTTGGAATTCTTCCTCTTCTCTCTACTGTCTTTTTTAGGGTAGAGAATATCCTTGTAACCCTAATGTCTAGAACAGGTCTCAGTACTTAGTAAATACTCAATAAATGCTTGTGGTTGAACAAGCCATTACTCAATACCACTGTCTTCTTCCTTTTTTTCTTCCTTTCATTAATTTAAGGTATTTTTTCCTAAAAATCAACTTCTGAATTATTTATATAATATATGATATGTATCCATATTATAACTATAAATAATAATTATATTTGTTGTTATATAATAATTACACATGTATATGTTGTTGTTGTTGTTCCAAGTCTCTACCTGATTTGTCTTTACTTCTTTGACCATGTATATTTTCTCTCTGGATTGTGGTTCAATTGTTTCAGTTTTGTTCAACTCTTCATGAAACCATTTGGGGGTTTTTTGGGAAAGATACTAGAGTGGTTTGCCATCTCATTAACGTATTTTACAGATGAAGAAACTGAGACAAACAGGATTAAGAGACTTGCCCAAGGTTACACAGCTAATAAGCATCTGAGGCCAGATTTGAATTCAGGAAGATGAGTCTTCCTGTCTAGTCCTGGCTGTTCCTTCTCTCTGGACAAATCATAGGACAGATTGCCCTTCTCTAAAACCCTTTTGTCCTCTTTCATTCTCCCCTATCAGCCTTTGGTGCAAGCTTATTTCCTGAGTAAGGAATCAGGGCTGCAGGCATCCTTGTACTTGAAATGTGGTCACTTAGCTCTGAGGACATAGTGACAAGAATGGGTTTCAGGAAGTTATGAGTTCAAAGGTCATTTAACCTCTCTCACTCTCAACTTCCTTATCTGTAAAATAGGGATAATAATAACACCAATGTCACAGGGTAGTTGTGAAAATCAAATTAATTAATCTAATCAAACAAAACCTGAAAATCAAATGAATGAACATATAGTTGTTGATGCTGAGTCATTTCAGTCATGTCCAATTCTTTGTGACTCCATTTTGAGGTTTTCTCAGCACAGACACTGGAGTGGCTCGCCACTTACTTCTTCAATAACAGTATGGCATGTGGCAAATTTTAAAGAGTTATATAACGACTAATTTTTTAATCATCATCATCATCATCATTTTTGTCTTTAAGATTGAACAAAGGCCTGGGCAAGGAGGAAAGAATGGATTTGATTGCAGTCTCCAAGAGGGTTAAAGATTATTATGCAGAGGGTTATAATGGTCTGTTTTCTCCTCAGCCAGAGAAGGACAAGGGTAATGGTTTTAAACCATAACAAATCATAGTAATAGTTCACATGCATGTGCTAATAATAACTCATTTCTTGAGGATTTAAGATTTACAAAACTTTCTTTTCAAACACCTGATGACTAAGCCAGTACAAGTGGCATTAGTCTTATTTTATGGATTAGGAGATCAAGTGTTAGAGGAATGAAATGGCTCTCCCAAAGTGACAGCTATGAAAAGATGCAGCTAGCACTCTAGCTGAGGTCTTATGACTCTTAAGGGTGCTTCTCCCTGTAGTTAACATATGAAGGGAAAAGAGTGCTGAAAGATCATACAATACGGACAGGTGAACCTAAAGGGGTTCACGTTTAATGAGTAAACCACTCATTAAACATTTATTAAGCATATGCTTTATGTTTAATATAGTTAATGTTACTTGTGTAATTAACTATAACATATAATCTAGAACTAATAATAATTAATATGTTGATAAAACATATAAGAGCTAGGGATACAAAAACAAAAACAAAACAAAGCAAAACAGTCCATTCCTCAAGAAGCTTATAATCTTTCTTTTTTAAACCCTTACCTTCTGCCTTAGAATCAATACTGTGTATTGGTTCCAAGGAAGAAGAGTGGTAAGGACTAGGCAATGGGGGCAAAGTGACTTGCCCAGGGTCACACAGCTGGGAAATGTCTGAGGCCAGCTTTGAAGTGAGGACCTCCCATCTGTAGACCTGGTTCTCAATCAACTGAACTACCCAGCTGCCCCAAGAAGCTTATAACCTAATGGGGAAAAATACACAAACGGAGAATGAAAAGAACTGGAGAAAGGTGACAGTATTGGGTTTATGGGCCTGGGGGAGAAATCAGTCAGAGCTGAGCTCTCTCCTTAAATGGAGGTTTGGAATTCAAGATCTCATTCTACAATCAGTGAGGCAAAGGCAGTTGTGAGATAGAATAGCAAGGGGTGGTATAGTCGTTTTCATTGGAGAGATAAAAATAAGACAGACACCTAATAAAAGTAGACACATGAGTAGACATAACTCCTACTGCTACCTGTCCATGTCAAAAAAATCATCCATAAATTTCTTTCTTTCTTTCTTTATTTTTTTATTAAACCCTTATTTTCTAAGTAACAATTTTAGGACAGATGGGCAAGGGCTAGGTAAATTGATTCAAGTGACTTGCCCAGGATCATATAGCTAGAAAGTGTCTGAGATGACATTTGAATCCAGGTCCTCCTGACTCCATGGATCCACCTAGCTGTCTCCATCCTCAAATTTCTTGCCCATTTGGCTAAGATTTATCAACAGAGAGGCAGTATAGTGAAGTGACTAGAGACTGTGACAAGGAAATCACTTTAAAAGACTGATATATATTAATTTAAGGTCGCCAAGGAATTCAGCTATGTAATTCCTAAATGAAAACTCTAGGAAGATCTGCTTCCAATACATCCTGGAAAAATCACTTCACCCCTGGGTATTTTAGGCAGCTCTCTAATTACAGAGAAGTTATTGACCTGTTTCAGGAAAAGGAGTTTCCCCTGCATGAAATTTCCCTATACCGATGAAATCATAATCCCAGCCCTTACTTTTCTGGAAGTTGGGTATAGAACTAGGCAGAAAGAGAACTGATATCTACAAGTTCTTTCTCTGCCAACCCAGTTCCCCTTTCCCCAAATTCTTTTTATATCTATTCCATTTTTAAATATCAGCGTACAGATTTCTTTCTAGTAGAATGTAAGCTTGTTGAAGGCAGAAACTTTAGTCTTTATAACATCGTGACTCTATATACTGCCTGGCACAAAGTAGCATTAATAAAGACATAGGATGGAATTGAGTTATAGAGGGTTCTGGACATATTAGAGTTGGTTTAATAATTGGGGTAGACAGCTTTCTGCTCTGGGTATTATTTTAGTAGTATAGAAAAGATTTCCCTATCCTTTACAGAGAGGTGAGTGAGGAAGATCATCATGGCCATGTCATCAGGGATAGACTAATATCCTGAAGCCAAGAGGCTGTGAGGATATTTCTCTGAAGAAGTGATTATGGAAGGATGTTAAGGAGGGAAGGAAGGAAGAATAATATAACAGCTTGTGTTTATATAGAGATTTTAGGTTTGTGAAACATTTTATATTCACTATCTTGAACCTCATGATAAGCAGCTCCATCTGGATCCACCCCTACTTGAAATTCTACTATCTTCCTTCTTTTAAGTTCTTGTCTCCTTTTAAAATGCAAAAATTCTTAGGAAGTAGAATTTCTAGTCAAAGAGGATAGACTCTAAATGAACACTCTAATGCAAATACTATCAACAAAGCAATGGGTTCAAATCAAGAAAACATCTAATGCCCAGTGGACTTACGCGTTGGCTATGGGGGGTGGGGGGGGAGGAAAAGAAAATGATCTATGTCTTTAACGAATAATGCTTGGAAATGATCAAATAAAATATATTTAAAAAAAAAAAAGAATTTCTAGTCAATCAATCACTTAATTAGCATTATGTAAGTCATTACAATTTACTAGGCCTTGGGTACAGAACTGTATATAGTTGGGATACATTAAAAGGAAAGGACATAGTTACTTACTGTGCTTGGGGGAGTCAACATACAAAAAATTATGTAACATAGAACATATACAAAATAGATGGAAGAAATTCTCAGAGTGAAGGCACTGGTAGTGGGAGATCAGGAAAGTCCTTTTACAGAATGTCTGATCTGAGTTGAGTCTTGAATGAGGCCAGAAAGGACTGGAAATGGAGATACGGAGGTGCTTTCATGCTTTCCAGGCATGAAGATCAGCCTGTATAAAGGTAAAAAGAGAGATGGAAAGTTATGTTCAAGACAAGAAGACTAGAATAGTTAGTTTGTAGAGTATGTGGAGAGGAGTAACATTTAAGAAGAAAAGTTTAACTAGTGAAGGTCCAAATGAAAGATTTTATATTTGATCCTGTAGATAATAGGAAGCCTCTAGAACTTGTTAAGTCAGAGGTAGGGTGAGGTAGAGGGTCAGTCAGACTCTCACTTTGGGAAAATCTCCTAGTAAGAAATTTACCCTTTACTGTGAAGGAAGAATTTATCAGAACCTTTCTCCAGAGCAGAAAGGTGACATCGAGGTGATACAGTGGATAGAGCACTGAGCCCAAAGTTTGGAAGATCTGAGTTCCAATCTGACCTCAGATATTTTCTAGCTGTGTGACTCTGGGCAAGCCAGTTAATCCCATCTGACTCATTTTTTTAATCTGTAAAATGAGTTGGAGAGAGAAATGGCAGACCACTCTGATATCTTTGCAAGAGAACCACAAAGTCAGTCAGAAATGATTGGCCAACAAAAACTCTCCAGGGCAAATCTGATGATGGAGAGGATGTTGTTATTCAGTCTTGTCTGATTCTTTTGTGACCCATATGGACTGAACTGTCTGTGGGATTTTCTTGGCAAAGATACTGAATTGATTTGCTTTTCCTTCTCCAGTGAATTAAGGCACAAAGGTTAAGTGACTTGTACAGGGTCACACAAATGGGTTGTATTTGCACTCAACTCTTTCTGATTCCAGGATCAGTGCTCTATTCACTGAAACACTTAGCTGTCTCCTGGAAGGGAGGATGGAGAAAGTACAAATACATTGGGAGTTTAGGATGGATCATAACTAATGAAGGGTTGTAAGAATGAGTGAGGAGAGTTTGACCCAAACTTCACCTACCTCATGTTGTTGCCCAGAAAACCTTTTCAAGCCAGAGAACTTGACAGAAAAAAAGAAAAGCTGAAAGAGTGGGATTAATAGAACTCCGTTGTTCACTACCTAGGCGGCTGCCATGGCAACAGACAGGTGAGTATGAGAGCACTTGAGGAAAGATGAAATCTCTAAGTAAGAAGGTTTGAAGAGTTAGGCAGAGAACCTGGACAGAGAGGTGATAGAGGAAGGCCACTATGGCCATATCATCAGGAATGGACTAGATTACTGAAGCCAAGAGCCTGTGAGAGTGTCTCTCCAAAGAGGCAATTATTGGGGCATTTTAGGAAAGGAGGAAGAAACTAAAAAAAGGATAATAATTCGCATTGATACAGGGCTATAAGGTTCCTGAAACATTTCACATTCATTCTTTTGAACTTTGAACAATAATCCTATGGGACAGGTTGAACAATAACTAAGTACCTCTCAGCATCCTAGAGATAGAATCTAATACTATCTCCATTTTACAGATGAATAAATTGAAACTTAAAAGGCTTAAGTACTAACCAGAGTAACACATCTGGTAAATGTCCAAAGGAGGATTCGGACACTGACCTTATTGACCCCTAGTCCAATGTTCTTTCTGTCACATACCACTGTCTTTTGGATCACTAACAATTGTGGGGAAATTTCTAAGGGCCTGAAGAAGTATTTATTTATAATCCAGAACATTTCATTATTTTCAGCTTCCCTTGGTCTTCTAAGTCATCCCCCTCACTTTTTTTTTTAATAGTAGACTGGTTTGGATCTCTGCTTCTATATTTATATTGTGCAGTGGAACTTTGCCCATGCCCTGATCACCTAAGATGGAAGCACTCATGGGAGATCAGGGACTTACTTCTGGGAGAACATACCCTGCCATATAGGTGGGAACAGCCTTTTCCCATTGGCTGTGTGGCTGGAATGAGTTGCATAACTCAGCTGCTGTCATGAGAGAAGAAAGAGAGTAGGCAGAGTTACAGAAACTTATATACAGGGGGCAGCTGGTTGCTCAGTGGATTGAGAGCCAGGCCTGGATTTTGGTTTGTTTCATTAGTCATTTTCCGTGCTAGGGGTAAGTGATTAAATCCCCAGACCCATGTGCTCAATCCAGGATTCCAGGCCAGATATTGTTGCCAGCCCAACCAGCAAGTCCTCAGAAACTCAAATACAGAGACAAGAGAGGGGGGTGGAGGATGGGATGGGGGATGGGGGTTGGGGGTGTGGGGGTGGGGGCTTGAACTTGGAACTGGGAGAGGCCATGCAGTATAAGAACTTAGTTTAGTTGTGATCCTAATGCTCTTTCCTTCACTGAGACCAAGATGATGGAGGGGCTAGTTATATTTCCAAGTACTGGGGTGGGGTAGAGGATATTTACATGGTTCTTGCTGGACCATTAAAATAAAGATTCTTTTTTTAAAAGCTAATCTAACTGTTAAGTGGTTAAATAGATCTGAGGTGCTGGAGGCCCCCCCCCCCCAAAATTGGAAGAACCCAGTCTGTTGCAGCTTGAACTAAAGGCAGAGACTAGACACCTCCCAACCACTTTGAGAATACCTGAGAACCTAAGGGGAGGGGCGAAGGGTAATGAAGGTATCTGGCCTTCCTGCTGCCAAGAGGGCCAGAGGAATGACTCTTCCAATTAAATGGTTTGGGAGAGCAGATAGAGAGCTATGAATTCCTTGTGTACATTTCCTCTCTTTTCTCATTATTAGGATCAACTGTAAATGGTAGTGTGGCTGCTGTTAACTTCCCACTCTCTCCCCTCCCTTTATCGGTGCCATATTTTATCGTGTCCCTAGCAACTGAGCTGCAAGGAGAGGCTATAAAAGGAGACAACATAAACAAAATGAATTACAGACCAACGAATCTGGCAGAGACAGAACCCAATGGTGGGGGTGGGCAGGATTGCCATCACATTGCATTTTTAGTCTTTCATTTCTTCTGGCACCACTTCAGCACTTTGGAGGGAGGAAAGGTAAGAGTGTTTGAAAGAGCTGGTCCAGAAATCTCAACTCTAGTTCTCACCTTGTCACTCAAATAGCCAGATACATAGAAGTGTAAAGATTAAAATTTAGGGGAGACGGGGAGACTGAGGCAGGTAGAAATTAGTTTCTCTCTGCAAGGAGTATTATATTTTTTAGAGGTTTATTGAAGATTAAAGATTAAAGAAAATACAGGATAAGAACACGTGTCCAGGCCATAGAGTGGCCTAGACACAACCTCACCTACATTATGAAAAAAAGCTACGCCTGCCCCAAAACGTAAGTCCAAGAGCCAAGAGCCCCTCAAAAGCCTTTGAAATCAGCTTAAATACCTTCTGCATCTCTGCCCAGGTGAGATTACAAAGCATTCTGGGGAAGTGGAGCAAAGGCTCATGGGGATTGTAGTCCTGTATTCGAGTCTATTTTTTACAGAAGATATCTTAACCAGTTGCTACATAGGATTTTTGAGCTGGGTTTAAACCTTAGGGATTGTCTAAGAATATGAAGTACATGAGCGAAGGAACTTTTGTCTTTGTATCCCCAATGCCTAGCATAGTACATGCCACACAGTAGGGGATATAATAAGAATAAGAATTACTCTTTAAAGTTTTACAAAGCACTTTGTTTTATCCTCACAACAATCCTTGCAGATTGATGCTCTTTTTTGTAATCTCTATGTTACATATAAGGAAACTGAGGCAGAAAACACTTAAGTGTTTTGTCAGGATTACACAGATAATCTCTGAGGCCAAATTGAACTCATTGTTTTCCAACTTTAGCACTCTAGCTAGCTATCATCTATCAGCTCAAATGGGGCAGCCAGATGGCACAATAGTTAGTATTGGATCTACACATCTTCCTGAATTCAGATCTTGCCTCTAACACTAGAAGTATCATGAGAAGTAACCCTGGGTAAGCCAATTCATGGAGAGGGAAATGTCAACCACTCCTGTATCTTTACCAAGAAAATCCCACATGGAATCTGTAAAGATAATTTTAGGGTTGTGACTTTAAGATTTAGAGTTAATTGGTCGCCAGGGAAAATCCCAAATAAAATACCAAGTCAGTCTGGAAATTTATGGCAATTTAATTAACATAGAGGGAGGGAATTTAAGGAGAAGGAGGGAAGAGTATATAGGATTCTCCTGCCTGGCCTGGACCAGGGGGAGTTTTAAAATACCCACCTCTAGGTCTCTGAAGAAGATTAGAGGCTTCTAAGGGGACAAAGTTGGAAAAGTAAAAGAGGGAAATTCAGCCAGAAACTCACCACCAAACCAGATAATAGCTTGTAGCCATGCTAAGATACTGAAAGGCCAGCATGCTGCTCTCAGCTAACTCTCCACTGCCAATCAGGGAAAGAGAGTCTTCTGAGAGATGAAAAATCCCAAATATATAGACCTTTCACCCTTGTGTCTCTTCCTCTAAATTTTCACATCTACCAATCACATCGAAGGCTTTCTCCTGGACTGCCCATACTTTTAGTTCTCATCTTCTTTGATTATATCTTTTGAGATACTTAACACTTCTTTGTTAAGTTCACCTTATTGTTAGTTACTTGACCTTTTTGTGATTAATTTAATCTTTATAGTTATTACACTTTTTTTGGATTAAGACCTAAAAATAGACTTAGCTTAAAGTTCTAGCTTCACTATAAAGTGAGAACTAAGTACCTTCATTGTTCAATCAGGAGATTACAACTTTATCTTCCCCCAAAGTACGTCTAAGTAGGGTGGAGTAATTTTAAAGTTCACAAATCATAAACAGTTAGACATGATGAATAACAAGCTCTTTGATTGATTGGCCATCTTGTTCAAACTTTTAATCTGACAAATTAGGAAAGGGATATCCAGGAGGGCAAAATAACTGATACTAAGGCAGAAGGTAAGGGTTTTTTAAAAGGCTTAATTTGCATTAATAACATTCTCTCCATCTCTTTCTTAAATTTAGACAATCAACAAAACAATAAATCAAGCCCTGATTGCAATTTCCAAGATGTAAATTAAACTCTATAATCTCATGAGTCAGTTTCAGATGGTTCCAATGGACCAAAGGTCTTCAAGCATGAAGGCAATGAATGTAGTGAAGTAGAAACAGAGCTAAACTTGGAGTCATTAGAAATCTGAATCTGAATCCCACCTCTAACATTTATATTAGTGATGCAATCATGAGCAAGTCACATAACTTTTTTTTAACCTTTACCTTCTGTCTTAATATTATTTCTAAGATAGAAGAGCAGTAAAACCTAGGTAAAAAGGGTTAAGTGACTTTCCCAGGGTCACATAGCTAGGAAGGTGTCTGAAGCTAGATTTTAATTAAGGCCTGCCACTCTATCCACTGAAATACCTAGTTAACCCTCATGAACCTTTAATATTGATACAAATGAAACTAGATGACCTCTGCGGTCCTTTCCATTTCTATAGTTCTATGTCTCCTGAGACCAAGAGTGAAAAGAGAAGTGTAAAAGCTTTCATTTTTTAGCCTATTAGCTTTCATTCACTTCTTCATTCATTTATCCATATAGTAAGCACTTATAGGCATGCCAGGAATTGTGCTAGGCTTCTGTTAAGCACCTGCTAAATGTCAGGCAGGCGTAATCTGGATGACACAGTGGATAGAATGGTGACCCTGGATTAAGGAGGACACATCTTCCTGAGTTTGAATCTAGCTTCGGACACTTACTAGCTATATTATCCTGGGCAAGTCACTTAACCCTGTTTGACTCAATTTCTTCATTTGTAAAATGAGCTGGAGAAGGAAATGGCAAACCACTCTGTTTTCTTTGCCAAGAAAACCCCAAATGGTCATGAAGAATCAGACATGACTGAAACAACTGAACAACATATGAGACATTCAGTTTGAAATGTCCAAAAGCCAGCTGCTAATGTTGGATTGGAATTTAGGAGAGAGACTATGGCTGGACATAAAGAACTGGGAATAATCTTCATAGAATGCCAATTGAAGTCAAAGAGGTTGAAAATATGTAAAGAAAGAATTCCCTGGGATTGATGCCTACTTGGAAAATGGAGCATTGACAATCCAATAAAGGAATCTGAGGTTTGGCCAGAGAGATAGAAGAACCAGGAGAAAAGTTACAAACCCCCCACAGAAACAGAGGATATCCAGGAAGAAAGGATATTCAGTAGCATCAGGTTAAAATACAGAGTGGTCAAGAACCACTGTGGGGATTTTATGATTTAATCTGGGGATGAAACAAGACTATTAAATTTGGCAGCTAAGAAATCACTGACAATCCTATATAGGATAGATCTGAGGCTCCTACATGCTCAATTAAGCCAAGTGAGGATGCTGCCAGGGCACTAGATGCCCACACTAACCCTGCCCTCCCCACCTTCCTCAGGCTGCCCTTTTGAAAGAAGATAGTTCTTCCTCTGATTTTCCTTCTTTCAGGTGGTTCTTATGTTTTTATAAAGCACTTTTGCCCTACATAAAAGGTGTCAGAAGTGGAGGGGGCACGCACCTATTGCCTCCTTAATTTTGAACATTGGCCTCTCATTGGGTGCCATACAGAATGATATGTATCCTTAGAAGCTACTGAGTACAAATAAGGTGAACAGCTTTCCTCTGCCCTCATATCAATTGTGGTAGTCTCCATGGCATTTGTAAGGCACAGCCCCACCCAGGTACTATATGCACCTCTTCTCTGGTTTTTTTCCCCTCTTTATTCTAGTTTCCTCCCTTTAATCTATTCTTCTCCACTCACTTTTCAACCTAATTCCTTTCAACAAACATTGATAAATTCCTATTACTAAAAGACAAGGTTAGAATTAGTATTAAAAAGAAAACAATGAGAAAATATGTCATACAATTAAAATAACAACCACAAACTCTTTAAACAAGTGTAAATAAAATGGGCAACAGACATTACATTGATACTGACTAAAATAATTTGATCTAGATATTTAACCACTATAAAATTAACTTCTTCAACAAGGAGACTATTAAACCCCAGAAATCATTATGGTCTGGAAGTATATCACTTATTTGTCAGAGAGAGATGGCTGCCAAAGTTAATATAAGCCTAGAACATAAATCTTTGTCTAAAATCTTGCAAAGATAGATGATGGATGAGTAATATCCTATAAAGTGGAGAGAAGCAGTGAAGGATAAAACCAGTTTAAAGAAAGTTTAACAAGACAATCCTACTAAACACATTTTGAAAGGAAATTTGAGAATGAAAATGGAAGAATGACTACAAATAAAAGAAAAACGGAAAAGATTTACAAAAATCATTATGCCAGACTTTTCTTCATCAAAGACATTTGGATCAACACATATAGACCCTAGCATTACAATCCCAGATGAGCTTTAAAGTGGAAATAGAAGTGGCCCTGAACAGAGTAGAGGGGAGCTAACTAACATTTATTTAGTACCTATTGGGTGGCAGGCACTGTGTTAAGCACTAGACATATATTTCATTTCATTGATCCTCAAAGCAAAGTTGGGGAGCAAATGTTATTATTATTCTCATTTTACATTGATGATACTGAGGCAGACAAATGTTAAATGACTTGTTCAGGGTCACACAGCTAATAAGCATCTGAGGTTAGATTTAAATTCAAGTCTTCATGATTCCAGCTCCTTCCACTGAGCAATCTGGCTACATACTGAAGAGAACAAAGACAAGCAAAAGAACTAATTTGGAACAAATGCATTTGAGGAGATCTTTGCTGGAGATAATTCAATTGTGATGGGACTGAGGTACCATTGTGCAGGGAATCTGAAGGAGGGGAAGATACTAATGAGCTGAAAAAATATCTGGGCCTTGATCAATATAAACTATGTGAGTGAAAAAAAAAACATCAGTAACTATTGACATCTATTTTCCCATTATAAAAAATCTTTATGACAGTTATCTCTATATGAATCAAAGGCATATTTGATAGGGAAGAAATAGCCTTTTGAAAGTGATATAGTATGTATAAATATAAAAAGATATAGTATACATATATAGTTATATATAACTATGTAGTTACATGTATATAGTAGGAAATCTTGTCAATTTTTAAAATTTATTTTTTAATTAATTTATTTATCTATTTTTTAAAACCTTACCTTCCATCTTAGAATCAATACTATGTATTGGTTCCAAGGTAGAAGAGCAGTTAGGACTAGGCAATGGGGATTAAGTGACTTGCCCAGGATCACACAGCTAGGAAGTGTCTGAGGCCAGATTTGAAGCTAGGATCTCCTATCTCTAGGCCTGGCTTTCAATCCTGAGCTACCCAGCTGCCCCCTCAAGCTTTTTAAAACTAATTTTATCCTTCATTGTTACTTTCTGTTTTATACACACATATGTATATATGTATTTGTATGTGTGTGTGTGTGTGTGTGTGTGTGTATAGAAGAAAAGAAGAAAGAAGAAGAAAAATGAGATGTCTATTGTTGGTTGGTTATGAAAAAGGATTTCAAAGTTAACAAAATGTGGCTTTGCAGTTTGTTTTATTTTTGTTTTATTTTATTATTGAAAATTCAAGTTTATTTTCTTTTCATTTCTGAGTTTTTTCCCTCCTCTTCTCTTTCCCATACCTGTTGAAAAGGTGAGAAAAACATTATTACAAAATATGAATAGTCATGCAAAACAAATTTCTGCATTAGCCAGAGTGAAAGAAAGGGGGGAGAGAGAGAGAGAGAGAGAGAGAGAGAGAGAGAGAGAGAGAGAGAGAGAGAGAGAGAGAGAGAGAGAGAGAGAGAGAGAGAGAGAGAAGGAAAGAAAGGAAGAGAGAAAGGAAGAGCAAAAGATAGGGAGGAAGGAAGGAAGGAAGGAAGGAAGGAAGGAAGGAAGGAAGGAAGGAAGGAAGGAAGGAAGGAAGGAAGGAAGGAAGGAAGGAAGGAAGGAAGGAAGAGCAAAAGAGAGGGAGGGAGGGAGGGAGGAAGGGAGGAAACAGTCTTCAATCTGCACTTTGAAACTATCAACTCTGGTGGATACATGGGTCCTTTGGAATTGTAGCTGGTTGTGTTGAGTTGATTATTGTTACATTGTTGCTGGTATCCTTCTGGTTCTATTCACTTATCCATTCATATGTCTTCTCTAGTTTTTCTGAAACCATTTCATGCATCATTTCTTACAGCATAGTATGCATTTCATCATCTTTATATAACATAACTTATTCAGCCACTCCTCAACTGATGGACATCCCCTCAGTTTCCAGTTCTTTGCTACCCCAAAAAGAACTTTACAGTTTCTTTTAGAAGGTGTCTTCCTTTCACCTTTCAAAATTACTTAAGATCTCTTGGAAGATAAAACAAAAGAAACAACACTTATAGACATTAGGCAATCTAAAAAACAGCAAACTATATACAAGTATTTGATAATGGTGTTTGCCACCATGATTGGGGAGAAACATTACAGACTCCTCCTTGAATTCTTTTTGGATTGTGATGTCATCCAAATGGTCCTATTTTCAGATAACATTGTTTTAATGGCATCAAGTCTTGAAACATTGTAGAGCTGTCTAAAAGAGATCTGTAAAGACTCAAAGGAATTTGTTCTATCTATCCCCACAGGAAAAAAGACTAAGTAGACAAAGAATTATCATTTCAACATTCATTTACATAGATAAGCCATAGGGCTTTAAATGGATAAGTATTTGGGCTCGGGGTCAACAGGAACAGAGTCTACTAGATACAAAGATACTAAATACAAAGTTCTTTTAATGACTTCAAACTTCCCTATGTCTGAAAATGAAGAACACATATCACCCAGAGGTCAATAGGTAGCTGCACTGAGGACATGAGCAGGCTACAACATGTAACCAATGGAGAAGTCTTAAGAGGAGCATAAAGGAGCAATAAATGACATTAAGAAATTGTACATTAGGAAGAGAAGATGAGAAGTCACATAGTGAAATTTAAGAAAATAGGACAATGATTTCAGAAGAAATGAAAGAAGGTTTCATCCAATCAACCCAATCTAGGGTTCTATAGTAGAGTTATGGGAGACCAGAGTCACACAATATGGACAGACATGTTAAGGACTTAATCTTTAATTAATAGAATTTAAGTCAATAGAAGTAACTTCTAAATCAGTAAACTCACAGATTTGTCCTCCTGCCTTCATACTGTCAGTGGCATAGTTGGTGGTACTCAGGACTAAAGAGAGTGTTAATATCAAGTTGACCACTAAAATTGATTCAGTGCCTCCTATTCTTTTCATCTACTAAAGTAGGATCAAAAGACCTATAAGAATCAAAAAGAGGCAGCTTATCCTAAAAGGCCACTTTCCAGGAGACTTCATCACAATGGTTCCTAGGTCCAAAACTGGAAGACACTTCCATTTGAGGAAGCACACTTGCTGGCTATGTATACTTTAAACTCAACCCAACCCTTAACTCCTGGAGATTTTTCTGCCCTGCCTCTTTATGAATACTTCTCACACTTTCAGCCATGTTTTAATGTGCTGCTTTCTCCTATTAGAATGTAAGCTACTTGAGGTAAAGGATTATTTTTCTTTTTATTAGTATTTGTATTTTTTACTGTTTAGCACAGTGCCTGGAATTTCACACCTTAATAAATTATCTATCTATCTATCTATCTATCTATCTATCTATCTATCTCTGACTTAGACTAGTTTCCAATAAGGGAATGAACTAAAGGATATGGCAACCAATAAATGCTATCACTAGGATTCAAACCTATGTCTTCTGATTCCAAATTATGTGGAATTTTCCATTACCCAATACAGACATAATTTTTGCTGTTTTCTTATACCCTCTGGGGGAGGAGATAGATTACACCCATCAAAGTTTGTTTTTTCCTTAGAAGTCCATCAGAACTTGAGATGAGAAGAAAGAACTCATATATTATGAATTTACCTAACTGATTCATGCCAAACCACTCCCTATTTTGAGACTAAGAAGAGTAAGTTACCAGGGGACATGCATGGGCTAGATGTAGTGACTACTTATATTTTGCAATGGTGTCATGATTTTCCTTGCACAGAAATGCCTAAGGTACACCTACATGTATTTAATACAACTTACTCTTCCTCCCACCCTCACATAACATACAACTAACCTGAAAGTTTATTTATCAGTAACTCATGGCAAAGCATACAAAAGAATGAGTAGTAGAAACGTTTATATCCAATTGTTTCAACAAATAGAAATAAACAAGGGCAAAAGTCTTCTTGATCTTCTGCTGACAACATCTGAGTTGTTGGTTTTTTAAATATATCCCTTTCAGCTTTCAAATAAATGAACAAACAAAAAAACTCTGCCTAAGTACAAAGCAAATACAGTAAGGATATCTAATGTGTGTAAAGGTTAAAATAGGGGTTTTGTCAAGATAAGAGAGAAGCTTTTAATAATTTAAGTTTTAATGAAAATATAGTAGAGTTATAAATTAATATTATCCCTTTAGGCTGGAGAAAAAATTTCTAAAAGCTTTTAACAATTAGCAATTTAGTTTAATTAAAATAGAGGTAGTAAAAGAATATAGTAAAGGAGGGGAAGATAGAAAAGAGGAAAGAGAGATTACTAATCTTATACCCTATAAAAGTAGTTATTAGGAATTTTAGCTATAACTACTTCTAACTGTCTTCTCAGAATAGGTTCTTCTGCCTGGCACACCAGGGCTACTTTACTCTACTCTACCTATAAATTATTCACTAACTTCCTAAAATAATGGATAGTTAGCATTCACTTCTTCAATCAGTTTTCTATAATAGCCCAAACTGTCAGTAGTCAATGGACAGCAGATCGTTGCCTATAAGACAGACCTCCTGCTCTCTAGAGATCCCAGAGGCAAAAAACCCTTTAAAGGCTAAACCAAAAGCCCTCTCAGTAAGCTCAGGCTTGCCTTTATATTTCAGCAACTAAATGCCAACCCACACTATCAGCAACCAACCCCCAATGACCAACACCCCCCCCCCCAGCAGCCACCTTCCCCCCAGCTACCAACCCTAACTCTCAGCAACTTCCCAACCAACTGCCAGCAATTTCCTCTCCTAACTGTCATCAACTGACAGCCTGCAACTCATGCTAGCTCAGCAGGGTGCCCCTGAGTTCCTATTTCCTGTCACTGTGGGCTGGTTAATCCCTACACATCTCTATGGTAAGAGGACCTCCAAGTCCCCTGCTAAACTAAAAAAGTAATAAAGAATTCCTTTTTACAGTGTCTATATTTGGGAAAGAACTTCTAGACTATCTAGTGCAACACCAGAGACCAATTTTCTAGCCTAAAGTTACTTTCTGAACCTCATGCTTGAATCACCAATGATTTGAAGGACATCTCAACTTGCATGGCTCCTTAGATCCTTAAATATTCTTACATTACAAACACAATTTATTGTTTTTCTTCCCTAAACCCATTTCTTCTTCTTACCTCACTATTTCTGATTGTGGCATTGCCATTTTATTCCATTAGATTCAATTCACCAACCTCCTAGGGTTGTTGTGAGGAACACTGAAATAATAATTACAAAGTACTTAACATAGTACACTATATAAATGCTAGCTATCATTTACTATTATTATTATTATTATTATTATTAGTCTTCAGTCTCCCCTCCCTTCTCCTGACTTCTCTCCTTTCCTCCCCACTCCTCTTCCTTCCCTTTCCCCCTTCCTTCACCTCCCTTCTTCTTTTCTCCACCTTACCTCTCCTTCCTTACCCAATCCCCTTTCATCCTCTCTTCCTCTCCCTCCTCCTCTACTCTATCCAGTTTCCTAGTGTTCTTTTTTCTCTTTCTGACATTAATGATACTTTCTCCTTTTCCCACAAAGCTCCATTTTATTCTAAATTAGGGAAAATAGATTAAAATCAAAGGCTTAGACCCTCTTTCAGCTGTTCTGTGTGGTATCATGGATAGACCTCTGAAACTAGACTCAAGAAGACCCAGGACTAATCAATTAATCTTTTTGCTTCCATTTCCCCATCTATAAAGTGAGGGGATTAGAATTCAGTTTTTAAAATACCTTCCAGTTCTATCATGATCCTATGATGGCTGATAAAATTCAGAACTTGTTCCCCAGATCCAGATTCTATTTTCCTTGGGTTTTTCCAAAGAACTCTGAAAACTCTGAGCTCTTTGTTCTAGTTCAACTGTGCTATTCACTAAAAAGGTCTAAACAGTTTTGGTGTCAACTGTTGAATCTGATATTTGTTCAGTAGACACTATTTGCTTATTGATCAGGAAGCAAGGGGTAGCTGAAACTAAGATTCTTTGGTTAATCCACACAGAATGGGATTGGGGAGACAGAAGGATTTACTGTACAACATTAATCTACATAACTTCTCAGAGTTCAAATTCATATAAATATGAAGACATAGAATTCTAGAACTGTTTAGAGGTCTAGTCCAAATGCCCCATTTTACAGATAGGGAAACTGAGACACAAAGCAGGAATGTACTTACTTTGACCAAGATCACACAACTAATTAGTGCCTGTGCCATGACTAGAAACAAGACTGCATACACAAACAGGGTGTCTGCATACCTTGCTGACGAATTCTTCTGGTTACATAATTCATAGATATAGAGCTAAAAGGAACCACAGAAGACCTCTGAGGAAAAGCTATAAAACAGGAATTTTAAATTTTCTATCTTTCTCAGGTAGGTATTTTAGGAGAAAGTGGATTTTGCCTTGAGGAATCCATTGTGAACCTCAGAGGAAAGGGCTTGGTGATTATATGTGTATCTTTATGGTTGTTCCATTAATAATAAATGAATCCTGCGTTGGCAGCATTGACACTCGGTTATCTTTTCTGTCATATTTTCAAATTACCTTTGCTGTCAGGCTGTCAGCTGCAGAAATAACCAGGGAGAGTAAGGAGAAAGAAAAAAAGTTGGGGGGAAAAGGGAGCATGGCCCAAAGTCCTGGAAGGTTTGCATATTTATTACTAAGGAAAGGAGACAGGAAGCCTGACTGCCATGAATTGGCAGTAGACAGACATTACCAATGGATAATGAAAGGAGATGACTAACTGGATTCCCTTTGGGTATAGGCTTCACCATCCCTTTCTCAATAGGCTTCAGAGGATTCCCATTGCTGCTAGGATATAAATAGCTCTCACAGCCTGGTTCCAATCTACCTTTCCAAGCCTATTCTTCATGAATTTCATGGTCCAAGTGAATTGGTCTTGCTTTCCTTCATACTTGGCATTCCATGTCCCTTCTTAATAAAGAATCCATAATAACTCTGTACAGTCATTAGGCCTGGAATGTATTCTCTTCTCATGGCAAATGCAAAGACTATTCAGAAATATGAAAATCATTAAGTCCTAGAGTTGTAAGGGACCCAAAGGTACACTTGAAGCAGAAATCTTCTTGCAGTTGTCCACAAGACCACAATGTAATATCTCAGTAGATTGGTGTTCTTAGTGGAGAAAGTACCTTTTTCTCCATGGCACACTGCAACCCATCCATGCTTTCCATATGGAAGGATTCTTTTTTATGTCCTTTCATAAATCCTTCACAGAAGTTCTACCTAATGTGCTGGTCCTCCCTTTAAAATAGAGTTCTACTGATATCTTCTGTTTTGATATCTCCTAGATTTTCTTTATCTCTCCTCTGATCTCCTTCCAGAGAGTTATCCCTTATAATAAAAAAAAAAATTAAGAACAAGGAAAAAAGAAGAAAAGAAAAAAATACAAAATAAACACATAAAATATCTGATGTTGTTTCCAATACTCCACATCCCTGGACTTCTATCTCTATAAAGGAACAGAGGGAGGCATCATATCCTATCTCTACTTTGGAGATAGCACAATATTGTTCTCTCTAATATTACAATCCTCTGTTTTGATTATTTTATAATAGTTGCTCCTTTCACTTACATTATCCATTGCTTCTTTCAATGTTTTGTGAATATCATTAAAATATTTTGTACTTCTACATACCACTATATAGAAAATTATGCAAAATAAAAAAGAACTAAGAGGAGCTACAACTAGGCTTTCTTTAATCATCATCACAGATCAAATTATCATTCACAGTGTCCTTGACCAAAAGTCAATTAAAAAAAAATTAAGAACATTTTAAATAAATGTCATTGTCTCAAAATACTCTCCAAGTTTTATGGAACAGAAAGATTTTAAAATATTGACACCTAGCAGGGGGAAAAAAAACATGCCTGAAGAGGATGAGATACATATAATTCCTATCATATTGTGAATGCTTTTGATCAAGTTATAGAAGATGAGTTTCCTTTTATCCAACTACAAAAGGCAGTTATTTCATCTACTTGTGAAATGGTTCACAGATGATTAAATGAGAAAGACAAATAGTAGGATAACAACTTGTACCTGTACTTTTCTATTTGAATTACATAATACAAATGAGAATAATTTTCTATAATTATTGTGATTTTGGTTATTATCTCCTTTGGTAGAGAACAAAATCTTAAAGGAGAGTTTAGCAATAGTTTTAAGAACAAATTCCAATTTTTATACAAACACATATAGTAAGTGTATGTCTGTATGTGTATTTACTTTAAGTTGATATGAAGCATCTAACTCTGTGCTTCAGAGACCTCTAATCCTCAATTGGTTTTCTAGGGTATGAGGTCCTCCTTTTAGAGTCAGTTACAGTATTGTCCAGTTATGGTGAACCTTTTAGAATTGGAGTGCCAGGCTTTGCCCTCACCTCACCCCCAGACTGGGTGCTATGTCCACCATCCCCAGAGACTGTGTGCCATACCCCACACCCTTCCAATTGATGGGCATACCCCTTACATAGGAGAGGGAGAAAGAACTCTCATTGGTCTGCTGGGCAGAAGAGTGGGTAAAGTAAGGATTGTCCTCAGCACAAGTGAAGAGGGGGGAGGGGAGTGGCCTGAGTGCTCCATGCCCCTCCAGCTCTGCAACCTGTGAGGCACTCACCTTACCTCCTATGAGCTCCCATTGGGCTGCTGGGCAGAGGGTTAGGGGGATGTGAAAAAATGTCATCAGGCATGATGGAGAGAGGGAAGGGAGCAGCTCCATCAGGGTTCCTCTGGCTTTTTAGTAATGAACTCTGGGAGAGGTGGGAAGGGCAGTCACATGCTCACAGAGGGTCCTTTGTGTGTCATTTTTGGCACGCATGCCATGAGTTTGCCATTACTGGTATAGTCTAACCCCCACCCCAGTTAGATTTGATGGCAATCTGAAATATAGCCTGTGATGCTATATTTTATATAGGTTGAAGGAGAAATTACTCCTTATGGGCTGAGAGCTAATGACCCCACGAGACACTAAAAAATTATAAAACAAAGCCAAAAGACTGAAAAAAAATAGAATATTAAATATCTCCTAGGAAGAACAATTGACCTGGAAAACAGATCAAGAAGACATCATTTAACAATGCTTTTACTACCTAAAAGTCATAAACAAAAGAAAATCACGTTTCAAGAAATCATAATACTATCCACATTGTTTAGAAACTAGGAACAAAATTGACATGAAAAGAATTCACATCATGTCCTGAAAGAAACTCCCTCAGAGAAAGGAATATTATAATTAAAACCAGAGGTCACAGGTCAGGGGAAAATACTGCAAGCTATCAGAAAGAATTTAAGTACCAAGGAACCATAATCAGTATCATCCAAGATTTAGTAACTACCATAAAGAAATGGAAAGCTTGAAATGTGGTCTTCCAGAAGATAAGGTGCTTAGGCATATAGGCAAGAATAACCTATCTTGAAAAACAGTATGATAATATACAGGAAAAAATAGATTTTTAAAATATGAAATAGAGGATTTCCAAGCATTCCTAAAAAAACAAAACAAAAAAAAAGACTAGAGCTGAAAAAAAATTTACATACAAACATAGGAGTCAAAGGAAACATAAAAAAGATAAGCATGAGAGGTTAGATGAAACTAACCAATGTTAAACTGTTTAGATACATGAGGAGATGACACATGCAGTCTCTCAGAACTTCATCATTACCAGGGGTCATGGAGGGAATTGAAGTAAGAGACAACTTCTTTATGGGCCTCAATGATACCATAGGAAGCTGTATTGTGCTCCAGGATAAGAGGAGATTGTGATAGTTTAATCTGGTCCTGGGAAATTATAGATGAAAAAAAAGTATACATATCTATATCTATTTATCTATCTCTATATCATAAATTTATCCCTGCAATTTAGATTACTCAGATCTCTGTTGGCTAGGTGTAAAACTATAATATGAACCAATCTATATCATACAGGGAATTTGGTTTTTTTTTTTTTACCTTTCACCGCTTCCTAAATTTCCTTTTTTCCTCATCATACCAAGCACCCTTGATTTTGCTGAGACTCTGAGGTAACCTCACTCTTTGGGTTTTGACATTTGTCGATTTGAATTCTAATTATTTGTCTCTCTCCTCCCAGTTCTGTTCATGTACCTTTGGGCCCATTTCCAGCACTTAGTTCCCTGTTTTCTTCTACCCTCTGTCTCTAGGTACTCTGGATCATAAATACATTTTATAAGTATTTTTTACAAGGGAAATGAAGGTATACAAAAGTTCAGAAATAATACACTGGACTAAGATACCTAAATGCAGATAAATGAAATTTACCCAGTCCCATACTAGATGGTATTCAACATCTATGTTATTATTGTTATTTTTGTAACTGTAGTTTCCCAAGGCCAGTCTAAACTGTCATAATTTTCTCTTGGCCAGAAATCAAATGCCACCTCCTTTGTCATCTTTATGATCCCATGAGGAAATTGTCTCTCCACTCCTAGAAGTACTCTCAAACCAGGGAACCAATTCCAGAGAACTCATTCAACTTTTCTATAATTCCCATTCATTCAATCAGGAAATATCGTAATGGAATTGTTTAGGTGCTCCACCCGTTACCTGATTACCTAGCTACCAACAGATCTTTCTTCTAATTAATGGAAAGAAACATGGGATGACACATTCTTCTGAACCCCACACTTCCTCATTCACCCTCCACAATGTCAGAATAATACAACTCACTTGAAATGATTTCAGTTTATGCAGCAAGAGTTGCTGATGAAGTGGTATTGAAATTTTGCTAACACCCTTCATATCAAATGAACATATATACTCATGTCTACCTTCTCACTTCTTTAGTTTCCTTCAAATCATCCCTAATGTTCCATGTTCTGCAAGAAGCCTTCCCTGGTCCTCCTTAATCATAGTGTCTTCTCTCTGACGTTCCCTCTGATTTATCCTGAATGGGTCTTGTTTTTACATAGTTGTTTCCATGTTGGCTTTTACAATACACTTTGAGCTTCTTGAGAGCAGACTGTTTATTGTCTTTCTTTGTATCCTGAGTGTTCAGTCCAATGCCTAGCACATAGTAGAGGCTTAATAAGTGCTAGTTTACTGATTGACATCTTTTCTCATTAGTCAAGCCTCAGAGGACACTAGAAGATCTTCTTGGCTCTTTTGTAATCAAGTAATGAGGAAACAATGTCTATACCCTGAGCTTTTAATCCTCTGAGTCAGCCAAGTCTTTTTTTTTTTTAATAAACCCTTACCTTCCTTCTTAGAATCAATACTAAGGATTGGTTTCAACGAAGAAGAGTGGTAAGTTCTGGGCAATAGGGGTTAAGTGACTTGCCCAGGGTCACACTGCTAGGAAGTATCAGATTTATATGTAGACCTTTTGTATCGAAGTCTGGCTCTCTAGTCACTCAGCCATTTAACTTACCCTCCAGTCATGTCTTGAGGATAATCTTAATACATTTTAAGGAAAGGCTAACCTACCTTTTATAGGATATTGCTCTACTATATTCCACTCCTTGGGAGTAAGGTTCTGAAGATCTCTTAGAGTAATATCAAACTCCAATAGAATAGGGACCACTAACATATATAAGGATCCCTTTGGGCCACATAGTGACTTAGAAAAACCCATTAACACTGTCTATATTTTATTGTATTTTCATCTATTTTGTTAAAAATTTCCCAATTGCATTTTAATTTGGTTCCATCCTACTTGGTTGTTTTGTGGGCCGTATGCAGTCCGAAGATTTCATGTTTGAGATGTCTCTTCTAAGGGCTATTATTGGTCAACCCTAATCTTGATTATTCAAGAAGCCTAATGAAGGTGGCCCTAAAGGGAAACAACAACAACAAAAAACTAAATAGAAACATTTTAGGAACAAAGAAAGCAGTAAAATGGGTCTATGAAAAAGTGACTGAATATAGGAGAGTCCTAGGAAGAACTTTGTCCTATGTAGGGATTAAATTTATGGTTGGTGTAAATATAAGAAAATGTGGTCGCCTATTAAAAATAATTAATATAGCTCAAGTCAAAATGACTCCTTAGCAGCTTTATTTACAAAAAGAGAGGAAGAGTGAAAGTAGAGAAATGTGAAAGAGGGTAGAGTAAAATATTTAACCTAACACACTAAATATTTGCCCTGGCCCCTGGCAGACAAAGAACCCTCAACCAGAGGGCCTGTTGGTGAATACCCACATAGTCTCCTCCAAGACTGGGAGGCCTCTCAGGAAACTAATCTCTCCAGAAGCCAGGAAAAGAGTCAGTTTTTCACTCAACCAAGCAGTGGCTCCAAAAGGAGAAGATCTAAGAGCAGTCTTACAAGAATCCCTGGTCCTCCATGCTCCAGATTCAGCCTGAAGACCTCCTGACAGGAAGTTGTGGCCTCTTTTAAAGACCTTTCTTAATGTCCCTTCTTGTCCTTTCCTCCACTTTATGTGGAACAATTGAAGTCTTTAAATTTGCTCAGCACTGCCCAGGGGGCAGTCAGTCACTTCTGGAGGTATAAACCACTTTAGTAAGTGATTTGTGGACTTCCCATACTTAACATTAAGTATGGGTGTCTTGTTTTTTTGTTGATTAAATTTACAAGTAAGAAGGGGAGTGTTAATACCATCTTCACAATCCCGCCTGTGATCCTTTGGGAGACTAGTCTCCCCAGTGGATCATTTAACATAATCAGTTTATACATCTAGAGCTCTTCTAACTACAGGTTCATACAATGTTGCACCTTCTAAGGGTAAATTACAATAGTTAGAGATAAGAGGGAAATGGAAGCGAGATAGAGCAAAACCCATGTTTGCAAGGCACATTGACAAAAAACCAATTGGGGGCTGTCTCCTTTGGCATAAATGTTTATATTTAGAATAAATGTATTCAACCTCCTTCAATTTAATCAATTACATGCCAAAGTTCATTCTGTATTCTTTTGATGCAGTGGAGGTTTCTTTATGGCATTTTCTCTAAACAATTGACTTTCTTGATTTGAGGATATAGCAAGTTTCTTATCCTAAAGTTACTCTCAAATGAGAAAAATTTTTATAAATCTAGAATTTTATGACAATTATATAATCCCCCCTGAGTAGTGTGTTGACAGACACATGGGTCATCCAGAGACACATGACTGAGTTATGAGATATATGAATCAATTGTTAAAGGAAGTAAATAACATAAAAAATCAAATAGAAGGAAAAAAATAAATTTTGGGAGAAAGGGAAAAAAATCAAAATCAAAATATCAAAATCAATGTATATAAAAATTTCTGAGTAAAACAAGAATAAATATATAACAGGTTCTTAAATCAGGGTCCAATTAAAATGATTTATGTCTCACAAGTCTGTAGGACAAATGTAGTAATATGAACTTACCCAATCAGCAGCCATGACTACAGAAAATTGCCACATTTATGAAAGACAGAAAAGGGACTAGATTTTTGTAGCAGATGGGAAATAGCATTTCATGGTCTGATTTTACCTTTCTTCTCAGGGATAGGGGAGCCAATATTCTAGCCAAACTTTTTGGAATAGGTACAGGGAAATCCTGCATCTGATGTTGTCAAACAGCCACTTCCTCTAACCCCCAAACAAGTCCTCTATCTTGTTGCAGATTCTCATCAATCCCATCAGGACTGGTTGATCTCCTAGATCTTGTGCTCATAGGCACTGTGCAGATTAACTTTCTGCTTCCTTGGCACTGTATAAGGGCTCTTTTGGGATCCCTTCTCCTGGAATCAGACATAATCATTAATCAAAGTCTTATAACATTTAACAACCAATGGCAGGTTTCCATAGTCTAAAGCTTTTGGGTATGCAGTAATATTAGGACTAATGGATATTGTAGGCTTATATTAACACAAAATTTAAAAAAAAAACATTTATACTGGTAACATATGCTTCAAGTACAAAAAGAACTCAAATACTCTATTGCACAGACAAGGAAAAACAATAATAACATTTTAAAAAATCAAAAATATATATAGTTCACAATCAGTGACACACTGTTTTCCCAAGAGAGGCAGAAAACAAAGGTTTCTCACCCCAAAATGAGACCATTTCCTTTTTTAAGTTGGCCATGATACACAGTGTGAATGTAAATAAATTTTTTTACCAAGTAACAGCTTTTCAAAACAGTAGTATAGCAGCTAATGCACATTTAAGAAGTACTGAAATCCCCCAAATAATAAGATCACATTTAATGACAATGCCAAACAAACCCACTATCATTAAGATTTACACGAGTATCTATAGCCACTAAAGTTCATGGATACTTATCACAAGTTCTCCAGATCTACCAAATTGTTCAACTTTGGCTGAGATATTTTTTAACAAAGTCTATTACTGCCATCATTCCAAAATTTGGCAGAAGAGGCCAGAATAAACACAAACCTCTATACTGCTGATGAAAACTTTTTGGGTCTAAAATGTCACCAAGAATCTAGATTATTCTGGTGGAAGGGTAGAGTAAGCTGAAGAAATACAAATATAAAAAAGAACCATCCAGAAGTCACTAGGCTTTATGGGAAATGCTCCCTCTCAGGGGCCATTCAGGCATACCAACCCCCCTAGGAAAACTTTTCCAACTCCCTTAGGGGATTATAACCCATCACAGGGTAACCAAACTCCTTGGGAAACCTCCCTCTTCTGGTATGAGACTGTAATAGCTATAGAAGGTATGTCTTTATATATCCCATCCATTGCAATGTGGAAGTGAGGACTATAGTGAAAATAACTTCAGATGTCTCATTCATTACATTTTTATAAATGTGGAGGAGGGGAATATAATAGTGCTACAGCACTTCACTTCAGCTACTAAATGGACCCTTACCTCTTGTTACACACAACTCTAATATAGGCAAATGATCAGTCAGAGGTAGTGGTGCTCCTAGCTATTTGAAAATCACTTCTGAAGACCCCTTAAAATCAATTGGGATTTTTTGCTCATTAAATTCTTCTAAGGTTATATACAGATTGTAAACAGTTTGATGGAATCAATCCATCCATCATCATCTTTGTGACAATTAACAAAGGCAAAAAGGCACAAAAGGCCATTTAGGTAACATGTGACCTTGATGGATCTGGTAACTGTAAAAATAGACTCGAACTCTGGACTTCAATCCCCATAAGCCCTTGCTCCACTTCCCCAAAATGCTTTGTAATTTCACGGGAATTCTCAGGTGGGCCGAGATCGAAAAGGGATTTAACCTGATTGATTGATTTTGAGCTCTCTTTTTGGACTTCTGTTTTGGAGCAGAGGCATCTCTTCCATGATGTGAGATTATCTTGTCTAGGCCTCTGGCCTAGGCACATGTTTCTTATCCTGTATTTTCTTTAATCCTTAATCTCTAATAAACCTCTAAAAATATAATATTCCTTGCAGAGAGAAACTAATTTCTACCTGCCTCAGTCTTCCTAAATTTTAATCTTTACATAACAAACCCAGCATTCATAAGGACCTATGATTTTTGCCATGGAAAAGGGTTTGTGAAAATTGGTTATGGACTTTTACAATGGTATTTTCTCTAGTCCAGTCATATGGGGAGGTACAAATAAAGATAGTAGAATGGTGCAAATAAAAACAGTTTAATAGAACATATAACTAATAGCCAAAACTCAGTAACTTAAAGTGACATAGGGTAACAAAATACATTAGATTAGATCAATATGTGAACTTAACACACAAAATTAAATCTTAAAACAAACAATCAGAAAATACAATATATGTGACAGGATATGGGCACTGAATTTGAGTCTTTTTTTAAAAAAATTGCAATGGCTGTATTTCAGACTTCTTTACTATTTGGAGGAGAACAAAACTGAAAGAGTTAAGAATGCAGTCTGAAAAAGTCTAAAAATTCACCTCCAGACTCTTTAAGGTTCCTTCCCCTCCCCAGTATCATCATCCATCTAGATTCCTTTGGTCAAACCTCTGGGGTTCCTCATACCTGCATTGAACATAGTGTGGACAAATCCCATATTGGATGTGTTGCAGATACTGAACTGGCCAAAATGACAAGTGGGTATAGGGAAATGAATCACCTCCCTTGAATCTCAGGATAACCCTAGCTAATCACAAGGACAAGTGCACCCAGGAATGGTAGGAAGAAAAGACATCTTAAAACTGGGAGCTGTTTGAGATAGGTAATGTAACTCTTTCATAGAGTGGGCCATACTTACAATTCTACTTCTTTTCTATAAGTGTCTCTAGGGTTGACTCTCAATCCACTAAGCTACTTAGCTATCCCTCTATTGTACTGGGTGAGTCCAGGGTCTTGAGAGCATTTGTGTACGCTAACATTTCAGCCCCAACCCCTATAGCCAGGAGCATGGAAGCCCCCACCCCCACCCCAGTTAGTTTAAAATAGACCGGAGGTTAATGGGTGTGGGGATAATTAGGGGTAGGCAGATGATAGTCTAAAAAGCTGCTTCAGCCCTAAGTTACTACATGCTTGAGACCCACATGGGCAGGGGAATTAAGAGGGTAAAAGCCTCTCCTCAGGAAAAAGCCTTTAGGAGGCTGATTGTTGCCTAAAAGAAACACCCAGGCTTCCAAAGCACTCAACTATTGGCAATGTAAGAGAAAGAGGGATTTATACTTTACCAGCCACCCAGAAAGCATCTTGCAAGGATTCCCAGCTTGTGTGTTCAAGACATTCATGGCAGCAACAACAACAGCAGCAGTAGGAGAGGAGGAGGAGGAGGAAGAGGAGTTGGAGCAGGATCAAAGAGCAGCAACATTGGGTGGCAAAGGCTTTTAAAACTAATCTGTCTTTAAAAACTGCTCTACAACTTAGAGCAGAGCTCGGGTTCTAAACCCCACTTCTGGTCACCATAAATATAAGATTTAAATGAATATTCAACACCCCAAGAATTACATTTTTAGAAAGTTTATTGATAATTACTTGAAGTAAAAGGAATAAAAAGAAAACAGAAGTAAAAAAAGCCCTAATTATTTAACAAAATTAAGATCATGTGACTAAATTCTCCTTGCCTGTTTAAAAAGCTTGTTCCACCAAAGCTGCGACAGGAAGAGAAGAGTGCAAGAGGCAGGGCTACACCAAATTTATATCCTTCCTACAACAGCACATAACATGATGAGAGTGGGGTGCTGGGAATTGTAGTTTTTAGGGTAATATTATACACCTAGGTTGAATCAACCAATCAATAAAATTTTATTAATATTTATTTTGATATTAGTCAAATATTCATTAAGTGTCTACTGTGCTAAGTGCTTATTATAATTTAGCTGTTTCAGTCTATCTGATTCTTTGGGACCCTGTTTAGGATTTTCTTTATAAACATTCTAGAGTGTCTTGACATTTCCTTCTCCAGCTCATTTGACAGATGAGAAAATTGAGGCAAACAGGGTTAAGTGACTTGCCTAGGGTTACACAGCTAGCAAATGTCTAAGGTTGGATTTGAACTCATGAGTTTTCTTGACTTCAGGCCTGGCAATCTATCCACTGAACCCCCTAGCTGTCCCTAAGTGCTAAGTGATAGAAATACAAATGTGAAAAAAAGTCCTTGCCCTCAAGAGCTCACATTATAATGGGGAGAAGACAACACATAGAAGGAAGCTAAAAAAGGGAAGGGAGAGAAAGAGGGCACCCTATGGAGGCATGATAGAGTCCAGTTCAAAGGATAACAACTGGGTAGGAAATTAATTGATATTATAGCCATCTTTAAATGGAGGCTTTGGGAGTAACCCTTTGCTAACTTCCAACTTTCCAATCAGAAGAGCACAGGGTTCTGATGGAGTGTGAGTACCCAAACTGATATAGTCTTATAGGATTATGAAATTCCTGGTGGTGATAATCCTGGAAGAATGAAGGAGTCCATTTCAAAAGTCTGCTTGTAGTAGGGTAGGAAATACAAGTCCATGTTTTGGGTGATACCTAGTCTTTGCAGTTCACAGTGATTCCCTCAACATAAAAGAAAACAAAACTATAGGCAGGAACAGGGTAGCTAGGTCGCATAGTGGATATTGTGCCAGGCCTGGAATTGGAAAGACTCCTCTTTCTGGGTTCAAATTCAGCCTCAGATATTTACTAGCCATATGACCCTGTATTGGCCTACTTATGTGTGGGCAAGTCACTTAACCCTATTTGCCCCAGTTTCCCCTTCTTTAAAATGAGTTAGAGAAGGAAATGGCAATCTACTTCAGTATCTTTTCCAAGAAAACCCTAAATGGGGTCAACAAAGAGTTGGATCCAGTTGAAATGATTGAACAACAGGTAGGAACAGCACCAGGGACATAAGGATTAAAGATAATGACATTGATAATCACTGATCATCATGTCAGTGAGAACACCTATTTGCTGTTCCTTGACTCACTGGTCAGGATCTCCTTGTTCTTGGAAGCCCCATAAGGAGTAGAATTTGGAATCTTCACCCCATGAGAAGCCCTGTTCTTCTATGGGAGTTGGTTAGACACATTCACATCCCCATCATTTCCAGAAATCAAGCCAACAACACTACCACTTGTTCTTGCAACTCCTACTTAGGTAGGAGTTGCACAATGATCCTTGGTCTCTTACTGGCAGAAATGTTTTATTTTTTTAAACCCTTACCTTCTCTCTTAAAATCAGTACTGTGTATTGATTATAAGGCAGAAGAATGGGAAGGTCTAGGTAATGGGGGTTAAGTCACATAGCTAGGCAGTGTTTGAGGTCACATTTGAACCCAAGACTTGTCATCTCTAAGTCTGGATCTCAATCCACTGAGCCACTAGCTACCCCCTCCATTACAGTAATAATAAGTTAGGGGGGGACCTGCTTTTCACCATTTTACATGCCAATGCCCACTTCTCTGCCACTGGGCTGCTGCTCTCCACTGTCCCTGGGGTCCACCTCTTTTGTCCCATCAGTTAGGGACATGTCTGGAGGACTGAGAGCTGAGAGGGTATGTAGGGTACAAAATGAGAGTTACAGAGCCTGAAGAGAGTGATTGGCAAGGAAAAGGAGGAAGACCCCTAACATTACCAGATCAGCTCTGAGATTTGTGGTAGCAGGTAGCAGATAGCACTGGTGCCATACATTTTGCAGGGACTATGATTTTCTAAAGGGATGAAGAAAATGGTACTTACAGATAATGGTTCAGAGCTAGTCCCCTGCTAGCTTGACTTGGCTATGTCTTTTCCCTTCACACCATGCTGTTTTTACCTACCTTGTAATAAACAAGTTCTAGATTTAAATGTTTATTGGTGGTTCTATACTTTCAGGGGAACTGAAGGCCCCTTGTGGAAAGTTAGGAATGGGATAAATTTAAATATTCCTACAGGTCATGTCTGAATTGATACAAAATGGCCCTCGCTCCTCCAAAAAGCTGACTTTTTAATGAGAATTCTTCCAGATTGTTTGCAGGTCTAGTGAGCTCAGTTACAGTTCTGAGCCATGGGATGTATAGATGCATATATACATGAAATGTACATGCACATACATGTATGCATACAGAGAGAGAGAGAATGTCAAAGAGACTGAAACTGAGTGAGTTATTTTACCTTTGTGGAGATATGTGTATTGTAAATACACATATACACACCATACATATATATATAAACATTAATGAAATAACAATAACTGACATCCATTAGGCTATGACCTTTTGTATATGTGTGTGTGTGTGTGTGTGTGTAGAGAGAGAGACAGAGAAAGACAGAAACTGAGTTAGTTTATCTTTGTGGAGATATGTAAATATGTAAATACACACCATACCACACACAAATATATGTGCACATAAACACACACATATATACATGTAACCATTTATGACAACAATAACTGACATTCATTAGGTTACAATATTATATATATATATATATATGTATACATACATATATATATATATACACACAAAGAAAGAGACAGACCAAAATTGAGTATTAGTTTATCTTTGTGGAGATATGAACATATAAACACACCATGCATATATATGCAAATATATGTGCATATATACATATATAACCACTTATGACATAATAATAACTGACATTCACTAGGCTGTGACATATAGAGAGAGAAAGAGACAGAGAAACCAAAATTGAGTAAGTTAGTTACATATACACCACATACATAATATATATACACACACATCTGTATGTGTATATATACATACATATATAACCATTTATAACAGAACAATAACTGACACCAATTATATGTGTAAACATGTGTGTATATATTTATTATATATGTATTATATTTGTTTAATATAATACATATTTCCACAAAGACAAACTCATTGTCTCTATCTCATATACTCTCTCTGTATAGATGTAACTAGCTGAATATATGTATATATCTTTTTATCTATGTATCTGTCTATCTATCTATATCTATCTATCTATCATTTACTTTTGTAGAGATGGGAGAAAATGGAAAAGGCAGGGAAAATTCTGGATTGTAACTTTCTGAGACACCTGTGCATGAGAGAAAGGTCACTATAATGATCATAACCAAGAACAGTGGAGAAAAGTCAATGGTCCAACAAATTTCCTGACCTAAGTATAGAATAACAAATGTCAGGACACTGTGTCATTTATTATTTGTAAGACCTTGGGTAAGTCATTTAATCTCTCCAGGACTCAGTTTCCTCAATGTTACATGGGGGAAATTTGAGGAGATGGCCTCTAAAAACCTATCTTCCCTGGTTGCCATGTATGCCAAATCTAACTTCAATGCCTTGGTAATAACTTTTATCTATATGGTATTTTGTAATAATCTCTGACATTTAAATGGCTCTTAAAAATTTCTAAAGCTCCCAACAATGCATTATCTCTTCATAACAACTCTGTGAGGTAGACTCCACAGATTATTACCTCCATTTTACGTATGACTCAACTGAGACTTAGAGGAAAGGAATGATTCATGAACTGAGTTTGCTTTGGGGTGGGTTTCTATTCTAGGTTTAGATTTGGCCCAGTGCCTCTTTATGGGTGCTAACATGTATGGTATCCTGACCAGGGGAGGGAAGGGTAGGCTTTCTTTAATCCCCACAAAAACCAACCCATGAACACTGAAACAAATCCATCATCTTCCCCTGTGGTCCAAGGAAATTGTTCACTTGAAGCGCTATGCAGATTGGCTGCATTTTTTCACGGAATCTTAAAGTAGGTAGAGATTCTATTGAGTTTTCTTTTATTAAAAAGCCATTAGGTAAGAAAGAACAGACTGAAAAAGGTTACTCTACCCTTGGGAATCATTCCAGTATGAGTCACTTAATGATCCTCATCACCTTGTCTATGTACAATGGAACATATATCATTTTTTTTAGCAGCTAGAAAATCAATTTTATTGAATTAAATAAGTTATTTATCTGAAAACAAAGAACAATTATAAGGCCATTCTGTTCTATACTACTCATATCAGCTTTTCCCACAATCAGCTACTAAATTTTTATTTTTATCAGCCCACTGCAGAAATGTAACTATTGGATAATACTCAAATATATAACACAGGTTATACTTGTATTCATATAAGTAGAGATTTTCCATGGTATGTTGAAAGTACTAGATTTGAGCCCCAGTTTTGATTCAGCTATTTTTTTACTGTGTTATCATTTCACCTCTATGATTCTTTAGATGTCTTTTTCTATAAAAGATTATGGTCAATTTTTTTTTGAACTGTAGCATAAAAGCAGCTGTGCAATTCAAGCAAGTGTAGCAGAAGTCAAGAAAGCTAAAATTTCTTCCATTCAACTAATTATTTTCATTTTAAGACCACTTCTCTGTATTTAAGCTTTTAGGCAGGTCATAAGAGCAACCCATTTTTGATAAATCTTAACATATACCCTAGTATATCTACTGAATTCAGTAGCTAATTTGTATTGACGTGATTAGTAAAAAAAAAATTCAGTATCTGTAGCATGCACTCACAGCCCCCAAAAAACTCACCACAAACCATGTTTGATAATCCAGTTATTACATCTGTGTATTTACTGTTTTACAACAGAATGACCAACACAGATCATCATAACTGCCAAATAGTCAGCTGTGCAAAATAGTATATATAGTGCTTAAGTACAAATGGGAGACATGATTTTTTTTCTTTAAATAAATTTCTTAAACACAAATTTATGGTCTTATAAAATAGCATTAAACTAGATGGCTCAAGTTGATCTGCCTCCTCAGACCCACAGTAACCATTATTTTCCCCAAAACCAATAGAATCAACATACTGAATCATCATCAGTTCCATTGGGTGAATAATGGATCACAATAAATGAGTCCCTTTTTCTAAGAGCTTTTCCTGGCTCCTCTACATACATGATCTGGCCTGGATAAAAAGACAATAGGAATTTTTTGAAGGTCAATGGTCCCAAATGCTAAGTAGGGTTAAGTATTCTATATGATCTATATTCACTGTTTCCATTTTTAGGTAGGATGTACTTTGATTAATTTCTTTTAATTCATCATGCAGGACAAGTACAAAAGCTCCACCCATGCCTCTAAGAACATTGGACCAGGCACTCTTGAAGAAAGCTTTTCCACCCTCATCTTTAGCAATCTTCATCCAGCAGTCAATTGTCCCAGTGTACATGATATCAGCTCCTTTGCTCCTGGATTGCATCATCATTTGCCGCCTTACTGTATTAAAGGGATAGGAAACCACACCTGCTACAGCAGTCACTGTTTGTGCAATTATCCAACTTATCACAATATGAGTGTTCTTAGGACCTGGAAGCATACCTTTTGCTGTATCATAGATTGCAAAGTAGGCTGCTCTATAGATAATAATACCCTGCACTGAGACATTGAAACCTTGATATACGCCCCAAATTCCATCAGACTTGGTGATTTTCACAAAGCAGTCTCCCAGGCCTTTGAATTCTCTTTCAGTGCCAGATTTCCCAACACCAGCTGCCAAGCGGGTTCTCACAAAATCCAAAGGGTAGACAAAGCCGAGAGAAGTGGCTCCAGCTGCACCACCAGAGGCAAGATTACCAGCTAAATACCTCCAAAATTGCGTGTGCTTGTCCACTCCTCCCCAAAACACCTGTTTATACTTATCCTTAAAATCAAAGTTAAGGGCCTGGGTGGGGAACTATCTGAAGACATTTATCCCACCAGAAGGAAAGCTTCCTTTGTTCCTTTGGAATTTGGACTATACAGTCCATGCCTTTGTACTGCTTATCTGCAGCAATTTATTTACTTTCATGCTTCACCCTCACCTACAATAGTAGCTTGACTCTCTCAATGGGGGCCACTGTGGACTTGGAAATAGCAGCAGCCAAGAAGTCCTTGGCAAAGGAGATGGCCTGTTCCATCATTGTTACAGACGGGTTAGGTGGTGGAATTGGAAACAGAAAGATGGTGAAAGAGGGCTGAAAGCTATGGAATGCTTTGCTATATGAACAGACCCTTGCTACAACTTGGACCAAAAAGATGGAACGTATATAATTTTAAGAAGGTTAGGTTATTTGAAACAATGATTTTTTAAAAATTAGATTATTGGGGGCAGCTGGGGGGCAGCAGTCTGTAGATTGAGAGCCATACCTAGAGACAGGAGATCTTAGGTTCAAATTGGACCTCAGACACTTTCTAGCTGTGTGACCTTAGGCAAGTCACTTGACCTCAATTGCCTAGCCCTTACCACTCTTCTGCCTTGGAACCAATACATAGTATTAATTTCAAGATGGAAGGTAAGGGTTTAAAAAAATTATATTATTAATGCCCAACCCCAAAATGAGTCAGTTCTGCTCTGCTACTATTGTATTTGAATACAACTGCTAAATAAACACAAAGTAGCTTTATAGATAGTTGGGTCCTAACCTGGCCTGTTATAAAACAGATTTTTAAAACATATTTTCCTACTTATTGTTTAGTCCTGGCTTCTGACCAATGAACAGAAGATTGGATAGTCATTTATGACATAACAATAACTGATATCCATTAGATTGTGAGCTCCTAGGATGCTTTTTGTGTTTGTCTCCCTAACACATAGCATAGTGCCTGGCATGCAGTAGGTACTTAATAAATGTTTCTCTACTGATATTTATGTAGTTCTTTAAGGCTTGTAAAAACACTTTGCATATGTAAGTGCATTTGAGTTTCTGTTTTTTAAAAAAGCCTACAAATAGGTATTATGCTTGTAATTAACATTTGAGAAAGATTTGAAGAGATGAAGTAGTTAAGGAGTAGGTTGCAAGACCCTGAACAAGACTTAATTTTACTGGATGTCATTTTCCTGATCTATAAATGGGGTGTAATAATTAAAATTAAATTAAGAGGTCTTAACTAGATTTAATAATTTAATTTAATCAAAGTAGTGATAGTAGAGAGAGAGAAATGTAGGAAAGAGGTAGAGAGTTGCCTAGCCTACCATTATAGGAATCAAACTCACCACTGACTTGTGCTCCTTCAGGTTTCAATCTCCAGCCAGAAGAGCATGAGAGTATGTGTGACTAGAGCCTTGGTTTCATCTTTATAAGCAGTTTTTTCCACCCATTAGCTCTCCCACATCATCTCTCATGAACTAATCATAGATCCTTAATTTGCCTGGCACCACCTGGGGGGAGGGCAGTGTCTGTGGAATCAGTTTCCCCTCTTATTGGTTTCAAGTTCCTTTCTCTGAGGGCCTGTCTATCCCCACACATCTCAGTGGTAAATGCTGATTGATTACATCAAAACAAAGCGACACAATTGGGGGGGGGGAAGCTCCCTTCCCACAATCTCCCTTGTGATTTTATTGGGAGACAAGCATGTTGAAATCTCCCCAGTTGTGGGTTTGGGGAGATTAACATGCCTAGTCTTTACAATGATTCATTTCAAATAACCATCTTATACCTCTAAAGATTCTTTTACTAGAGATATGTAGAATATTGTACTTTACCTAGAGGGAATTACAATAATTTGGGGATAAGAGGGAAATAAAAGAGAAAGAAAACAGAAACAATGATTGATAGACACATTGAAAAAAATAAGCCAATTAAGGGGCATTCCCCTCTGGCAAAAGAGGTTACATTCAGAATAAATATATTCAACCCCCTTCAGTTCAGTTCATTATATCCCAAAGTTCAATCTGGATCTTTTGATGTAGTGTATGGTTTTCACAGGTATCTTTATAGCACATCTCGAAAAGATCTGCTTTCTTATTTCAGGGTGTTGGCAAGTTTCTTTTCAAACCTTGGATTTTAGAATAATTATACATTCCCATCCAAGGAAGGTGTTGACCAACACCAAAATCATCCTGGGATATGTGGCTAAATTATGGAGTATATTAATCTATTGTCAAAAGAAAATAAAAAACATTAAAAAAATCAAATAGAAGAGAAAAAATTAAATTCTGAAAAAAAAATCAAAATCTTATGTGTATAAAATTATGAGTAAAAAGGAATTAATCCATAACAGGTCTTTGAATCACCAGCAAGGCCCAATTAAAGTGATTTATGTCCTACAAGCCTGTAGGACAAATGCAGCAATTTTGCACTTACCCATCCACATTCAGGAAGAAAATTGCCATACTATAAAAGAGAAGGGACTAGATTCTGAGGTAAAAGGAAAATGTGATTCCTTGGTTTGCTTTTTTTCTCCCATCTCAGGGATAGGGGAGCCAAAATGAAAGCCAAACTAAGGTACTTGTAGGAAATCTGGCATGAGAAAACCCTGAATCTGAAGTTGTCAAACAGCCTCTTCCTCAAACCCCAAAACAAGTCCTCTTGGCACAGATTCTCATTAATCCCATTAATCCCATCATTAATCCCAAGGGATTGTTGGTCTCCTTGACATTGTGTTTCTTGATTGTGTGCTTCTATCACTGTGCAGTGGCTCTTATGTGATCCCTTCTTCTGAAATCACACACAATTATTAGTAAAATTCCCATAATACTTAATCAATGGCAGGTTTCCATAGTCTAAAACTTTTGGGTATGCATAGGTATTAGAGCTAATAGAGATTATAAACTTATCCTTCAAAATCAAAAACATTAATACTGATTTCATGTACTTCAAGTACAAAAAATAAGAAAAAAGAAAAAATCAAATATCCTATAGCAAATAAAAAGAAAAACAATAATAAAAATCAAAATAATTCAGGAATTCAATGTGTCAGCCAAAACAGTGGTCAACTTGTCTATGGACTTTTATAATTATATTATCTCCAGACCAGTCATAGGAGGAGGGTACAAATAAAGACAATTGCAAGTGATAGGATACAGTCAATCAATGTCAATAGAAGGCACCTGTTTTACATATGAGCAATGAATGCAAGAGTCCTTTTCTCCAATTTTGATAACTGTTGGAGTAGTTAGCAGTATTTGAAATGGACCTTCCCAGGCAGGCTGAGTTCCTCCAGTGAGCTGAAAGTTCTTTATGTACACCTTATCTCCTGGGTGTAGGTCATGGAGTGAGAAGTCCATTTCCCCCTCCCCCCAAAAAATAAGAAACCTCATGTGACCCTGAAGGTTAGGAGCATGTATTATGATTGCATCTTAGATACTGGAGCTTCCAGATCAGTTTTGGTGAGTAAACCTGATTCTGAATGCAATCTTATTGTTTCTTTAAAGGACCAGGCAATAAAGGTTAGGGTCACCAAGCTAGGAAGTGTCTCAAGTCATGTTTGAACCTAGGAACCTGGCTCTCTAACTACTGAGCCACCTAGCTGCTCCTAATGATAGCAATCATTAAGTCCAACCTTATTTCTCAGAAATGAGGAAACTGAAGCTCACAAAAATAAAATAACTGGCTAAGCATCACATTGCTTTGGTAAGCATTTGAGCCCAGATTTAAGCCCAGGATTTGAAATCTAGCTCTCTGTTCATTATACTATGCTATCAACAAGTTCAGCCCCAAATACCTTCTTCCACATTGTACAAATAAGGAAACTAGAGTCTAGAGAGTGAGTTGATTTCCCCAATCCAAGGTGACCTAGGATGACAGAGCCAGGGCTATAATCCAGGTCTCTGGAATTTCAGCCTAATGTTCTTCCTACCATACTCTGGTGCTTTTAATAGATCACATGTTCAATACAACAGCAATGCAGTGTTGACTCAGCTGCTAAAAAAGCACCAAAAGCTGATGCAATTGAAGTCTGAATTAATAGAAACCCAGCATTCATATCAAGGATATAGTTCCATGCTATTTTAAAGTCAGACAGTGGGGGCAGCTGGGTGGCTCAGTGGATAGAGAGTCAGGTCTAGAGATGGGAGGTCCTAGGTTCAAATCTGGCCTCAGACACTTTCCAACTGTGTGACCCTAGGCAAATCACTTAACCCCCATTGCCTACCCCTTACCACTCTTCTGCCTTGGAGCCAATATACAGTATTGACTCCAAGATGGAAGGTAAGGGTTTAAAAAAAAATTAAGACAGCATTTGAAGTACTGAAGCTAGTTCAGGGTATCACACCTTAAGAGGGCTATCAATAAACTAATGTTTGCCTAGAGGTACAGTGCAATAATTAACTCAGCCCTTCTGAGTTCAGATCTGACCTCAGATACCTCCTAGCTATGTGACCCTGAATAAGTCACTTAACATTGTTTGCCTCAGTTTCCTCATCTATAAAAAGAGAAGGACATGTCAAACCAGTCCAGTATCTTTGCCAAGAAAACCCCAAATGGGGTCATGAAAAAGTTAAACAAGACTAAAAAATGACTAAACAACAAGAATATGACAATAATATGAGTTAAGTGCAGCAACCTTGTACCCACATTTTCTCTAATGACTTTTCTGGTCAGAAGCATGTCTCAAATCAGGTCCTCCTCTCCCCCTCATGTATTGAGATTTATATTTAGGTAACTAGTTGTTGCTATTTCAGCCGTGTCCAATTTTTCCTGATGTAGTTTGGGATTTTTCTTGGCCAAGATATTGGAATACTTTGTCCTTTCCTTCTCTAGCTCACTTTACAGATAAGAAAACTGAGGCAAATGAGGTTAAATGACTTGCCAAGGAGGGCAGCTGGGTGGCTCAATGTATCGAGAGTCAGGCCTAGAGATGGGAGGTCATAGGTTCAAATCTGGCCTCAGACACTTTCCAGCTGTATGACCCTAGGCAAGTCACTTAACCCCCATAGCCTAGCCCTTACTGATCTTCTGCCTTAGAACCAATACACAATATTCACTCCAAGAGGGAAGGTAAGAGTTTTTTTTTTTTTTAATGACTTGCCAAGGGTCACCAAACTAGTAAACAAACCTAACACCAAACTTAAACTCAGAAAGATGTATCTTCCTGACTTTGTACCTGGAATTGTATCCACTGTGCCATCTAACTAATCCCTAGGTGACTAGGCAACAAAATTCCTTCTAATTCTAAAATATTCTCATTCCAGCAGGGGAAAAAAAACCAACAACAACAACACCAAACAACCTAAAATCCTTTTAAAGAGATTCTTTTTATAAACAAATTTTTTTCTTGATTTTATTCCAGTAACAAACTTACACATAAGTTTTCCAAGGTTACATCATTTGTGTTGTCCCCCTCCCCTCTTCTCTGCCCACTCCTGGAGTTGACAAGCAATCCCACTGGGTTATATATATATATGTATGTATGTATGTATGTATTATCATTCAAAACATGTCAAAGAGATTCTTGAATAGGTTAAGGATGAAAGTTATTAGTATCCCAGGGCAAAGCTCAGGTAATAGCCCTAGCTCTCAATTAAGGACTTAACAACACTTTGTACTCAACCTAAAAGAGAGGCTCAGAACATAAATTTCTTTTTCCTTAATATTTTTGGCTTCTAAAACAGGAGACTTCATCTGAAGTACAATGCATCATAGGGATGTGTTGGCCCCACCTACTCCAGGCATTGCCAAAAATATCAGGGCACTGGAGATGGATCCCTGCTGGTTTGGGGCAGTTATCTCCCAGAATCCTCCTTAACCCTTTCCCCAGGGAGTTCTGCCCTAATCTTGGTCTTGGCAGAGAGGGGGTGATTATGACTCATAGGTCTGTCCCTTCCCATCAGTGTAATTGTTAAGAAAAGAAGTCAAGAAGCTGCAAGGGCTGGAAAAGGGAGGAAATTAGGAAAGGGGATATAATAGCTCTAGATTAAGGAATGGTGCTGCAAATGTGAAGTTTCTAGTCCCAGATTCCTTATCCAAGATGATGTGAGCAAATCATGCATGGGGAGTATCAGGGTGGAAGGAATTTCCATTGCTGAACCCCCACAATGCACACTGAAGTCAGTCCTTTGTTTTGCTTTTCTCCATTCCCTAAGAAGGCAAAGTCTACCTAAGGTACAATCAATCTTGCAGGAGTTTTTCGTGACTTAGATGAGATGGGAGTCACTAACTATTCCTTCCAGCAAGATGAAGAACCATTGGGTCCTACCATCTGCCCTGCCACTCACTGTTTCTCCACCCAATGACCCCACACTTTCATCTAATCTGCTGGCATAATATTGTCAACCAAATTTCCTTCGCATTCTTTCTGGGCTTGTCATTCACCCTCCTTCTTTTACGTTTTTTATTTCCTAATTAGTATGGGAGCTCCTTGAAAGCAGCGACTGTCTCACTTTTTCTTTTTGTTTCACTAGAAAACAGCACAGTGTTTGCTGCACAGTAAAGCTTAATAAATGCTTTTTTTTTTAAACCTTTATCTTCCGTCTTAGAATCAATACTGTGTATTGGTTCCAAGGCAGAAGAGCAGTAAGGGCCAGGCAATGGGAGTTAAGAGACTTGAACAAAGTTCTACAGCTAGGAAAAGTCTGTGGCCTATTTGACCCCAGGACCTCCCATCTTTAGGCCTGGCTTTTAATCTATCGAGCCATCTTGTTATCCCCTAATAAATACTTTTAAATTAATTCATTCATTTATTCCATCTTTTAAAGTTTGTTTGCCTTTCTGTTCTTAAATATTTGTATTTTTAGCCAACAAATAAGATAAAGATGTCAACCAACTTCATTGCTAAACTGTGTAAATCATTTGAATTTGACATTGAGTGAGGTAATTGGAAAAACCTAGAAAGGGAAAATGGATTTTCAATGGCTGTGTTTTTCCAGTATGGGATCTCTTCCTGGGGGCCTTGGAAACTAAGAGAAAATTATTGTTCAAATTTTACAACTTCTTAGAACAGAAAGAAAAAAAAATCTGAATAGGTTTTCTCTGGGCAAGTGAATCAAAAATACCCATTGGGAAATGACTGCCTGAGCTTGGGATATGTTGAGCCATATTTAATAATGGACTCTTTGGGAGATGAGCAAGAATTTATATAAGCAAGACCCTTAAGTTTAATCTGTATTTTTAAACATTTTATCCATCACTTTCTCAAGATTAGAATCAATAAGACAACAAATGATTTCTAGCATTTGCTAATGAGGCATAAATGCTCACACTGAAAATTTAACATGCAGTTCTCCTGATGCAGTATATGCTGGCTCCCGCACATCTTGCTCTGAGCTAACTTTGGAAGAGGCATCCACAATTTCTGGGGCATATTTTGAAAAGAAAGCTACATTAGTGAGAGTAGGAAGAGAGACACAATTATGCCCAAAGGAGAAATAATTCAGTCTATAAAGAGTGGCAGTGAAAGTGACTGTTGTCTCAGTTCTGTATCACTGTTAGAGGATGGATCATAAAGCAAAAACCTGGAAGGGGCATTGAAGATCATTTCATTTAGTTTAAATCATTTGTTTCACAAAAAAGGAAACAGGAACTGAATGAAGTAAAATGATTTATCCAGATGTGCTGGAAACCTTGGAAGGAACCTTACTATTGCCTCTTCCCCTTTCCCTTGGGGTGTGGGTACACTTGACCCTTTGCTATGTACTATCTATGAGTAAGAGTCCAAAAATCTTTGGAGATCAGGGACTTTGCTTCAGGTTTATTGCACTGTACTGGACTTTGTTTCAGACTTAGGTAAAAGAAAAAGGAGAAATGAGAAATTGGGAATATGAAGCTCCATCTTTTCTGATTCTGCTCAAGGAATTGGTTTGATAAAGACAAGAAGAAATATTAGAAGAATTCAAACGTATATGTACATGCTAACATTGTGACACGGGGCAATGTTTTTCCTAGAGGGGCAGAGACTCTCTAGAACCTTAGCTAAGTGGGTAATATAATGGTGCTTTAAGTTTAATGAAATTAGATTAAAATAAACATTAAGACAACCTCAAAAGGCAGTGGTCATTCAAAAACAAGGTCAGTTTGAGAGATGGTGGTGAAAAGGAAAAGGTCCACCTTTTTCTTCTTTTGTTTTGGTGAGTAGGGATAGTTTATGGTCTGAGTCATATATTCTCATATTTATGAAGCCTTTTCTTTATTTTTGGTGCATCAACATGTATTATATTTGGTTTTTCAACAAGTATACCTACTATGGGCCTGGAAGGGACAGATGAGAACAATTTGTTCCAAAAGCCATGAAGGCTGATGAAGCAACCACTGTGGAGTGCTGAGAGTTTAGTTAGACATCAAAGAAGCCTAGGTCATCCACTAGATTCCAAGCTATCACCAATTATCTTAACTTGACTTCAATGACTCTAGAAGAGAGAATGAGACTGACAACTTTGGGCAACTCTACCTCACTTAAATCTTTACCTTGGTCTTAGAATCAATATTAAGTATAGTTTTTTAAGGAAGAAGAGAGGTAAGGTCTAGGCAATTGTGGTTAAGTGATTTTCCCAGGGTCATACAGCTTAGGAAGTATTAGTGGTGAGATCTGAACCCAGGGCCTCCTAACTCCAGACCTGGTACTCTATCTAGTGAGTCACAAAGCTGCTCCCACACCTAAATTATTTTTTAAATGTCTGAGAATAACTTCAGATATGACCAATGAACCAAAGAGTGAAAGAAACCTTTATGAGTCAGTTCCCCCAGTCAGATCCTGTCTGTGAGCACGGAGTCTTGAGAGGGATTAGGTGGTGACGAAATTGACCATAATTGTCAATGTGATTTATTGTCATTGTTGCCCTTGGGATGAGCCTGTTTCTGGGTTTAGGAATTGTCTTCCTGAAAGTAGAAAGATAAATTGAATAAAAGTCCCTTCCTATCTAAGAAATGTATGATTATATCCTTCTCATCAGCTCTTTTTCTCTCCCTTTACCAGATCGACCTTCATCTTGACTTTGACAATCATGGCTCACTTCTATCATCTGACAAGTGTAACTTAAAAAAAATCTTTACCTTCTATCTTAGAATTGATACTAAGTATTGGTTCCAGGATAGAAAAGTAAGGGCTAGGGAATGGGGGTTGTGACTTGCCCAAGGTGATACAGCTAGGCAGTGTCTGGGGTCAGATTTGAACCCAGGACCTCCCCTCTCCAGGTTCTCAATCCTCTTGAATTTTGACCAGTCAATCATCTTGGATACTGCCATAATCATTGGGAACCAATCAGGAGAGGAATAGCCCTCCCCATCCAGAGGGAGTGAGCATATTCTGAGGCAGAGTTCCCTTTGGGCACTTCCAAATGAAGGACCCTATAATATCAAGTTGATTTGATAGTTCTTCAAATTGATCAAAGACTGGTAAATCCTCCTTATAATTCCCTAAATTTATTGATGGTGAGCCCTCAGATCTATTTAGGATTTCAACAACATTTAAAACATCATCTGCTCAGGAAACTTCTTGCTTCAACCTCCTCCTTCCCTCTCTTCATCTAGACTTATAAATCCTGTCCATTTATCTTATCAATTATTTATCTTATTATCTTATCAATTATTTATCTTATCAATCAAACTGGTCAAGTTCCTTTTCACTTGATGTGTAGTTGTTGGCAACAATTTCTTAACTCTTCCCAGATCAGTATGTAATAGGTTCTAGACCTTACCCAATGTGCACACATAGTGTAACAGATTAATCTTTCAAAAACACTTAAAAACTTCAATTTCTACCCACCACATCAAGACTGACTCCATCAGCTTGCCATTCAATCCTTCTATAATCTTGGCTTCTCTTGACCTATAGTTAGGCAGATCTTCAATCAGATTGTCCACCATAGTTAAATCCTACTCTGGCCTCAAAGCTCAACTCAAGTCCTGCCTCCTCCCTAAACATTCCCTCTCTTCATTGATCCCTTCCTTCTCTTGACACCTACAGTGTGCATAGTCTGTGTTCACAATTAAATGCTTAGAAGTGTCAAAGTAGGTAAAATGTGTCCTCTCTCTTCAGGTGTCCTGACTCATTCCTTATTCTGGTTCAGTCAGGGTCAGAAAACAATCTCATAATCATATTCACATTAAAGTGTTAATAGTGTTAGAGTGCACTGATAGCAAGGGGTGGAATACTTTTGAAAAGACCTTCCAAAAATCTTCAAAGAAATTCTTTAAATGATTTTGGATTTGGAAAGGAGCTTAGACTAACTCCTTGACCACCGAGTCTCCCCATTTCATAAATGAAAAACCTGAGGTCCAGAGAAACCAATTGCCTTGCAAGAGTTCATGTAGCTGGAATGTGAAAGCCATAACTCTCCTGACTCTATACACGAGAACATTCTTATTAAATCAAACAAAATTTCAAGAATCAGTACAACAGATTTAGAGTTGGAAGAGATCTTAGAAGCCACTGAGTTTAATCCCTTCATTTAGAAGAGGAAATTAAAGTCCGTAGAATTGAAGTGACTTGTCCAAGGTATCACAATTAGTAAATGTCTTGGCATATTTGGGGGGACTGGGATTTAGAATGCTGGTGAATTCAGTTATCCCTGACTATTCAGCTGACCCTAAATAGCTCTGAGGGCCATTCTGTTCACAAGTCCTCCTATTGCTCCAACAAGCCTTTGTATTTTTAAAAAACCTTTACCTTCCATCTTAGAATCAATATTATGTATTGGTTCCAAGGCAGAAGAGTGGTAAGGGCTAGGCAATGGGGGCCAAGTAACTTGCCCAGAATTGCACAGCTAAGAAGTGTCTGAGGCCAGATTTGAACCTAGGACATCCTGTGTCTGGGCCTGGCTTTCAATCCACAGAGCTACCCAGCTGCACCCCTCACCCCATGCATAGCCATACAGCAGGTTACTTCAGTAACTTCTATGTGTCCCAAAGATGTCTCTGGGATCTCTACTCACTTCAGGAGTAAATGGGGGCAGGGGGAGATTGGGGAACAAATAAACTTGAAGTTTATGTAATTGGGAATCTATTACCCTAAAAACTGCATTTCCCAGGAGCCAAATGACTTCCTGTTGTTATGTACTTCCTGTAGATAGAGGGATAAATTCAGTGGGGTATCTAGTCTCATGATCTTTGTTTTCTTTGTCCCAATTGTGGTGGTAAGTGGGGGTTTTAAACAGATTAGCCATGGGCATGTGGTTTTTTATTTTGTTACCTTTTTATTCCTTTATTTCTAATGATCATTAATAAATCTCTTAAAATATAATATTTTTAATTATTGGAGATTAATTTTAATTTTTACAAGTTCAACATTATATATTATAGTCTTTGAATCTAGGCTATAAACATCTCTCATGAAGTGTTTGGAAAGATCTCTAATGACGTTAAAATTCTCTAAATAATCACTTTCTCTTATGGTTCAAAAGCCACTCTGCCAGTAAGGAAGAAGATGGAGAAAATATTATTTATTCTCCCTCTCTCTCTCTCTTTCTCTCTCTCTCTCACCTTTAACTTCTATCATAACATCAATTCTAAGGAGACAGAAGAGTGGTAAGGGCTAGGAAATTGAGGTTGACTTGCCCAGAATCACACAGTAGGAAGTGCCTGAGGCCAGATTTGAACCAAAGTCTTCCTGACTCCATTCCTGGTGTTCTATCAACTATGTTACCTATGTGACCCAAAATGTTCTCTTAATTTCCTGTTTCATCAGGGAGTGTGGGAAAATAGAAACATTAAGACATTTTTGGTGGAGCTGTGAACTGGTCTAATCATTATGGAAAGCAATTTGAAATTATACCTTCAAAGTCACTAAAATGTGAATGTCTTCTGTTTCAGGAATATTACTAAGCATATACCCCAAAGAGATCAAAGAAAGATGAACTAACAAATTTGTACAAAAATATTTGTATCAGCTCTATTTGTGGTAGCAAATAAACTAGTAAATAAAGCAGTGCTCCTTAGCTGGGGACTGGATTAACAAATAGTGTATGAATGCAATGGGATTGTATTGTGCCATAAGGAATAAAGAAATTGATGATTTAGAGAAGCCTGGGAAGATTTGTATGAACTGTTGCAAGGTGAAGTAAGTAGAAACAAGAAAATAATTACTGTGATAAAATCAAAGTTGTAAAGTTCATCAACTTTGAAAGACTTAAGAACCCTGATCATTGAATCCAACCATGACTCTAGTGGTGATGATCTATGCTATTCATCTCCTGACAAGAGAGATGATGGACTCGTTGCAGAATGAAGCATATATATTTAGATATGGCAATTGTGAGAATTTGTTTTACTTGCCTCTTCATATTTTCCATGAAGGCATTTGTTTATTTGGAGATGGTGGTAGTAGGGGAATGAAATGAATTATTGTTAATTAAAAAAAATTTAAAGGTATTTCAACCTGAAGAGTACAACCTGGGCATTATTATGAAGACTGGCATGGACTTGGTAGGAAGCTGTGAGAAAACAGAAATACTGTAGATACAAAATGCCTTGTTATTCTTTAAATCTCCTCTGGTTCTAGGGTTTAAGTCAAGGGTCTTAAAATAGGGAAAAGTTAAGGAGATATGAGACACAGCCTACAGGTTCCATTTCTCTTGATCCTGCCTCAGATAACCTTACTCTGACATCTTGATTGTGAAATCTACCCCTAGACTCAGAACTTGGTTGAAATTTTACTCTTCATGCCATCACTATTTCTCAAGATTCATGTACCATCTAAACCTTTCCAGGAGACAGTGATTTGGACTATTTAGTCAAAGACTCCCTAATCAGTCTTAGTTCTTCAAATAGATTTAGATCTCTACAATATACTCTTCATTTGGAAATTTGTGTGAATGATTAATTTTGAATTTTACCAGTTATGTGCTCACAATGCATCAACGATAAAAAAAAAAGTTTGCTGTTGATTAATCATGTCTGACTCTTTGTGACCCCATTAGGGATTTTCTTGGCAAAGATAGTGGAATAGTTTGCCATTTCCTTCACCAGCTCATTTTATAGCTGAAGAAACTGAGGCAAATAGGACTAAGTGATTTGCCCAGGATAATATAGCTAGTAAGTGTCTAAGACTAGGTTTGAATTTAGAAAGATGAGCTTTCTTGATGTCAGGCCCAGCACTCTATCCATTGTGCCACCGTGCTGTCCTGCATGTCTCTGTGTCCTGTCCTTTGGCTCCCAGACTCCTATGGTTCCAGAGTTTCAGACCAGAAATAGATCCTGAGGAAATCAAGAACAAGTTATACATTTCAGCAAAGCAACATGATTGGAACTAGAGTTAGGTTCATAGACATGTAGTCTTTTAGCTGAAAAACATCTTAAAATAATTTCATTTAAGCCTCTCCTTTTGTAGAAGATATTAAGACCAAGATTGGAAAAAATTACTTTCCCCAAACCCAGAGCTTCTGATTCTAAATGTTATGGGCTTTCCAAACCACAAAATTATATATCACTCTTCCAATTATCCTTAATTTGAACATGTATGTTAGGTAATGTATTTGTTTGCCAAGAAGATAAGTATAAAAATAAACACCAATTTTGGGCATGGCAGATCAGCCATTAGATGCAAGCCTGACCCTGGCTGAAACACATTCATAGCTGCCTTCCATTTTTTATTTTCTCACCTAACCATTCCTCACTTGCCAAGAACCTCTGAAGACATGAGTGGGGCTGGACCCTGCCTGTGATATCAGAGATTACAAAAAGAACTTTAATATTATTTTTAACAAATACTTTAATATCAGAAAATGATACACTCTGTGCCACAGAAGTATTTAGTTTGCATTTAGCCAAGTAACACAAGTTGCCCCATGACCATTAAATACTCTAGATTTTCATGGAGGTTAGGAGGGAGTGCAATTTTCAAACATTATCTAGGATACTGAAATAGGGAGATTTGGGGGAAGGGAAGGTTTTAAGGAAGGGATCACACAATTGTATAAAACAGTTTTATTAACAAAAAGGACAAGGTAATGACAGGGTATGAGAAACCAACTTACTATTACCTACCCAGATATTAACTCACTAAGATGTCTAATCTAACTTAATTTGACAACTGTAAAGGATAATTTTAGTGTTGTGACTTAAAATCTAAAATTTAACTGGTCACCAGGGAAAATCCCCAAAAATAAAATACCCAAGTCAGCTAGAAATATTATGGTGATTTAATTGATATAGTGGAGGAGATTAAGAAGAAGGAGGAAGGAAAAAGAGTAGAATTTCTCCCGCCTGGCTAGTACTGGGCAAGAAGATTAGGAGATCTAGAAAGTAAGGTTTTGGAGTGTGAAGGAGGAAGGAATCAACCTGAACTCCAAAAGGGCTCAGCCAAGATGCCCGAACCTGAATCAGCTAGCTCAAGGACAAACTCACCACCAAACTCAGACAAATAACTGCCACCACTCTAAGATGTCAGAATGCCTAGCACACTGCCAGCCAGAATTGCCTCTCCAGGGAACAGGGAGAGAGAGCAAGTGACATGCCTTATATAGACGGTTTTACATCACTTTTCTGTATCTCATCTGTACCAATGATAGCTTAGCTTGACTTAGAACAGCCCAGGGGTCTGTCCACTTTTTCTGCACATGTCTGTTGTAGGCCATTTCCTCAGGTAATTAAATCTTTGAGTATGATGCAGGCACTCCTGATCTTGTTAAACTAAGAAGGATGGAGAAATGTATAGTTCCCAAGACTTGATTCTGTTAACCCAAGTATCTCCATTGTTACCAATCAGGAAATAGCTAAATCAGATCTTCTAAAGTACAGCCAGAGTAGGGTGGAGTAGTTTTAAAATACACACTACAAAAGGGTTAATTAAAGTGGAGAGGGATTTGGTAAAGGAAAGACAACCAGGGCCCTCAGGGATTCTCACAGACAAGAGTCCTCCTTTAATCCAGAGAAAGAGGTCAGCATCTCTAGAATAAATTCAGTTTCTCTTTGTAGTGTGAACAGCAGGAAGCAGGCAGGTACCTCATGACAGCCACAGAGAGGGAAATGAATGGCTTTTCCTTTGTCCACCCAAGTAATACCAGCTACCCTCTCAGTATCTTGAGAGCAGAAAACAGGTCATAGCTTCTGTCTCCTAAGGAGTCCAGTACCAACTGTTAACTGCTTTTTCAGTTGCTGTCTCTTCCTGTCCAGTCCCAGGTTCCAAAATGTTACAAATGGAATCTTGGTTTTGTATCTCCTTCTTGCATTTTACAAACTCTTTTCTATAGTCCTCCCTTTGCACAAAGCCAAAATTGTGTTAAAAACATTATTTTGGCATTTGTGCACTAACATACTTACATATTACTTAAACTAAAATATCTATCCTAAATAACAAAAAATCGACACTCAACTATCTTATCCTATCTAATACTATCCTATTCTAGGGATTTAATCAAGAAAAGGAAAAAAGGGAATTAAATAATGAACAATTACAAATTTCAAAATATAGCTCAAACATATGCAAAAACCCAACAAGCAAATATAATCAAAATCAAAAGATAAACACAACTTTCATGCAAAAGATTAAAATCATAAAATACTACTCATCAACTAATACAGAAATTTCTACTACTATTGCAATGCATAAACATCAAACTTAGAGAAAAAAATTTGGAAAAATACAGTAAACACAACATTGCATAAGTTTTACAAAAAATTAAACCAAACCATCAAACTCATGTATACAAAATACATTTAACAATAGATAAAATTAAACATAAGTTTACATAAGTTTTACACATATACATATATACATAAAATACATACATATAATATATACATATACCCTACACATAAACATATATACTTCATATTTATACATGTTCCATATATACATATACATGCACTATAATAAATTAATTTTATAATCCTATTATACACACTATTTACATATATTTACAATTTTCATATATGTGATGTCATTTGTGCTATATAATGTATGTTGCAATGTATGTTGTAGTATAGTTCAATATCTTACTTTATATTATTATCTGTCTTAAATTCTAATCTTATCTAACTAAAGCCCTATGTTCTAAAATCTCCTAAAACTAGTCTTACTTACCTATATGCCTATACCAAACTAAGTAGCTAACTAATTTTGTTATTAACTAATTTATAACTAATTATAACATTATAGTACTCTAACTATACGTTGTTTCACTCATTCAACTAGTGATTCAATGTAACCTAACCATGTTTATGTTTTTGTGTATATGTGTTTGTTATGTTGTTATTCATGCTCTGTTATGTTGTTTTGTTAGTGTCATGTCAGTGATACTGTTGTGGTAGTGTTGTGTTATGGTTGCATGCAATATACTTACCGAAACTTCAAATTATTCCTTCTCTTCTCAACTTATTTGAAGAATTCTTCCTCTCCACAATCTATGGTAGTAAAATGTAATTATGAATGCTTATGTGAATTTATGTTATGTTGTTTTGTGTTATATTACATTAACCCCCAAAATTTTAATCTATGAATTCATTAATTACTTGATCCTCTTCATTGAAAATTTCCTGCAAAGTCTTTATCTTTTTAATATTTATTAGTCTTTCAAGTCTTTTACAATGTCCATTAATTTCTGAATCCTCCTCTTGATCTGCATTGTCCTCTTCCATCCAAATATCCTCATCCACTGGAATGGTCCTCTTCTTATTGATCTTTCTGACTGTAGACTCTATTTGCCCGATGAATCTCAGCTCCTCACGATTTATTAGTCTTCATTTTCTTCTTCAATAAATTGTACACTTTCATTATTAATTCCATAAGCTAATTTTATATGTGAAAAATGATACCATGAATCTCTACCTAATACTTTTATGAAGATGGAGAAATTAACACAGTTGTATAAGGACCTACCCACCTTGATGTTTTTGCAAAATTTTTTACATATACTATATCACCTGGTTGAAAATTATGAAGAAAACAATCCAATGGACCAGATTGGATCAATACTCCCAAATAATGCAGTTCTCTAAGCTGTTGTTGCAATGCACTTAAATATGAAGCATGTTGACAATCTCCTTCTAAGAGAGATGAATACATTGTCCTACAAGTTTTTGCCTACAATGGAGTATGTCCAAACAGCATTTCTTAAGATGATATATGTAAATCTGCTCTTGTTCTTGTATGTAGGTAAAACAAAGCTATGGGAAGAATATCTAGCCATTTTAGATGAGTTTCAGCACAGATTTTCCCCACCATAGTCTTGAGTTCCCTATTCACACACTCCACTTGACCTGAACTTTGTGGGTGATAAAGAACATGATATTTGGGTGTTATTCCTAGATTTTCATAGAATCTTTTCAGGATATCTTGGGTAAAATGAGATCCCCTATCAGAGTCTATGGTAAATGGTACAACTAAATCTGCTGACTTCTGGACTAACACAGTTGCAGCTGCTATACCCCTTAGATAAGGAACTGCACCAGCAGTTATTGAATCAAGATGACAACTATATTATCCAATTGGATGCTAATTTTGTCCTAAAGTCTATTTCAGTACCATAGAAGCAATACCTTTAGTTTCAGTGACAAATAGTTGGAATGGTTTTGTATAGTCTGGGATACCCAAAGCTAGAGCAGATAAGATGACTTCTTTCAACTTACTTAAGGCTTGCAGATGTTCAGACCTTAGTTTCAGAGGTTCTGGTTCTGTATTCCTGGTTAGGAATCTGTTAGACACTTTGTTAATTCACTATATCCAGGTATCCATTGTCTACAGAAACCAGTTATTCCAAGAACAGCTCTGAGTTGATTTTTGATCTTAGGAGTACTCAGTTTCTGGATTCTTTTTCTGTGAAACTTCTGGAACCCTCTGATAACACAAAACCAAGATATGCACTTGAGACAAAATCCACTGTAATTTTGCCTTGGAGATTTTATGCCCATGCTTATATAATTCTAGCAAAAGAATCTTGCTATCTCTGAGAAACACTTTAGCATTTGGGGATGCAAGGAGAATATTATCCACAAAATGTACCAATTTACTTTCTTTGAATGTTATAGTATAATGTTGTGGAAGAGAGAAAATGGAAAAGTCTGCAACAGAGATGCAATAGCTGAGACTGCTGAGCTGTCACTCAAGGAGAACATCCTAATTGAAATGGTACACAGGAAAGACTGTTCAGAAAGATCTGACAAATTGAAAATCTTGACCTTTTTGCCTTGGAGACAGAAAGGAAGAAGGGTCTCTTGGCTTGGTGACAGAAAAAAAAGAAGGACAAAAGTTCAGCTCCCTCTGATTTCTCTGCTGTGTTATAGTGACTGAATTTCCAGATCTATTAACCAATTCTCCCAATCTGAACTATAATATTCCACCATCCTCCAACCTAGGAATTATTCTAGTGTTAGGGAAACCCCAAGCCCTCTTTCCCTCCATTTCCTTATCTTTTCCTTCTTCCCCAATAAACCCCTTACTTAATCTTAGAGAAGAGAAAGAATATTTTATTTGATACATCATAAAACTCACCCTGAGTTGATTTAGAGAGAACAACAGAAGAATCAACTGGAAGGGTTAGGGAAGAAGGGAGGGTGAAGGGAGGAAGGAGGAAGGAAGGGAAGAAGAAGGGAGGAATGGAGGGGATTAGCAGATCTGATCTTTAGTTATCATTTATCACTCAAATAATCCTTATTACAATTTGGCACCCTGAACAGACTGTACTCACATATAATATATAGGAAGCCAATAAGACGACAAAATGTTTAAGCAAATTATCTGTGGGATGGTAGTGTTGGCAGCAATTGCAGGATATTGGATATACAGTGTGGAAAGGAAACAAGAACAAGTTCTGAACTTTCTGCCACTGTGTTGGAACAAACAACAGTGGGAATATCCATAGAGAAGAAATTGACAAGACTGAAATTGGTGGGGAAAGGGGAAACTGGGAGTGGCATTGGGTCTTGTGATTAGAACACTTCCTTCCTGTGGGTGTGGGAAGTGGGAGGGGCTTTTTTCTGAGTCTCTGGATTGAGGTGTCTCTACTTGCTTCAGCTGGAAGAGACAGGTCCAATCAGCTCTGGAAGTCAGAACTGTTCTTGTTGCTTACTGTCTACTGCTAAGATTCTGAAATTAAGAAAACTAGCAATAGATAGGAACAGGAGAAACCCTCCACCAGTCTGTGAGGCCTGGTCTCAGCTCCAAAGCTGAGAAAGACTCCAACCTTATTTAGGGACCTCCCTCTTCCCTTTTCCCTGATACATCTCCATTCCAAACTGGGGATTAAAATTTATCTTATTTGAATATCACAGTCAGATAAGTGGACTATCTTTTCTGGGCATAGAGGGAGCTGAACCTCAGTTCAGTCATCCAACTACAAACGGTCCTTATCAGACCCCTGCTGAGTGACCAAATTCTGAGGAAAGGCCTGTCCCTCAGGAGGGTCTGTGTTTAGCCTGCTCTGGGGCAACTTTGGCAGAAATCCAGCAAGAAGACATCCCCTCAGGCTATCATAACTGGTTCATTTTTCAGACACCCCATTTTGGTTAAAACAGCCTCTCCGCAGAGGGCATCTCTCTCCTTTGCTTCACTGGCAGCCACATTCCCTCTCTCCCTTCAACTCCTCCATACCCTGCTACAAACCTTCCTTATCCCCTGTTCTCCATATCCTCCCCATCTTTCTACAGAATAAATATTATAACACTATCCTTTATAGTACAATGACAACTATAATTTTAGATTCTGTGGGATATATTACTAACACCACAATATTCATATTAAACATGCCTTTTCAAAAAGACACCATACTATGCCAAATACTGACAGAGGTTTACATTATTGTTACAGCTATAATACAAACTATTACCTACCTGAAGAATATTTATAGATGTGTAATTCCAAAGACAGCATTGATTGTGGTAGTTGATACCAATCTGGAAGTACTGGTGAAGAACATGTTTGAGGAATTCTTAAAGGCAAAAGAGATCAGATAAAGGATAAGGGAAATGGTCAGCCAGACAATGCATCTAAGGATAAAGAAAAGAAGGCCAAGAAAACAAAGTTGGGTGCACAGGGAAATGACAATGACAAGGAAATCAATGCAAACAAAGATGCTGAAAAAATTCTTCCACTAAAAGATATTACTAAGATCTCTTATTCAGCTGGAGTGTTGAACTCCAAAGTTCATAAGTAATTTACTGCTCAAGAATTAGATCCCATAAAGAAAAGGTTTCCAAAGTTCATATTGGAGCTCCATAGATCTCATAACAAATTAAAATGTGCTTTCCATTTTTTGAGCCCACTTTTGAAGATGTTGAATTTCTTCTGACAAAATTTTCAGTCCCCATAAACATCACCAATTTATTGATAGAACAAGATCATAAAGCACCCTGACAAGCTGGCCAACAGAGGAGCAAAGAGAGAACTTTGACTTCTCTAATCCTATTAGCATGACCTATCTGAGGAAATGCAGAGAGGGCTTGCTCCAAGCTATTAAGATGTGTTGCTCCAAGCCAAATTCTTGGGGAAAATTTGATAAGATGATGCAAGACAAGGGAGAAGATTCAGCTTCATTTATTGATTGCCTTTCTGAAACATTACAATTATTACAATAGTTTTTAGATCTCTATTCAGAATTTGTGAAAATTGGCTTGGTGAATTGATGAATCCTTGTGGCCAATGAGTCCAGTTCTACTGGGTTTTTTCACTGGGTAAAAGCAAAGATCTTTTGAGAATCCTCATGAATTGGAATTGAGAAAAAAAGCTGAGGATAAATCTACCAAGGTGAAAATATCTTGCCTGCCTTGGAATGGAAGAAATTATAGCAGCTGGACTTGGTACAATAGGGTGTGTCTTTATTACATAATAATTTACCATTCTTAAATCCTGAATGAATTGATATACCACTTTGCCATTTTGATCTAATTTTGGCTTTTTGAATGGAAGAATAGGGGTATTAAATTCTGAGAAGCAAGGTATTATGATCCCTTGTTGGATTAGGGATTCAATGATTTGTCTTATACCCTCAATTGCTTCTTTAGTTAAGGGATATTGAAGTACACAAGGTCCTTCCTTAGTCCTCACTCTTATAGGAGTAGCTGATTTCAATAGACTTACATCTGTGGAAGACTTTGACCAAAGATCTTCAGGGATATCCTCAGGTATAGAATAGATTGAATCTAAGTCATCCTCTGTACTGACTAAATCTAAGAACAGCAATGGAAAATCTTTCAGAGATTTTTCTGGCAGATGTAATGAGATATCACCAGTATCAGTATATTGGGTTGTTGCTCTTAATTTACATAATAAATAAATTTACATAATAAATTAATAAAAACATAAATAAATAAATTTACATAATAAATAAATACAAAATAAATACCTAAAAGATTCATTAGACAATCTGGCATACAAAGAAATGCATGTTCCACAGATAAGGGACCGAAAGTAATCATTTTTGGTTGTAATTTTACTGGATTCTTTTCTCTATTTCATTGGTTTTGGCTTCCCCTGAGTAATGTGGACAATTTGGATGGAGATCTGAGGTCACTGTCCCATCACTGCATTTTAGTCTTTAGGGACACCCAACAAGTGGCTAGGTAAACAGGGTTCTTAACCATTTTTGTGTCATGAACTAAAGTCTGTGGAGCCTGGACTTCTTAGAACAATGATTTTAAACACATAGAATACACAGGATTACAAAGGAAACCAGTTCTATTGAAATAAAACTGTGAATTTTATCATCCAAGTTTATATATGCTTCTGAAATCTATCAATGTACCCATTGAGTAGGCCAATGAATCTTAGTGAACAACTCTTGCCTTAGATGTCTTCAGACTCTGATTATCTGTCTGCTTTGTGCATCAGTCATAAATGCTATGGTCAGCTAAATAGGGAGGAGATACTATGTCTTTTTCATAATCTTTTGAGCCATCAAGACTTGTTGTAGAATCATACTGTTCCAGAAAATCTTTGGTCTGCTATTTATCTATAAGTCCTTCTATATTCAGTCTTAAGAACTGTGTCAGTGATGAAAGAAGTTATTATGGAATAAAGAATGAAAGATGTGATGAAGAATGTCAGTGGAGGAAAAATTGACCACATATTACCATGTCTCTAGGCAAGATCTTCCCTGGGAACTTTTTCATCAGGTAAAATCATACTAAAATAAATGCTAAGAGTAATTTTGAAACTTAAATTGACTTTAGATCAAAAGGCAATGTGGAGATAGAGATAATGTAATAAATAATAAAATTAAGAAGAGGAAAGAATCCATTCTATTCTTTGATTTTTTTGGGGTGGCTATGTGTGATTTGTGATAGCTTTAGTGTAAAGGCAGCTAAGTGACACAATGGAAAGATTACTGGGGCTGGAGTCAAGAAGAACTGACTTCAAATCTGGCCTCAGACATTTACTAGCTGTGTCACCTTGGTCAAGCCATAGAATCCTTGCTTCCTAAAATTAAAAATCCCAACGTTTCCTTACCTATAAAATAACTAGTGGGTCAACTAGGTGGTGCAGTAGATAGAGTTCTGGACTTGGAAGACCCTTCTTCCAGAGTTCAAATATTGTCTCAGACAGTTCACTAGTTGTGTGACCCTGGGAAATTCACTTAACCCTCTATGCATCAGTTTTCTCATCTGGAAAAAGAACCAGAGAAGAAGGAAATGCCAAACCAGTACAGTATCTTTGTCAGGAAAATCCCAAATAGGGTCATGAAGAGTCTGACATGACCAAAAACAACTAAACAACAAAATCAACAAATGGAAAAATAATATCACTTACCTCTCAGGGTTGTTGTGAGGATAAAACGAAATAATACATTAAAAAACTTTTTTTACCTTAAGGCATTATATAAATCATATTTATTATTGTTATTAGAGTAATGGACTTAGCATCAGAAAACCTTGAATTCAAATCCCACCTTATATTTTTTCTAGCTTAGTGACTCTTAGTGAGTTACTTAATCTCTCTGAGATTCAGGTTCAAAATCTGTTAAATGAGGATAATAACAGAGCCAAGCTCACAGGTTGTTAAAAAGATCAAATGAGATAATACATTAAAAAACTTTTCAAACTTTAAAACACTAGATAAATGAATTATATTAAAGATCATTTAGTCTAATACCATAGTTTTTTAGAATCAATCTCTCTCTTTAACATCTCTAATATTTGCTCTGAAGATGAGTGTTTTGTGTAAAAAGGCTTTCCTTTTTTTTTCCCTCCCTACCTTCTATCTTAGAATCAATACTGTATATTAGTTTCGAGGTAGAAGGGTGGTAAGGGCTAGCCAATGGAGGTTAAATGACTTGCTCAGGGTCATACAGTTAGGAAGTATCTGGGTCACATTTGAACCCAGGACCTCCTGTCTCTAGCTTTGTATACACTGAGTCGCCTACCTGCCTCCATAGTAGGCTTTCAATAAATAGTTGCTAAATGGATGGTTGCTTTAAAGTTTAAATAGTCTTCTATAGGGTAATTGAATTAGATTAGCAAGGAATCTCAGGATCCACTCATTTTACAGATGAAGAAAATGAGACCTAGGAAGATTGTTTCTCATGGGCACAGAGGTAGTTATGATCATAGGAAACCCTGGATAGCTAGTTGGCATAGGGAGACATCATCATGAGTTCAAGTCTAACCTTAGATACTTCATAGCTTTGTGACTCTGGGCAAGCCACCTAACTCTGCTTACCTCAGTTTCCTCATCTGTTAATTGAACTGGAGAAGGAAACAGGAGATCATTTTAGTATCTATGCCAAGAAAACAATGGAGTCATAAAGAGTTGGTCACAACTGAAAAATGACTGAACAACAACTCATTCAAAAGGCATCAAACTGTGGTCCTTAAAAGACAGGTTTCCTAAACCCTGCTCACCTGTATTCTCTTTCTAACATTCTACACTCTACTACTCCTGGTTTAGTCACAGAATAATTAGCGAGGAGGGAGCTCTTTAGAGATCTAGCCTAACCCAAGCAGCTTGAAGAATACTCTCTGCATCATTACAAATGGGCCATCATGCTTTTATTTAATGACCTTCAAATAGGGAAAAGCCACTAACCCCCCAGGAAACCCATTCTATTTTCATATAAATTTAATTGTAAGAGAAAGTTTTTCTAGATATCTAGCCTACATTTCCTTTTTGCAATAGGCACAATTGAAAAAGACTGAACAACAACTAATCACATTATTGACTTATATTGAGTTTGTTGTCCACCAAACTCCCAGATTTTTTGAAACTGCCAATTAATTATACTTCTTCCAATGAAGTTGAATTTTTGAGTCTAAGTGAAAGATTACACATTTATTTTTTAAAAATTTGTCTTATTAAATTCAGTTAAATATTTTAAACATTCCATATCTTTAAGAATCCAAAGTCTGATATTTAGTTTACTAACTATACTCCCAAGTTTTCTATCATCTACAAATTTCTAGGTATGTTGTAAGAAAGCCAGTGATAAAAACAAAAACATGGCAAAGAATTGGAAATTTAGGGGATGCCCTTCAATTGAAGAGTGACTAAACAAATTATGATATTTGATTGTGATGGGATACTACTGTGCAATAAGAAGGGATCAGCAGGCTAATTTAAAAAAAAAAAACTTTGAAAGGACTACATAAGATAATAAACAGTGAAATAAGTAGAACCAAGAGAACATTATATACAACTGTAGAACTGATACTGGAAGAATAAATTGTGAATATTACCTCCAGACAGTGAACTGAAAGGTGAAAACATGAAAATCTTAATTTGTATGAACATATCAGTCATATACCAAAACTTCTGAATGAGAGGAGGGTGGGGAGGGTTTGGGACATTTGTGGATGGGATTTATTATGTAGATATGAAGATAAGTAGTTAAACTTAAGAGATTATATTTCGTTTATGTACAATCTTCTTTGTATATGGAAATGCTTGTTTTATTTGGTTTTGTAAAATTTGGAATTAAAAAAAAGAAAAAAGGAAGTAGAGTTTGCATTTTCAAAATTGATATTTTCACAAATGAAAACCTATAACTTTTTCCTCCTTTTGGTAGTAGATAGATTCAATATTTTGCCATGGCTGATACCAGGAAAAAAAACAAAACAAAACAAAGAGCTAAGTCCAGATGCCTTGGGCACTCCTCTGGAGTGTTGGGTTAGCAAATAGACATTTATGAAGCACTTACTATGTTCCAGGCACTCTGCTAAAAACTGGGCGTACTTAAAAGAGACAAAAGACAGTCTCTGCTCTCAAGGAGTCCACAATCTAATTGGGAGTCAACAAGCAAACATTTATGTACAAGGAAGCTATTTATAGAATAAGTAGGAAATAATTTATGGAGGGAAGACACCAGGCTCAGTGCTCTAGAATTAAAAGAGGTTGGGAAAGTGTTCCTATAGAAGACAGGATTTTTGATGGGACTTAAAGAGGCCAGTGACCTAAGCGTTATCTAAGCCTTTAAAGAACCCAAGAAAGGAAGCCTGTAAGTAGGAGAGAGAAAAATTTAAATCACTGGTCATTTACATCTTATTGTGAAAGGAAAAATTGAAAACTTGAACATCTATGAAGGGAGAGAAAATATAAAGGGTATGAATATCTGAAAATGGAGGGCAAAATTAGAATAAGACCCCAAATCTTCCCTCACCAGACTTCTATTTTGGATTAGTCCTATAGTTCCAGGACCCACTGATAATGTCCAAAGAACATAACTATAACTTTCTTTCCTTTCTGACTGTTGCTCTCTAGGGAGGAGAGAAGGAAAATGTCAAAGGAACATGGGAAACATTCCTCTTTCTTGTGTATTCTGAAAGAAAATGGATTGTTTTGAGTATTCTCAAAGGGAACAGATGATAGTGTTATTAGGTTCCTATATTTGTTTTGCTTTTTTTTTAGGATTAGTTTTCTTCTTTTATTTTCCTCCCAAGTTTAGAATAATTTTAATCAATCCAATTGTCCTGGTCAGAAGTTGACAGGATGTTTACTCAGCAATTTACTGACAGGAAAAGACAAACGAGAATGAGAAAGATTCCTTCTCTCTCTTCTATCTCACCCCCCCCCCCCCGCCCCAATTTGTCTTCTGCTCTTTAGCTACCAAGAGTAACTAACTCACATTCCCCCAAAGGAAGACAGAATATTAGAGGATGAATTAATTGGATTGCCACAAATGTCAAAACATTTAAAACGGACATTTTCTCCTGAAGACAGGCAGCAACTTCTTTAAATGTGCTGAGTTTTATGTCTTATTTTTAGCTACAAAAGAAAGAAAAATATTTCGAAAGCTAACTGGCAGTCATTAAAAACTAAAGACAAAGGGTAACCTTTTAGACCACTTGCTGTTATTTTGTGGGAGTCTAATGTAAAGGGGACTCTTGTGGAATAATGGACTTCTCTTCCCCACATTAGAACAAAGAAAGAATTAGAATCTATCTTTCTGAAGATTCTGGCATCCAATTTTTGTTTTTTTCCCTGGACTTCTGGTTGCTAGACTTCTGGCCCGCCCTCATCCTCCATCTGTTTAAACTGAATGTCCTGAAGGCCATCTTTCCAAGGGTAGAAAATGCCAATATTCCTGCCTCTTCTTCCTTTCTGGTACCGAATTTTGTTAGACATGACTCAATAACAACAAAGGTTTCCTTTGGACTCTAAATCTGTGATCCTATGCTCCTCTAAATATTATTTTCTGAATATGTGATAAGTATACTTTCTGTGTCATTTAAGTCAGTGATAAAAATGTAAAAGACCCAAAGAAAATCACTGATTTTCTTGGACAATGAAATGGCAATATCTATGGATAAGTCACTGTGGGTTGAAATGACTACAGAAAATTTAGAATTATAGAATGTCAGCTGGAATGGAATTTTGAGATAATATATCTCAACTCCCTAATTTTACAGAGAAATAAGCGGAGACCTAGAGAGAGGAATTGAGTTGCCCAAAGTCATATTTGGAACAGAAAGAAATTGAAGAAAAAGGAAGCTTCTAATAGGCAAAGAGGAGGGGAAAATATTTGTTGGGAAAAGAGGTATGGAAAAGTGAAGAATGAAAAGTATATTCAGAAGACAATTCAACCAGTCTCGTTCTTATAGTAACAGAAAATGTGTCCTCTGCTTTAAGAAATATTTCCCCTTCCGCCGAAGAGAGCAGGGACGTCTGAAACAACAGCAACCCTCAGGGCTGGCAGGACAGCCTCAGGGGCCAGATCCTTCTGTTCAAGTCTCAGTGAAAGTCACTGCCCTAGGAGCTCCGGGAAGCCATGGCCCCTTCCCCCACAGAGAGCAGGGACGTCTGAAACAACAGCAACCCTCAGGGCCGACAAAACAGCCTCACGGCCAGCTATTCTGAAGGCAACTTCCAGAAAGCAACCCGACCCAGTCCAGTCGAGGGGGCACCTTAGCAGCAGGGAAACAGAGAGAACCGGGGGAGAGTGTGGCCCCCTGGTCCAACCCTTCCATTCCAGTTCCAGTGAAAGTCATTGCCTGAAGGCATACTCAGTTTAACCCAGGGAAAGCTCATAGAACAGACAATCTGCCCAGGACTAAAGCCTCTGAACACCAGACAGAGATAAGAAAAGCTAATCCTCTCCATTCAGAGATGGCAAACTCCACAGAAGCACAGAAGCCCCAAAATCCCAAGAAAAATAAGAAGAAAGGGGTGACTTTGGACACATTCTATGGAGCCAAAATACAAAATACAGAGGAGATAGAAGATGAAACACAAGAAAATGCTCCAAAACCTTCCAAAGGAAATGGAAACTCTCCACAAACCCATGAAGAATTTGAATCAGAAATTACCAAAAAGATGGAAGCCTTCTGGGAGGAAAAGTGGGAAATAATACAAAAGAAATTCACGCACCTACAAAACCAGTTCGACCAAAGTGAAAAGGAAAACCAGGCTTTAAAGGCTAGAATCAGGCAACTGGAAGACAACAATCATGTAAAACAGCAAGAATTAATAAAGCAAAGCCAAAATACCAAGAAATTAGAAGAGAACATAAAATATCTCACCGACAAGGTGACAGATCTGGAAAATAGAGGGAGAAGAGATAATTTAAGAATAATTGGACTTCCAGAAAAGCCAGAAATAAACACCAAACTCGACATCGTGATACAAGATATAATCAAAGAAAATTGCCCAGAGATTCTAGAACAAGGGGGTAATACAGCCACTGACAGAGCTCACAGAACACCTTCTACACTAAACCCCCAAAAGACAACTCCCAGGAATGTAATTGTCAAATTCCAAAGCTCTCAAACAAAAGAAAAAATCCTACAGGAAGCCAGAAAAAGACAATTTAGATATAAAGGAATGCCAATCAGGGTCACACAAGACCTTGCAAGTTCTACTCTGAATGATCGTAAGGCATGGAACATGATCTTCAGAAAAGCAAGAGAGCTGGGTCTTCAACCAAGAATCAGCTACCCAGCAAAACTGACTATATACTTCCAAGGGAAAGTATGGGCATTCAACAAAATAGAAGACTTCCAACTTTTTGCAAAGAAAAGACCAGAGCTCTGTGGAAAGTTTGATACCTAAAAACAAAGAGCAAGGAATACCTGAAAAGGTAAATATTAAGGAAAGGGGAAAAATGTTATCTTCTTCTTTTACTCAAACTCTCTTCTATAAGGACTACATTTATATTAATCTATGTATACAAACATGTGGGGAAAATGTAATGTATAAATAGGGGGTAAAGAAAGACCAAATAGAATAATCTTTCTCACACAAATATTCACATGGGAAGGGGAGGGGAAGAAAACTCCTATAAGAAGGAGAGGAAGAGAGGACTTTTTACTTAAACCTTAATCTCAGGGAAATCAACTCTGAGAGGGAAAAACATCCAGATCCATTGGGATCTTGAATTCTATCTTACCCAATAAGGGTAGGGAGAAGGGAAAACCAAGGGGGGAGGGGGAGAGGGAAAACAAAAAGGGAGGGAAAGAGAGGGGGGAAGGGGAGGGAACAAAAAGGGAGGGACTAAAAAGGGAAACATCAAGGGAGGGGACAAGGGGGACTGATTCAAAGTAAATCACTGGACTAAAAGGTAGAGCTGAAGAAGAAAAGGTTAGAATTAGGGAAGGCTATCAAAATGCCAGGGAGTCCACAAATGACAATCATAACTTTGAACGTGAATGGGATGAACTCACCCATAAAACGTAGACGAATAGCAGAATGGATTAGAATCCAAAACCCTACCATATGTTGTCTTCAAGAAACACACATGAGGTGGGTTGACACCCACAAGGTCAGAATTAAAGGATGGAGTAAGACCTTCTGGGCCTCAACTGACAGAAAGAAGGCAGGAATGGTAATCATGATATCTGATAAAGCCAAAGCAAAAATAGACCTGATCAAAAGGGATAGGGAAGGTAATTATATTTTGTTAAAAGGGACTTTAGACAATGAGGAAATATCATTAATCAACATGTATGCACCAAATAATATAGCACCCAAATTTCTAATGGAGAAACTAGGAGAATTGAAGGAAGAAATAGACAGTAAAACCATATTAGTGGGAGACTTAAACCAACCATTATCAAATTTAGATAAATCAAATCAAAAAATAAATAAGAAAGAGGTAAAAGAAGTGAATGAAATCTTAGAAAAATTAGAATTAATAGACATATGGAGAAAAATAAATAGGGATAAAAAGGAATACACCTTCTTCTCAGCACCACATGGCACATTCACAAAAATTGACCATACATTAGGTCACAGAAACATAGCACACAAATGCAGAAAAGCAGAAATAATGAATGCAGCCTTCTCAGATCACAAGGCAATAAAAATAATGAGTAATGGTACATGGAAAACCAAATCTAAAACCAATTGGAAATTAAACAATATGATACTCCAAAACCATTTAGTTAAAGAAGAAATCATAGAAACAATTAATAATTTCATCGAGGAAAATGACAATGGCGAGACATCCTTTCAAACCTTTTGGGATGCAGCCAAAGCGGTAATCAGAGGTAAATTCATATCCCTGAATGCTTATATTAACAAACAAGGGAGAGCAGAGATCAATCAATTGGAAATAAAAATGAAAAAACTCGAAAGCGATCAAATTAAAAACCCCAAGCAGAAAACCAAACTAGAAATCCTAAAAATTAAGGGAGAAATTAATAAAATCGAAAGTGATAGAACTATTGATTTAATAAATAAGACAAGAAGCTGGTACTTTGAATAAACAAACAAAATAGACAATGTACTGGTCAATCTAATTTAAAAAAGGAAGGAAGAAAAGCAAATTCACAGCATTAAAGATGAAAAGGGGGACAGCACCTCCGACGAAGAGGAAATTAAGGCAATCATTAGAAATTACTTTGCCCAATTATATGGCAATAAATATACCAATTTAGGAGATATGGATGAATATATAAAAAAATACAAACTGCCTAGACTAACAGAAGAGGAAATAGAAGTCTTAAATAATCCCATATCAGAAAATGAAATCCAATAAGCCATCAAAGAACTTCCTAAGAAAAAATCCCCAGGGCCTGATGGATTCACCAGTGAATTCTATCAAACATTCAGAGAACAGTTAATCCCAATACTATGCAAACTATTTGACATAATAAGCAAAGAGGGAGTTCTACTAAACTCCTTTTACGACACAAACGTGGTACTGATTCCAAAACCAGGCAGGTCAAAAACAGAGAAAGAAAACTATAGACCAATCTCCCTAATGAATATAGATGCAAAAATCTTAAATAGGATACTAGCAAAAAGACTCCAGCAAGTGATCAGAAGGATCATTCACCATGATCAAGTAGGATTTATACCAGGGATGCAGGGCTGGTTCAACATTAGGAAAACCATCCACATAATTGACCACATCAACAAGCAAACCAGCAAGAACCACATGATTATCTCAATAGACGCAGAAAAAGCATTTGATAAAATACAACACCCATTCCTATTAAAAACACTAGAAAGCATAGGAATAGAAGGGTTATTCCTAAAAATAATAAACAGTATATATCTAAAACCATCAGCTAATATCATCTGCAATGGGGATAAACTAGACGCATTCCCAATAAGATCAGGAGTGAAACAAGGATGCCCATTACACCTCTACTATTTGACATTGTACTAGAAACACTAGCAGTAGCAATTAGAGAAGAAAAAGAAATTGAAGGCATCAAAATAGGCAAGGAGGAGACCAAGTTATCACTCTTTGCAGATGACATGATGGTCTACTTAAAGAATCCTAGAGATTCAACCAAAAAGCTAATTGAAATAATCAACAACTTTAGCAAAGTTGCAGGATACAAAATAAACCCACATAAATCATCAGCTTTTCTATATACCTCCAACACAGCTCAGCAGCAAGAACTAGAAAGAGAAATCCCATTCAAAATCACCTGAGACAAAATAAAATACCTAGGAATCTACCTCCCAAGACAAACACAGGAACTATATGAACACAACTACAAAACACTCGCCACACAACTAAAACTAGACTTGAGCAGTTGGAAATAACATTAACTGCTCATGGATAGGACGAGCCAATATAATAAAAATGACCATCCTACCCAAACTTATTTATCTATTTAGTGCCATACCCATGGAACTTCCAAAAATTTTTTTTTACTGATTTAGAAAAAACCATAACAAAGTTCATTTGGAAGAAAAAAAGATCAAGGATATCCAGGGAAATAATGAAAAAAAAAACACATATGGTGGGGGCCTTGCAGTCCCTGACCTTAAACTATATTACAAAGCAGCAGTCATCAAAACAATTTGGTACTGGCTAAGAAACAGAAAGGAAGATCAGTGGAATAGACTGGGGGAAAGCGACCTCAGCAAGACAGTATACGATAAACCCAAAGATCCCAGGTCTTGGGACAAAAATCCACTATTCGATAAAAACTGCTGGGAAAATTGGAAGACAGTGTGGGAGAGATTAGGAATTGATCAACACCTCACACCCTACACCAAGATAAATTCAAAATGGGTGAGTGACTTAAACATAAAGAAGGAAACCATAAGTAAATTGGGTAAACACAGAATAGTATACATGTCAGACCTTTGGGAGGCGAAAGGCTTTAAAACCAAGCAAGACATAGAAAGAATCACAAAATGTATGATAAATAATTTTGACTACGTCAAACTAAAAAGCTTTTGTACAAACAAAACCAATGTAACTAAAATCAGAAGGGAAACAACAAATTGGGAAAAAATCTTCATAGAAACCTCTGACAAAGGTTTAATTACTCATATTTATAAAGAGCTAAATCAATTGTACAAAAAATCAAGCCATTCTCCAATTGATAAATGGGCAAGGGACATGGCTAGGCAGTTCTCAGATAAAGAAATCAAAACTATTAATAAGCACATGAAAAAGTGTTTTAAATCTCTTATACTCAGAGAGATGCAAATAAAAACAACTCTGTGGTATCACCTCATACCTAGCAGATTGGCTAACATAACAGCAAAGGAAAGTAATGAATGCTGGAGGGGATGTGGCAAAGTAGGGACATTAATTCATTGCTGGTAGAGTTGTGAACTGATCCAACCATTCTGGAGGGCAATTTGGAACTATGCCCAAAAGGCTTTAAAAGACTGTCTCCCCTTTGATCCAGCCATAGCACTGCTGGGTTTATACCCCAAAGAGATCATAAGGAAAAAGACTTGTACAAGAATATTCATAGCTGCACTCTTTGTGGTGGCAAAAAACTGGAAAATGAGGGGATGCCCTTCAATTGGAGAATGGCTAAACAAATTGTGGTATATGTTGGTGATGGAATACTATTGTGCTAAAAGGAATAATAAAGTGGAGGAATTCCACCGAGACTGGAACAACCTCCAGGAAGTGATGCAGAGCGAGAGGAGCAGAACCAGGAGAACATTGTACACAGAGACTAATACACTGTGGTATAATCGAACGTAATGGACTTCTCCATTAGTGGCAGTGTAATGTCCCTGAACAATTTGCAGGGATCTAGGAAAAAAAAAAACACTATTCATAAGCAAAGGATAAACTATGGGAGTGGAAACACTGAGGAAAAGCAACTGCCTGAATACAGCGGTTGAGGGGACATGACAGAGGAGAGACTCTAAATGAACACTCTAATGCAAATTTATCAACATAGCAATGGGTTCAAATCAAGAAAACATGTAATGCCCAGTGGATTTACGCGTCGGCTATGGGGGTGGGGGGAAGGAAAAGAAAATGATCTATGTCTTTAATGAATAATGCTTGGAAATGATCAAATAAAATATATTTAAAAAAAAAAGAAATATTCCCACTCTCTGTGACTATTGGTTTGTTTTGGTTTCTGAAATTTATACTAGAAAGAGCACTGGCTCTGGGAATCACAGGATGGGAACTCAAAAACCTCCCTCTGGAACTATCTGAATGTCCTTGGGCAAGCAATAATCTTTCTGTGTTACTGTTCAATCAAGAATTCTTCATGACCCTAGTTGAGTTTTTCTTGGCAAAGATATTGGAGTGGTTTGACATTTCTTTCTCTAGATAATTTTACAGGTGAGGAAGCTGGGCCAAACAGCATGAAATAAATCTGCCCAGAGTCACAAAGCTAGGAGGTGTCTCAGACCAGATTTTAACTCAGAAAGAGGAATCTTCCTGACTGAGAAAATGTCAATAATGCAGATTTACCTTAAATATGTATTGTGAGGGGGAAACTAGGGGATTGAGAGCCAGTTCTAGAGATAGGAATTCCTGGGTTCAAATCTCATTATCAGACCCTGTGAATGAGAAAAATTGGAGAAAACCTGCAACAGAGCCAAAGGAGTAAGATTTGCAGAAGCGGTCAATCAAGAAGCATTCTGGAATGGAATGGTGAGGGGAGTGAGGGAGACTGTTGAAAAGAACATCCAAACTGTGAGAAGGGGTCTCTTGCTCTTGAGACAGGAAGGAGTAAGGACTAAAAACATCCTTCTCTTACTGATTTCTCCCTACTGGACAAAAGTGACTAAAAATCCTCAGCCTGTTAGCCATATCCCTCAAGTCAAGACTCTATTCTACTATTCTTCAATTTAGGAGTGTTTTAAGATCAGGGAAACCCTAAACCCTCTCTCCCATCAAACTTCACTGTCCTTCCCTTTTTCCTAAATAAACCCCCTTATTTAAACTATTCACAGAGAGAGAGTTATCTATTAGATTTATCAGGAAACTCACTTAGAGTTGTTTTCCAGTGTCACCAAATGAAGAAACCAACTGGGGGGGAAGGGGGAAAAGAGAGGAGGGTGGCAGATCTGATCTCTCAATCACTATAACCCTTAAATCAATTACCTAATAAAACCCTTGCTAGCCATGTGACCCTGGGCAAGTAATTTAATCCCCATTTCCAAGTCCTTACTAGTCTTCTGCCTTGGAACTAATACACAGTGTTGATGCTAAAACAGAAGGTAAACATGCTTTTTGTTTTGTTTTGTTTTGTTTTGTTTATTGTGAGTATTTCCCCCTCCCCAAAGCTGGTTAGTAAGCAATTATCAGCAGGCTTCTGTCTCCCCATGACCTTGTCCAGATAGTGGATCCTCAGTTAGCGCTAAGGATTTGGATGCTCTTAAGGAAACATTCTGAAACTATCCTAGCACTCTCAGGGAAGATGACCACTCGCCAGAAGGTGAGCGCAATCCCTGACTCTATTGTCATAGCTTTTCAGCAGATATATACCTAGAGAGGTATAGTGCAGAGTAGAGGTGAAATGTAAAGTGCTTGTTCAGCAGTCTGGACAAATGCTTAGGATTTGATGGCTTCAAATTTCACTCTTGGCAAAGTACAACTGTAGAAACCTGCTAATTTCCCTTTATCCCAATCCCTGGACCTTCACATTTACTTTTTAGAAATATTGAGAACTCAGTATTTTCTCAGTCCAAAGTTTCACACACACACACACACACACACATAAATTGGGGGAAAAAAAACCTTGCCATTACTTAATCAATTTTTTAGGAAAATAGTGTTCTAAATATATTAAAAAATTTTTAGAATCATTTCCAAAGACCCTAATCTGTTTCTAATAATAAATCAAGGTACAGGAGGTGAATTTTGTTCTTCCAGAGGGAAGAATTGGGTGGGTAGGCAAGGGCAAGAGATCTTTGATTAATACACTTGAGAGCAATACTTCCCTTTCCTATGACTATTAGATAAGGATAATGATTAACCTAAAGGAAGGAAGTAGTTTTGAATCAATAAAGCTTATCGCTTGGGTTTGTTTCTGATCATACTGAAAGAAGACTCTTTAGAGGGAATAGATGTGGTGAAAGGTTTTTTTTGCTGAAAAATTTTCCTTTTTTTAATTAAAAATGTTTTTAAATACTGGAGGGAAAGGAGAAAGGAAAGAGGGAAGGAAGTGAAGGAAATACGTGTTTATATGCTACATGCTAAAGTCTTTACAAATATTTCATTGGATTGGGATGACTCCTATGAAAGAGAAAATGGGAGAGATATAGGGGGAATCTGAGTGATGTAAAAACAAAATATATTTTAAAAAATCTATTTTTTAAAAGAATTGAATAGTTGTAGAGAAATGAAATTAGTGTGTGTGATATTTTAAGTGACTAATATTCTGGAATCAGGATGACTCATCTTCCTGAGTTCAAATCTTATCTTAGATGGTTACTAGCTATGTGACTCTGGGCAAGTCACTTTACCCTGTTTGCCTCGGTTTACTCATCTGAAAAATGAGCTAGAAAAGGAAATGGCAAAAAACTCCAATAACTTTTTCAAGAAAACCTCAAATGGGGTCATGAAGAGTTGAACATGATTAAACAACATCTGAGCAAAAATGTTTTGCAAAACATTGACTGAACTTTCACCTGAGTTCTATAATTAGATACTATCTCACTGAGAAATTGTGTATTTAAGAATATTGTAAGTTTTGAATATCTTACAATACTTTGTCAGAGGGGGACTTTTGAATATAATCTCTGTCTGTTTGGTTTCTTTCTTTAAGCAGAGGTGTTTAGAATTAGAACAATTTAATGAACAAGATTGTTTTTGGCAGCCTTCTGCCCAAAATGCAGAGTACAATTTTTTTCTTTAACATAGCATTGCTTAACATTTTTCCCATCAATTTGACATTGTTAGAGTCTATTGTATTAAATATTTCTTTTTTTGTTTAGGAAATAATCATAATAAACAATTATACCATGTCTGTTTTATGTCATACATGGAATACCTTTACCCTAGACATGAACCAAACTCTAACTTATAAACAAATCTTCCCTGAGTCACTGGGGTGGGAGCATAAAGAACCAAAAAGTACAAGAGGGGGGAAAAAGATCTCAAACTCTATCATTAGAGGCCAGGATTCACAGGAGCACATCCATAGAAGTGATCCATATAAATCTTTTATGTGGATCCACAAATGGGACCCCTTTAAGGAAGAGATGGAAGAGAGAATTGAGCACCAAAGTCCCTTGAGTCATAGTTGATAGATCTCTGGTTGCATGTGTTGTTGAGTAAATTGTTTCCCTTCTTTAAGTCTCAATTTCCTTCCCTATTCAGGATTTATGATTAACTCAAATGACCTCTAAATTCTAACATTCTTTGATTTTATGCCTGAGCCCAATCCCAACAGCTCCTAAAGAACAGACTTATAAGACGTCAGAATACCTTAATGGTAAGGGTTGAAATGGAAGCACAGATCACTACCCTAGCCCTTCTTTTTTTTCCAGTGAACTTTCCCTGCCCTTTTCTTCCTCCAGGGAAGGAAATATCCCACATTTTCTTTGGATCCCCAGTGCCTGGCATGTTGGAAGCATTTAAATTCTTGTTGATTGATTTATTGAACGCCTTCCTGCTAGATGACTCAGTGTAGATGGATAGTTTTGCATACTTAAGAGATAGAAAGAGGTAGGGAGACTGGGAGAGGAGAAAAGGAATTTGATGTAATTCATTTAGAATTTATTAATCTTTATTGACTTTATAGACTCTGAATTAAGTTTATAACACTAGCTACATAAGTTGAGGGCAAGTCACTCTGGCCATCTCATAAAAATGACATTACTAATTACCAAATGTCTAACTCCAAAGCCAGCATGATATAGTAGAAAGACTACTGGCTCTGGAGTCAGAGGACCTGTGTTCAAATTCTGCCTCTGATATGTACTCATGGGTACACTTTGGCATCATGAACCTCCCTGGGACTTAATAATTTCATCTGTAAAAGCAAGTGGTTGGAGTAAATGATCTCCAAGTTTCCTTCTAATTCTCAATCCACTGATTCTTAATATTAGAACCAGAATTCAAACATAGCTCTTCTGACTTAAAATACAATGCTATTCCTACTACCCTAGCTGCTAAAAAAAATGAATGATGCATGATAATAATCAAGGTAAACTGATTTGTTTTTGCCTGGAAGGAGTGAGGGATAAGAGACCACCTTGACAGTTTAATATTCCACAAATGCTTAAAAAGGCTTCTGTATGCAATAATTGAATCTACTGAGGTCCTGACAGTAGTCCAGAGAACCATCAGGAGTGCCACTCTTCCTCCTCTGAGGGCAGAGTCAGAACTAGGAGTTGCCGAGGCAGAAAATGTCAAGAGTGCAATGAACAGTGGAGAGCACACAACAAAAGACATGTAAAAATTATCTTTTCAATTATAAATGCTCACATATTTAATATCAGAAAATTTCATTTCCATCATAGTCATTTTATGGCAATTAAAGTTGAGAGACAGCATATCATAGAGACGTAAATAGAAAACTGAACTTCTGCTTTATACTGGCTGTGTGACTGAGAAAATTATTTACATACTCTGTGCCCCCAGGTGGCTCTTTTAAGACTCTAAATTGCAGCACAAATGGCCATCTGCATTGGCAGAAGTTTTCCTATCCGGAGCTCTCTACACCAAAGAAATCATAGACTGAATCAAAATAGACAACTTGGGGCACCTAGTTCACATAGTGAATAGAGCCCCAGGCCTGGAGTTAGGAGGCCCTGGGTTTAAATATGACCTCAGACACTTCATAGCTGTGTGACCCTGGGCAAGTCACTTGGCAAGAGCCTACATCAAGCACTTCATCTGATTGTCTAGTCCTTACCACTTTTTTTTTTTGTCTCAGAATGGATACATAGTATAAATTGTAAGACAAGAAATTAAGGGTTTTTTGTTTATTTTTTTGTTTATTTTTTTTTAAGTAACGCATATCTTACAGTGAAAACTCAAAACCCCAGGTGTACAGGACAACATTACATGAAACTTTAATCTTGTTGAAGACATTTAAATGCCTTGTCCCAGGTATTCAAAGAATACAGTCTCTAGAGGGATTAGCCAGGGGTGTTTTGTCGTGGACATGGCGACAGGTTATGCCCATTGGGCCAAGAGGTTTCCTGCTATAATGAGATCAGCCTGTTTTCCCAGGATATTTCAGGACACCCTTAAAAGATGACAGAACCAACCAATAAGTGGTTGGTTCATTGGCCCAATTCTTAAACCCTGTGGGAAGCAGTGTGGTATAGAAAAAATCCTAGCTTCTGAGTCAGAGAATCTGGGTTCAAATCCCATCTCTGACATTTATAATATATATGATTTGTTACTTAATTTTCCTTGGTTGCATTCACCACATCTGTAAAATAAAGTTGAATTTCATGGCTTCTGAGATCCCTCTCAGCTCTTGGTCAATGATCCTGTTCACTGATGCTTCTAGTGCCTAAGAGAATGAAAATATTCCATATTTGTGTTATGATACAGTCTTTAGGAAATTATAATACAAATTGGTTGTGTCTACCAATATCTACTCTTTAGGACTCAAATTACTTTCAGTGTAAAGTTGTCTTTGTCTCTTTTCAGTTGTTGTGACATCAAAGACAAATGTTTCTTTTAGTAGGTGTTCTGGTCTGCTGATTCATAAAGGGAACATATTTTCTTTCTCCTTTGGCAATGTGATTTTTCTGGTTGTAGCATGAAAGGTAAGGAGTGAGCTATCTTTATTTTTTTAATAATGAAAAATTTCTGAATCATTGAGAGCTTGTTGGATGAATCCCTTTCAGAGGTAGGTGGAAAGGATGACTAATTGAAGAGGAGGTTTTCTCATCAAGGTGCTCAGTTAATTGTGGAACTTGCTTTTTTCCCCAGTGGCAATAACCTTCTTCCACAAAATCCACAAATCAGTCAGGGTGTGCAGCTCTTACATATTCCACTGCCTGAATTGTGGTTTTTCCTTTATAGTCACCACATGTTTGATATGTAAGGGACTTCTGAGATAATTCAACCCATACTACTACCACCCCTCTGGTTTTGCAGAATTAAAATCCACCATCTAGAGAAAGGCAGGTAGTTACTTGCCTAAAATTAGTTTGTTTAAAACAGGTAAAGAAGGAAAATGTATTCATTCATTCAACAAATATATAAAGTATCTACAAGGTGTAGTGGAAAGAATGAAAAGTTATAGAAACTACTTCATTCATTCATTCATTGATTCAACAAATATTTCAAATGTCTCCATGATGTAGGCAGAACATTTGAATTTTAGTTCTATCTCTTCTATTTAAAAGCTGTCTAACACTGAACAAATCCCTTAATCTCTGTGTGCTTCAGTTGGACTTGATAACCTCCAGGTTCCCATACAACTCTAACTCCTGCAGTTAGTCAAGAAACAATATAGGTAGACTAAATGATCTTTAAACTCCTTTCTTCTAAAATATTGTAAAAAGCAAAAGCTAGACACCGACTCCTAGATTTCCCCCCATCTCATTATACTAGGTTTCCTGATTATACAACAAATTCTTCAGACTGTCTAGAGCTGGGATTTTGAATCAGGTGTTTATATGTGAAATTGCTTCCCTGGAATATCTACATTTAAAAAACCCTGCCCAAGCCTATGAAGACTTTCTATAGTGGAACAGATGAATGAGAACAAATTGTTTCAACAGCCATGAAGGTGACTGCAGCAGTCTCTGCAGAACTCTTAGAGCTTGGGTAGACATTGAGGAAGCCAAGATCATCTTTGGCCATCACTTGTCATCCTGACTTTTGTCTTGCCACTGAACTCTGATGACTATGAAAGAGGAAATGAGGCTGATGACTTTGCACAACTCTGCCTCCCTTATACCCAAAAACACATGCATGTCAAGATATTACCAGTTAATATTATTGGTCTTTGGAAGGAAGAATGAACAACATTTATAAGCAATATTTATAAAACCCTGTCCATTCAATTGAAAATGATCTTTGCTCCTTATCTGTGTCCCCCCAAAAAGAGTTGAAATAGCATTTGAACATTTATTATTACATATTATTTAAACATTTAAGCTGTGTGATACATTACTAAGAGGATCATATGCTAATCAAATCCCCCTCCCTGCAAGGAGTCTCAAAAAAGTCATCTATAGTCTAGACTGGCTTTCTGGCTCCAGGTGGAACTTCCCTGAAAATATCTAAAGCAGGAGGCAATCTATGCAAATTTGACAGCTCTCTAGGTGAGATGATTTTACCTTATGCCACAGGGTTGCTGTGAAAATTAAATGAGATAATATATGTAAAACACTTAGCAAATCCTAAAGTGTTATATAAATGTTAGAAATTATTGTTATTATTTTTATTACCCAACTAAGTCTGCCATTATGAGGTTTATTCAACAGTCTCATTGAATGGGAGTAATTGATTTAACCACTCTAAATCTCTCTAACTCCAATTTGCTATTGTTCTCTATGGAATTTAGGTATTTGAATATTAATATCTAAGTTTTGTACCATGAATTCCTGAAGTTGTCACATATATATCTAATTCCTTTAAATAACTTGCACCTTAAAGGTTGCTTTGCCATTGTTGTGATTTGAAATTTTTTTTTAATTCACTAGTTACCAAAATATGAAGATCCTCCACATTCAGAATCTCCACTGAATACTTTTTTAAAACCCTTACTTCTATCTTAGAATCAATATCCAATATCAGTTCCAAGGCAGTAGAGTAATAAAGGCTATACAATCATGGTTACATTACTTGCCCAGCATCAAACAACTAGGAACTGTCTGAGGCCATATTTGATCCCAGGACCTCCTGGATCCAGACCTGGCTCTCTATTTTCTGAGTTATCTAGCTGCCCCTACCTACACTGATTGTTACTTGGGATAGATGCAAAGAACAATACTTCATTTATCTGAAGGCCAGTTTTCAAAAATTTCAAGTTTCTATGCCAGGATTTAAAATGAAAACCCAAAGTCCTACTTGCATCCAAAATAGGTACAAAAATTGTTCATCAATATTCATGCATATTATTCATGGGGGGCAGCTCTCCATGCTTTTCTCTGTCTACTGTCCTTTACTCAGGCCACAACTTTAATCAGCTGAGTGATTTGATTTCCTGGGGCATAGCAGATTAGGCATGAGAACTCAAAGATACATTCATTTGAGAGCAGTTAGTTATGGGGCAGACAACAATATACTTTATTAGTGAGAATCTGAGAAAATCAACTAAAAAGCTAGTGGAAATAATAATTTTAGCAAAGTTTTAGGATACAAAATAAATCCACATGAATAACTATCATTTCTATTTATTTCCAATAAAAAACCAGCAGCAAGAGTTAGAAAAAAGAAACTTCATTTAAAATCACTCTAGGTAACATAAAATATTTGGGAATCTAACTGCCAAGACAAATGCAAAAATTATATGAACACAACTACAAAACACTTTTCACACACATAAAGCTAGATCTAAACAATTGGAAAAACATTAATTGCTCATGGGTAGGATGAGCTAACATAATAAAAATGACAATCCTACCCATACCAATTTACTTATTTAGTGCCATACCCATAGAATTACCAAAAAACTTTTTTACTGAATTAGAAAAAAACTAACAAAGTTCATTTGGAAGAACAAAAGATCAAGGCTATACAGGGAAATAATGAAAAAAAAAGTGAAGGAAGGGGGCCTAGCAGTACCAGATCTCAAACCATACCATAAAGCAGTGGTCACACCAAAACAATATGGTACTGGCTACGAGACAGAAAGGAGGATCAGTGAAATAGACTTGGGGTAAGTGACCTCAGAAAGACAGTCTATGATAAACACAAACATCCCAGCTTTTGAGACAAAAATCCACTATTTGATGAAAATTGCTGGGAAAATTAGAAGACAGTATGGGAGAGATTGGGTTGGATCAACATCTTAAACCTTACACCAAGATAAACTCAGAATGGGTGAATGACTTGAATATAAAGAAGGAATCTATAAGTAAATTAGGTGAACACAGAATAGTATACTTGTCAGATCTTTGGGAAAGGAAAGATTTTAAGACCAAGCAAGAGTTAGAAAAAATAACAGAATGTAAAATAAATAATTTTGATTACATTAAATTAAAAAGGTTTTGTACAAACAAAACCAATGCAACCAACATTTGAAGGGAAGCAACAAATTGAGAAAAATCTTCATAACAAAAACCTCTGACAAAGGTCTAATTATTCAAATTTATAAAGAGCTAAATCAATTGTACAAAAAAATCAAGCCATTCCCCAATTGATAAATGGGCAAGGGACATGAATAGGTAGTTTTCAGCTAAAGAAATCAAAACTATTAATAAGCACATGAAAAAGTGTTCTAAATCTCTGATAATCAGAGAGATGCAAATCAAAACAACTCTGAGGTACCACCTCATACCTAGCAGATTGGCTAACATGACAGCAAAGGAATATAATGAATGTTGGAGGGGAATACTATTGTGCTCTAAGGAATAATAAACTGAAGGAATTCCATGGAAACTGGAACAACCTCCAGGAATTGATGCAGAGTGAGAGGAGCAGAACCAGGAGAACATTATATACAGAGACTGATACACTGTGGTGCAATCGAATATAATGGACTTCTCCATTAGTGGCAATGAAGTTATCCAGAACAACTCAGAGGGATCTATGAGAAAGAACACTATCCACATTCAGAGGAAAATCTGTGGGATTAGAAACACAGAAGAAAAACAACTGCTTGATTACATGGGTTGATGGGAATATGATTGGGAATGTAGACTCTAAATGATCACCCTAGTGTGAACATCAACAAAATGGAAATAGATTTTGATCAAGGACACATGTAAAACCCAGTAGAATTGTGCTTCAGCTATGGGAAGGGTGGGAGAGGGGAGGGAAAGAATATGATTCTTATAACCAAGGGAAAATGTTCTAAGTTTACTAATTAAAATAAAAAAAATAAAATAAACAATTGGAAAAACATTAATTGTTCATGGGTAGGGCGAGCTAATATACTCTATTAGTGTTTAGATGAAGCAGTCTGTGAGGTCTTGTCTACCTCAAAATTTCTGATTCTAATACTCCCTAAAGCTTTTTTCTTTTTTTTTTAAAGGTTTGTTTAGATGCCAGCCCTGAGTTATCAAGATTTACCATAATACTTAAGATGTCTCCATAGCCTCTACCTTTTCCTTCATAATCATAATCATTAGCTTAATCTCAGTCCTTAATAAACCACAATAAAACAACTTTTACTCTATATCCAACACCAAAAAACACAAATTTATATTTATATAATATAAATAAACATAAACAAATCAAAGGTACATGTGCTATTCCATATCACATAGTTATTTGCATAAATGGCTCCATCCACTCATAGTCAAGAAGCATATAACACCATTGGTGAAAAAGGGTAAAAATTACATAAGGGATATATAGTATACACTCCTATAGGAATAATGATACAGCATTGGCCATATCTGCTGACATGATATTAATAGTGTATATGATGTTACTATGTGACACAGAGTATATATTATATTATTATCCACTTAGATTACATTAATTAACATCTGAGAACAGAACAACAACAAAAAAATTCAGTAAAAAGTCAACAAAACCAAAATGGCTGCCTATCACATGTGCCTTTGGGCCTTTTAAAGTTTAAATACTCCTCAGAGCTCAACCAGAGTCAGAGAATTCTGTGGCCACCCCCCTGGAAGGTACAAACTGATGGGAGTGAGAATGGAATCTTCCAGACAGCCTGTAACTATCCCTTTGCTCTCTAACAGATTTTCCCAGGTTTACCTAGCTGGCTCAGCCAAAACTGTAATGGGGAAATGTTTTAGTGAAGGGTAACGGAAGGGGTAACACTAACAAAAAATATAAAAAGGGTTTATTTAATTAAACAAGGATAAGGGAATTGGAAGGGGATTAGGAGAATAGCTATTACTATTAACCCACCAAGGTATTAAATCTAAATAAACCTTAACTTAACTAACTAAACTACAAGGGGTTAGTAATGTCCACAGGGCCAGATTCTTACAAACTCCAGAGTCCTTGGTTCGGTCAAACAGCAGGATCAAGATGTAGAGTCCTCAGAAGGTCCAAAAAAGGAGAAGGTTCTCACCATTCTCAATTGTCCACCAATGTGAAGGGGAACACTCCCTCAACCTTATTTGATACACCAAAGTCCTTGGCAGCTTCTCAACTGGTTTCTTCAGGGAGACCACAAGGCACATCTTCTAGTCTGCCACCCAGCTTGAGAGAGGCTTTCCAACTGACTTAGAATCCTGACCTAGCCAAGCTCTGTGGAATCTTGATTTTGCACCATCCCAGGCTGCCAGCTTGACTTGCTAAGGTTCACACAGCTAGTAAGTGTCTCTCAACAAATATTTAACTTCAAAGATAATAATAGTCATAACAATATTTTATACAGACACAAATATATATCAACAGAAAGTTTCCAAAGTGTTTTACATAAAATACCTGATTTGATCTCTGTGACAATCCTGTGAGGAGGGAGGACTTGTGGAGGCCCTTTTCAGGGCTGCTCATCCACCTTTGGTGTCTACCTTTTTAACAACTGTCACATGTGGCTCCAAGAACTGGTTCAGCATATGGGCTAAATCATATATGAAAATAACCAAGAGGGCTCAAATGGGTTGGTGAGTTGTGGGGACGTTTACCCCAAGCATGTGAAGACTTCCCAAGTGGAATGAACAAATGAGAACAATTTGTTCTGAAGGTGATGCAGGTGGCAGAAGCAGGTACTTAGACCTTGGTCAGACTTCAAAGATTCCAAGGACAGCATCCCAGACTGTTATCAGTTGTCTTGACTTTTCGCCTGTAGTTGATGACTTTGTGGAACTCTGACTTACTTAAATCCAACTCAAGATGTCATTGATCCTCTGAAATGAAGGATTAACAACAATTTAATGAATGAAAAAACTTATGCTCAAAGAGATTAGGTGACTTACCTGTGATTTGCAGCAATTAAACATCAACCCAAGAATTCTTAAATGTTTCTTGTGTTATGGGTTCCTTTTTAAGTCTGGTGAAGATCTGTTCTCAGAATATTGTTTTTAAATGCATAAAATGAGGTACATGGGACTAAAAACATTATTTGAAAAAATACATTTTATATGTAATATATTCCATATATTATATAACAATTATACATAATATAAATTTCATATGTGCATGTACATACCTATGTACATATACATACACATGTACATATATATGTACATGATATTGAAATAGTTATCAAAATATAATTTTTACATAAAAAACAAGCCTTTACCTGAGCACATAGTTTAACCTAAAGTCAGGGTCAATTAATTAAATATATATATATACATACATACATATATATACATATATATTTGTATATATATATAATTTTTTTAACTCTTCCATTTTAGGATCAATACTGTGTATTGGTTCCAAGGCAGAATAGCAGTAAGGGCTAGGCCAGTGATGGTGAACCTATGGTATAGGTGCCTAAAGAGCATGCAGAGCCCTTTCCATGGGCACACCTGCAGTCACCAGCCAGAGAGTATTACTAGAAATCCAGAAGGATTCTGGGTGGAGCTGTTCCCCTCTCCCTCTCCATGTGCCTGAGGACATTCCTCACTTCACCGTCCCCTCTGTCCAACAGCCAAAAGGAGCTCCTACCTCCCCTGTCTGTGGTTTGGTGCTGAGGGGAGAGGTCACATGCTGCATGAGGGTGTGGCATAGACAGAAGCCTGTTGAGTCTGTAGTGAAGGTGATTCCTCTGGTGGGGTTGGAGAGGAGTTAGGTTGGAGGGGAGAATAGGTCACTGCAAGGCACATAGCTGGAGGGGAGCAGAGTACTTGGGCCACTTTCCTCTCCCTCTGCACATACACTTCTCATTACCCGCCCTACTGTCCAGCAGTCCAATGGGAATGCTTCCTCCTTCCCCTGTCTGAGGTAAAGGGGGGAGCTTGGGAGTGAAGGGGGCAGGGCACAGCATTCAGTGGGGGGAGGGGCGGGCATGGTACTCTGTGGGGGGGGTAAGATTGTAACCGTGAAAATGTGGTTTCTAAGACTGTGAATTGCCAAAACTGTAAAGGTTTTGGCCAAACTGTAAAAGATAAATTTTAGTGTCTTAATTTATATTAAAAATAAATAGTCACCATGGGAAAATTCCCAAATATGAAAATATCCAAGTCAGCTGGGTTTTATGGAGATTTTAATTAATACAAATGAAGGAATTAAGGGGACAGAGAGAGAGAGAGAGAGATACAGACAGAGAGAGAGAGAGAGAGAGAGAGAGAGAGAGAGAGAGAGAGAGAGAGAGAGAGAGAGAAGAGAAGAGAAGAGAAGAGAAAATAGTAGAAAGGGCCTAGGCCAAATGGCCTAGGCCTGAGTCTTAAGGGAGAGTGAGTCAGTCTTTATCACTCACCACAAGATCATCCCAAGCAAGCTCCAGTCCTTCACTGAAATCCTCAACTCCTGAACTGAGTTCAGAGACCCAGATCTGAACTCCTGAACTCCTCCAATTCAGTTTCCAAACTGAACTAAAAACAAACTAAACTGAATTCTCCTTTTAAAGAAATTTTCTCTTGTGTCACCTCCCCTAAATTTTCACATCTACCAATCACAGTAGATGCTTTTTCCCAGGACTTCCCATTCTTAGTTCTCACCACTCTTTAGTTCTCACCTTCTCTGGGTAGACTAAAACTTCACACCTCTTTTGTTAAGCTTGCCTTTTGTAAGTTGCTTGACCTTTTAGTGATTAATTTAACCTTTATAGGTACTTAGCACCCTTTTGTATTAGATCTAAAAATAGACCACCTAACTTAGGGTTTTTGCTTCACTATAAGTATGAGTTGGGGACTTTTCATTGTTTAATCAGGAATTTGCAACTTTATCTTCCCCTAAGGCAGTCTGAGGAGGGTGGAGTAATTTTAAAGTTCTCAATACATTCCTGACCAAGTACCTCCATTGTAGAAAATGGGAAATAGCTTAATCAAATCTTCTCAAGTAGAGTGTGAGCAATTTTAAGATTCACAAGATGTGGTGGGGCCTGGCACTCTGTCTCTAAAAGGTTCACCATCACTACTCTAGTCAATGGGGGTTCAGAGACTTGCCCAAAGCAATACAGCTAGGATGTGTCTGAGACCAGATTTGACCTAGGACTCCCCATCTCTAGGTCTGGCTGACCCACCTAGCTGCTCAAGTCAGGGTTAATTTAAAGATATCCTGAGATTTCCTTCAACATTAGGAGTCAGTGTCCCCACAGGACAAACTAAGTAAATGGCAAAGTCTCCTCACCTTTGTCTTCATCTGTAAAATGTGAAAAATAACCCTTATACTACCTAACAGAGTAATTATGAAGAAATTGTTTTGTAAGCCTAAAAGTTACATAGATATTGGAAACATTATGTGAATTTTAGATTTACTCCACCCTGCTTAGTCATCCTCCACATAGTAGCAAAGAAGGAAGATAGAAGAAGAAATGTATTTTTGAATACAATACCCCTGTCATTATGAAATATACACATTTTTAACATTTTTGTTTTTCTTCCCTATTGATGGATCTATATTATTTTGTTGCACTTTTACTGTGCCATACAGTATTTGATTTTTTCTCTCATTTTTTGCATTTGAAGCACATTTCGTCTTCTATTGAGACTGATTGACTGTAACCCATCACATGCAGTGGAGATAATAATCCATAGACAAGTGGATACTGTTTTTGGGAACACATTGAATTCTTGAATTTTATTTTATTATTTCTTTTCTTTTCTTTTGATTAGAATATTTGATTTTTTTCCCTTTTCTCATTTCTTATACTTAAGGTACATACAATCAACATTATTTTTATTCTGCAGTAACACAACTTAAAAATATATATAATATACAATATATATATATATATATATATATATATATATATATATATATATATATATATATATATATATGTAGCGTGAGATCAGGAAGATGCAAGATCGATGGTGGGAAAAAAAGGCAGAAGAAATCCAGCGTTTTGCTGATACGAAAAACTACAAACAATTTTTCAGTGCCCTCAAGACTGTCTATGGGCCATTAAAACCCACCACCACTACCTTGCTATCCTCTGATGGTGACACTCTCATAAAAGATTAAAAAGGCATCAGCAACAGGTGGAAAGAACACTTCAGTCAGCTTCTCAACCGACCCTCTTCAATCGACCAAAGCGCCCTTGACCAGATCCCCAAAACTGCACCATTGAACAACTTGACGTCCCTCCTTCAATAGAGGAAGTCCAAAAAATCATTAAACAAATGAGTGCAGGCAAGGCGCCCAGTAAAGACGGGATCCCAACTGAGGTGTACAAGGCCTTAAATGGAAAGGCGCTCCAGGCATTCCATATAGTGCTGACCAGCAAATGGGAAGAGGAAGACATGCCCCCAGAACTCAGAGATGCCTCCATCATAGCCCTATACAAGAACAAAGGCTCATGAACAGCCTGTGACAACTACAGAGGCATCTCACTACTCTCCACTGCCGGAAAGATCCTCGCCCGTGTTATACTCAACAGACTCCTGTCATCTGTTTCAGAGCAGAACCTGCCTGAATCACGATGTGGCTTCCGACCAGATCGCAGCACCATCGACATGGTCTTCACAGTAAGGCAAATGCAGGAAAAATGCCTTGAGCAGAACCTGAGTTTCTACATTGTCTTCATAGACCTGACAAAGGCGTTCAACACAGTGAACAGGGACGCATTGTGGGTGATCCTCAGCAAGCTCGGCTGCCCAGCAAAATTTGTCAAACTGATCCAGCTCTTTCATGTCAACATGACAGGGGAAGTTCTATCTGGTGGAGAGACTTCCGATTGCTTCACCATCTCCAATGGCGTGAAACAAGGCTGTGTCCTTGCTCCGGTACTATTCAAAGTATACTTCACCCAAGTATTACGACATGCTGTGATGGATCTAGACCTGGGCGTCTACATCAAATACCAACTGGATGGCTCACTATTCGACCTTCGCCGCCTGACTGCAAAAACAAAGACAACAGAGAGACTCATCCTGGAAGCTCTCTTCGCAGATGACTGTGCTCTCATGGCCCACCAAGAAAATCATCTCCAAACCATTGTGGACAGGTTCTCCACCGCAACAAAACTGTTTGGCCTGACTATCAGCCTCAGCAAAACAGAGGTGCTGTTCCAACCTGCACCAGGGAGACCAACTAACCAGCCGGGCATTACAATCGACGGCACGCAGCTTTCTAACGTCAACACTTTCAAGTACCTGGGCAGCACCATCACCAACGACGGGTCCCTAGACCACGAGATCAATGCCAGGTTCCAAAAGGTCAACCAGGCACTTGGGTGGCTGCACTGCAAAGTCCTCCAACACAGCGGTGTAAGCACTGTGACGAAGCTCAAAGTGTACAACGCAGTGGTCCTCAGCTCGCTCCTGTACGGCTGTGAGACATGGACATTGTACCGGAAGCACATGAAACAGCTGGAGCAATTCCACCAGCGCTCCCTCTGGTCAATCATGAGGATCCGATGGCAGGACCGAATCACCAATCAGGAAGCCCTCAACAGAGCCAACGCCACCAGCATCGAAGTCCTGGTCCTCAAAACCTAGCTACGCTGGTCTGGGCACGTCATCCGCATGGACCCACAGCGAATACCAAGAGAGGTATTCTATGGTGAAATGTCAGCTGGACTCAGGAAACAAGGCCGACCAAAGAAAAGATTCAAGGATCAGCTAAAGTCCAACTTGAAGTGGGCTGGCATGACACCAAAGCAGCTAGAACTCGCTGCCTCTGTCAGAAGCAGCTGGCGAACCCACATTAACCATGCCGCCACCACCTTTGAAGACGAGCGACATCGACGTCTTGCCGCTGCATTTGAACGCCAACACCAGGCCACAGCCGCACCTCCCGTAACAACTAGCGTCCCAGGCCCCATGTGCCACAAACTGTGCGCCTCAGCCTTTGGACTCCAAAGCCACATGAGGGTACATCAATAGATGATAATGCACAAAGACAATTGTCATTCTCGGTCACCGAGAGACTACTACTATATATATATATATATATATATATATATATATATATATATATATATATACTTGCTATAATATTAATGCATACCCAAAAGCTTTAGATTGTGGGAACCTGCCATTTATTGATAAATGTCATAGGACTGTTATTAATGTTTGTGTATGATTCTAGGAAATGGGATCAAAAAAGGAGCACAGACTTAACATGAACAGTACCAAAAAGAGCACACAGGTCAAAAGAAAGAAACCAACCTAGGTAGGATTGATGAACTTCTAAGCCAATACAAAAGTACTTGAACCTAGTGTGAAACTCAAGGTTGCGACACTTGACATAAGTTAAGATGTAGGACTTCCTTGTATCTACACTCTTTGTGAAATATTCACAGACAAATACCAAAGTTTGGCTATCATCCCGGCTCCCCCTATCCTTGAGAATGACAAAAAAAAAAACAGACCAAGGTATGACACTTCCCTAAAACACACGCAAAAAACTAGTTCTTTTTTCTCTCTTATAGTATGGCAACTTCCTGTAGTCTTGGCTGCAAATGGGTAAGTGAAACATTATGGCATTTTGTCCTATAGATTTGTGGGATAGAAATTACTTTAATTGGACCCTAATATAAGGGCCTATTATGAATTTATTCTTGTTTACTCAAAATTTTATGCATATCAATTTTGGATATTTTGATTCTGATTTAGAATTTTTTTTCTTTCTCCAAAAAATTTAACTTTCTTCCACTTTTTCTATATGTTTTTGTTTTTGTTTCCCCCTCTTCTTTTGATAATTGACTTATGCATCCCCATAACTCAACCATACATCCTGAGCTGAACTGGGTGTTTCTCAACACCCACTTCAGAGGGGATTGTATTTTCATTCAAGATTAAAAATTTTTTGTTTGAGGAAGATCTTCAAGGAAAGAAACTTGCTAACTTCTAAAATCCAGAGAATGAACTGTTTGCAGAAAGATGCCTGAAAAACCTACACTACATCAAGAAGACCCAGAATGAACTTTGGGTGTGGTTGATTGAACTGAAGGTTGATTGAACATTTATTTTGTATGTATACTCTTACGCCAGAAGGGGACCATTCCCTAATTGGTTTTTGTCAATGGGCCCAGCAAAAACATTGGTTTTGCTGTCTCTCTCTTCTATTCCCCTCTTATCTCTAACTATTGTAGTTTCCTTGTAGAAGGTGAAATTTTGTATGCACCTGTAGTTAGAAGATTTATAGGTACAAGATGATTATGTTTAGTGATCAATTGGGGAGACTAGTCTTCCAATCATAATGGGGGGGATTGCGAATTTTAAATTTGCCCCCACCCTGCTTAGTCTTTAGAATTTTAGCAACCAGGAATCTATATATCCCTACTTAACGATTAAGTGTGAGGGAAGATGGTCTATGACCTTAATGTGCTAGTAAGTGACAAATCAGAAACAACTGACTGACCCTCTGGGCTGTCCTAAGCCAAGTTTAAGGCACCATTGGTACATGTGAGACACAGGAAGTGATGTAAAGAATTGCCTTTACATTCCATGGGGCTTCCTGTGAGAGGGCTCTTGGCAGTGGAACTTGACCTGGAGGGACTCCAGCATGGGACCTCAGACTGCTTCCCTTAGATGACCACATGGTGAGTGTTAAGGCTGACTCCTCTTTCCTTGACTCTTTCTGGTAGCACTAGCCTCAAAGGGGGCCCCTCATCTTGGAGGAGGCCTCATGGCTGGAAGCCAACCTAGATCTAATCTTCTGGGCAGGCCCCTTGGTTGAGGCCTCTGAACTTCCCATGGCTCAGGCCAGGCTGTAGTATATCTTCTACCCTTTTCCCTCTTTCTCCCTCATTCTTAATTTCTTCCTTCTATTGTAAATAAACCACCATAAAATTCCATTCTGACTTAAGTATTTCATAGGGATTTAGAATTTAAATCCCTGGCAACCACTAAATTTATATTCAGTCTCAACCCTAAAATTTACCCTCAACTGTCATTATCAATAATATATATTATTATATGATACACATATGATGACATCTCTCCATGTATAATTAATATTGCATGACAAGACTATTTTCCTGAATTCCTTAGCACTTAGTCTTCTAGTCCAGGGTTTGTGTTCCATTCGTATCCAATTGCTCGAGATATTTCAAAAATACACTAGAGAGCTCAGAAGAAATTTTTGCAATTTTTTTTAAAACGAGCAACTGGTAAGTACTTTCTCTCCTCATTCCCTCCAATCTTTAGTTTTTGTTTATTTTTTAACTGGTCTTAACAAGTAAAGCTTTGCCCTTCCCCCAAGTACTGGCATCAATTTCATCGAACTTCCAGGGAGACTATAAAAAGCCTTCATTCACATAAATGTCGAGGGGGTGGGGCAGGGAGGAAAAGGACTGGAGCATTATGGCTCTGAAAATTAGGGGCAAAAAAGAAAAAGAATTCAGGCAGAAAAATGAAAAAAGATTTTTCTTAAAGGATTACATAATTTACATGTAAACAACACTACTACTTTCATCTTATCCATCACACTTTTGGCAGGATTTATGTAATTTGCAATTTTTGGTAAAGCTGAGCAGCCTTCAAAGAGGAAAATGATTCTTTGTAACAGTACATTATACAATACTTGGAATAACTTTTTGAAGAAAAATAAAACAAATATTGTAATAAGCACACCATCACAATATAGAATCAGAGTCCTAAAGATACATTGTAGAACTTTGGGTATGTTTGCCTCAAAAATACTTAGACTGCTTGTTATCTTCACCAATCGACCATTCACTATTCCTTCGCCATGTTAATCTCTTCCCTTTTTTGGTCAATTATCATGTCATACTTCATACTTCTTTGACCAAAAAAGAGAATTTTGAAGAAGTACACTTAAAAATATTTTTGGTAGACAATAGAATAGATTCTCCAAAAGTTTGTTTGCTGATTCACATTTGCAGGAAGGAAGACAAGGAGGCCAAGATGGAGTGTCCTATGTATCACAACCAGAGTTCTCATGCTTATGTGGGGCAATGCTCTTGATTTTCATTATTCTGGAAGCTAGGACTGTAGCCTCTTCTATATCTTGTCAACAGTGGCTGCATACTTGGAGGTACCATTAGACATTATGGTATTGGCATATAAATCATTTCAGATGTCAACATCATACTTTAGGATTGATCTTAAGTTAGTTTCATATATACCACAAGATTCCATACCTCAAAAAGATGATTGTAAAGGAGCTTCCAAGTACCTGAATCTCTCTTACAACCAGTGATAAAGTGACCATCAAGGAAACTGAAGACCAGAGAAGAGCTAGATGCATCAGCGGACATCTGTTTGAAGTCTAGGACGTGCCAGTTCATAAAATAAGTTACTCACTGATATTATTAACAATTTCCCTTTCAACTATGGAAGGGAAGCTAGAGCCTCTTAGTCAAACTCTTCATAAAGAAGTCCATTAGATAATGACTAGTCAGATTCAGATGTATAATGGTATGGGGAAGATTAGAAGTTTCATAGATGACACAGTGTGATTTCACACTATCACTAGTGTCTATCTCAAGGCTAGTGGCATGAATAGCCAAAGGTATTCAGAGACCTTTCAAAGTTTTCATACAATGAATGATTGTAATTTTTTAATCAATATTTTTCTGATAATGCTATATCAATAAGCGGTGAAATACCATAGTTTTTAAGAGTTAAAGGTAAAGGTCATGAAAAGGAAAGGTATATGGTGGGTTTAGTAGGTTAGACTACAAAAAAGAAGTGGACAAAACCAATCAATTGGGGAAATGGCTAAACAAGTTATGGTAACTGCATGTAAAATAGTATTTTCTGTGATAAAAAACAATAGATATCATGACCAGAAAGAAACATGGCAAGATATCCACACAGAGTGAAATAAGTTGAACCAGGAATATAATATTCAAAACGACTACTACAATGAAAATAGGAAGAAGTACAAAATAACTGAAACTGGAATTAGAGTGACCTAGCTTGACTCTGAAGAAGACAGATGAGAAGGCTCTTCTGCTTCTCTGAAAAGGTTGAGGGGGTGAGGAATTTCATAAAGCATTATACACTTTTTGTATGTTTGTTGTTTTGTTGATATCATTATTATCATTATTATAAATATCATTATTATAATAAGTTGATAAACATTTATTAAATATCTACTATGTGCCAGACACTGTGCTAAGTCCTAGGGATACAAAAAAGAGGCAGAAGACAGACCTTATCCTTAATGAGCTCAAAATCTCATGGGGGAGACCACATACAAACAAATATATACAAAGTAAGGATAATTGGGAAATAATTAACAGAGAAAAGGTCCTAGAATTAAGAGGGTTTGGGGAAAGCGTCTTATAGGACTTAGAGGAATCAGGGAGGTCAGGAATTTGAGCAGTGGAGAAAGAGTGAGTGAGTGTGTGTGTGTGTGTGTGTGTGTGTGTGTGTGTGTGTGTGTGAGAGAGAGAGAGAGAGAGAGAGAGAGAGAGAGAGAGAGAGAGAGAGCATTCCAGTCAGGAGGGACATGTGGCCAGAGAGAATGCTGGAAGAGCCAGGAGTTCAATGTCACTGGATTAAAGAGTATGTCATAGGGAATAAGTAATAAAAGATTGGAAATTTAGGAAGGAACTAAATTATGAAGGGCTTAGAATGTCAAACAGAGCGAACATTTTGTACTTTCTCCTCAATGGGAAGCCACTGGAATTTATGGAATATGGGAGAGGTGACATGATAGAAACTGTGCTTTAGGAAAATTACTTTGGTGGTTAAATGGAAGATGGCTTGGAGTGGGGAGAGACTTGAGGCAGGCCAACCTACTAACAGGCTACTGCATTAATTCAGACATGAGGCGATGAAGTCCAGTACCAGAGTGGTGGTAATGTTAGAGAAGAGAAGGGGCTGCATTTGAGAGATGTTGAAGGTAAAATCTGCAGGCCGTGGCAATAGTTTGGATTTGGAGGGTGAGAAATAGTGAGGAATCAACAGAATGACTCCTAGATTAAGAGCCTGAGGACTGGGAGGATGGTGTTGTCCTTTATAGGAGTTGGGAGGGAGGAGTGGTAGGAGAGTTTAAATAGGGGAAGATAGCAAATTCCATTTTTTTTGACATATTGAGTTTAGATATCTACTGGATATCCATAGTTTCAAGATGTCTGAAAAACAATTGGAGGTGCAAGACTGAAAAGCAGTAGAGAGATTGGAGCTCAAAATGGAGATATGAGAATCATTAACATATAGATAGTTATTAAATCCATGGGAACTTATGAGATGATTAAGTGAAGTAGTATAGAAGAGGAGAAGAGGGCCTGGGACATAACTCCATGGGGCTTCTATGATTAGAAGGTGTGAATTCAGTATAGGAGACAGAGAAGAAGCTATCAAATAAGTAGGATGGGTAGAGGGCAAAAAATGGGAAATGTAGTGATGAAAAAGCAAAAGAAATCAATAAAAATAATTTTTAAAAAAGAACAACACAAAAGAAAAATTTTATAAAGAAAAAAATCACTACCAGGAAAGTTTTACCTGAAAAGCAGGTAAAAGGGTCATTGGGAGAGAGAGAAAATAAGTGACTATTAAGCACCAGATCCTATGCTATATACTTTACAAATATCTCATTTGATCCTCACAACAACCTGGGATAGTAGGTATTACTATTGGTCCCCTTTTACAGTTGAGGAAACTGAGGTATAAAGACATTATGTGATTTGACAAGGGTCATACAGCTAGCAAGTATGTAAAGATGAGATTCAAACTCAGATTTTCCCAATTGTAAGTCCAACACTGTGCCATTTAGATGCCTTGATTATGCCTCAAATGGAGGGATAATCAAGGAATAGTCCGTATGGTCCACAATATGAAGAAACCTAGAGAAAGACTCATTAGAATGTAAGATTCTCAATGTCAGGATTTTTGTTTTTGTTTTTGTCTTCCCTAGAGCTAGCAGAGTGTCTAGTACATAGAAGAAGCTGAATATTTGTTGAATGATTGATTGATTAATAGTGAAAGATTTTACTGGAGAATGTATACAATGATCATAGTAGAGTAGCAGGTAAAGATGGGCTGACATGTACATATACACATACACATACATATACATATACATATACATATACATATACATATACATAAACATATACACAAGGGATCTCTGGTGCCTATACTACCATTTCTTCTCTCCATAAATGATTTTGTCTCAGAAGTCTAAATGTAAGTCAGTTGGAGGCACTGTGGACTCTAGATTTCTTCCTGATCTCAGCATGGTATACGCATTCTACAATATCCAAGGAGCTACATGGCATAAAAAGGAAGTATTGCTAATGTCAGGGACAATATAAATGAATTTTCAAATGGATCTGCTATGAGAAGTGAAAATTTCAAATTGTTGAAATATCAGACCATTGGCAGAATGCCTCCCATCCCTTTAGCTCCTAGAGAATCTCCAAGTCAACAGTCCTTAACATTTTTGGTTTCCTGGATGCCTTTGATGGTTTAGTAAAGCCTCTGTAGTAGTTTGAATAATGTTTCTTAAATAAAATATATAGAATCACAGAGGAAACCAATTATTTTGACATAAAGGTGTAATTTTTTTCCCCATCCAAGTTCATTGATCCCCTAAAAGCTATCCATAGTCCTCCTGGATCCAGGTCAAGAATCCCTCTTCTCAAAGCTTGAGGAAATCTCACGGGACATGACTGGGGAATTAGGAATAGGATGAAAGTCAATTTCAGTAGCTAATCAGGTTTCCTTTCATCTTGTAAGAACTGTGGCACATAGCTATGGGAGACAATTTTCTCATTTCATGTTTGTCGTTAGGGTGCTAGGCAATAAAGAAACAGGGGAACTGAGATGAAAAGTCCTAGAAAATATATTTTGGAGAACAGAGTAGTGGAAAGAGCACTGTAACTGGAGTCAAAAGACTGATTCAGAAGCTAGCTAATTTGCTCAGTTGATTGAGAGTCAGACCTAGAAATGGGAGGTCCTGGGTTTAAATCTAGCCTCAGATAATTCCTATCTATTTGGGCAAGTTCCTAAACCCCCATTGCTTAGCTCTTATCACTCTTGTCTTGGAACAAATACATAGTATTGATTCAAAGATGGAAGGTAAGAATTAAATATAAAAAGACTGGTTTAAATCCCTACCTTCCATGCTTATTACCTGTGAGCAAGGGAAGGATTAATATCCTTATCTCCAAAATGAGGAGATGGCAGATTGGAGTAGATAATCTCTCCCCTCCCTTCCATGTCTGTAATCCTATGATTCTGATTTTTACTGAATTAGAGAAGGAATATCATACAATATCATATAAATCATATAATTTCTCTCCCTGTAATGGGTCCTTTCTTATCATCCCAAGATATAAAATTTACTCCACAGTCAAAAGACCAAATTTCTAATTCACCTTCTGATGAATTACATCTTGTGTGACCTCCATCTTCTATATCAGATAGCTGGCCTCTGAGATCCCTAACTCTGGATGTTGTTACAGTTAAAAGAGTGGTTTCCATAAACTGTGACCACAAAAATATGGTTTCAAGACTTTGAATTGTCAAACTGTAAAGATAATTTTTTTTGTGTCTTGATTTTATATTAAAAATAAAGTGGTCGCCATGGGAAAATTACCAAATATGAAATATACCCAAGTTAGCTGGGTTTTAATTAATACAAATAACGGAATTAAGAAAAGGAGAAAGAATAAGAGAAATATAATATGAAGGGCCTAGGCCAACATGGCCTAGGCCTGAGTCTTAAGAGAGACCAGTCAGTCTTTAATCACTCACCACAAGATTTTGTTCCAAGCAAGATTCTAGTGTTCAGAGAGACCCAGCTACTCCAGCTAGTCCGAGCTCCAACTCAGCTACCAAAGTTGAACTCCTTTTAGAGCCCTCTAGCTCCTTCCTTTTAATGAAAATTTTCTCCTGTCACCTCCCCTAAATTTCTACGTCTACCAATCACAGTAGACGTTTTCCAAAGGACTGACCATTCTTAATTCACACCTGAGTAGACTAAAACTTTTGAGTAATTCACACATGAGTAGACTAATCTTGTCCTTTGCAAGTTGCCTGATTAATTTGATCTTCATAGGTACTTAGCACCCCTTTGTATTAGATCTAAAAATAGACCTAGCTTAAGGGTTCTTGCTTCACTTTAAGTATGGGTTGGGGACTTTTCATTGTTCAATCAGGAGTTTACAACTTTATCTTCCCCTAAAGTATGCCTAAGTATGGGTGGACTAATGTTAGAGTTCCCACATTCCTGACCAAAGTCCCTTCATTGTTTTAAAATGGGGAATGGTCCTAACCAAATGTTCTAAGGTACAGTCTGAGAATTTTTAAAATTCACAAGTCTGAGAAATTTTAAGATTCACAATTTGTGATCCTATATTTTTCCTATGAAGACTTTGATAACAATAGTTAGGCAAGTCCATAGTCCACATTTGCCAGCATAAATTATTCACAGAGAGTTAGCAACTACAGAGGATTTCTTCTCTCAGCAGGGAAGACAGCTGGCTCACTGCAGTGAGGACCAAGTTCTGGCTTGTCTGTTTCCATCTTTTGAAAGTTATTGCCTGGTTAGTGCCCTCTGGAGGCCAAAGCTGGAAAAGCAAAAATAAGAGACAAAGCATAAACATTCATCTTTTGCAGATGTTGGTTCTTGCTGTACACCCAGCAAGTGTGCGAATCCTTCAATAGATCTTGAAGTGATCTGAACTTATTTTTTTCTCTTCTGAGTCTCGGGATGCAAAATATCATAGAAACATAGGGATTTGTGATGAAAGAAACCAATTAAAACATCTAATTCATTTTTTGGTGTCTTGGATGGTTTCATATCAGAGTGGTTATTCCTGGGAGTTTGTTCATTTTAAATGCCTTGGGTAAAAGTGATTGAATTTTAACTCTTCACAGAGAGAGAATGCCATAATGAAATGAGATATTAAAGAACATGAAGAACTCTTGGTTTAATTGGTGGTTCCCCCCTCCCCTTCTTTCTTATCTTTTTTCTTTCTTTTTCTTTACATTTAAGCTTGAATGTGAATGCAGATTTCTATAGTGAATCGACATTAATGTGTAAATTTTCACAACAACCTTTGAGAGGCATATAGAAGTATCTTTTTACACATTAAACTAAGACTCACAGAAGAAAAGTGAGTTGTCCCTATATGTGTAGCAATAAAGTGTCAGAAATGAGATTTGAATCCAGGTTTCCTGATGATAAGTATAGAATCCTTTCCATTATGATACTGGGAACACTGGAAGATGTATTAATGAGAAGGTAGTGAAGACATTGTAGGAAGTACTTTGTATCCAGCTCTGATATTCTTTTAAAAAAATGTTTATTTTTAATACATTTCTACATGAGTTTATTGAAATTTATTTATATAATCCAAATTGTCTTCTTCCCTTCTTCCTTTCCTCCTCTGAGAACTAGCAAGCAATTCAATCTAGATTATATATGTACCATCATGCAAAACATGTTTGTATATTATTCATTTTTGTAGGTGAATAATCTCATAAAACCAAAACTCCCAAACACATAACCCCCCCAAAAAAAAAACAAATTATAAATCATATTCTTCCATCTGAATTCTTATTCTAATAGTTCTTTCTCTGGAAGTAGATACTATTCTTTTTCATAAGCCCTTCAGAATTTTTCTGGATCATTTATTAGCAAAATCTATCACATTTGATCATTCCATAATATTTCTGTTGTTACTGTGTACAATGTTTTCCCGATTCTGTTTATTTCACTCTACATCAGTTCATGTAGGTCTTTCCAGCTCTTTCTGAAATCATCCTGTTCATCATTCTTTATAGGACAATATTATTCCATAACCATCATATACTACAATTTGTTCAGCCACTCCTCAATTGAGGGACATCCCTTTAGTTTCCAGTTCTTTGCCAACTCAGAAAGCAGAGCTATACTTTTTTTTTGTACAAACAGATCCTATCCAATTTTTAAAAAATCTCTTTGGTATACAGACCTTGTGGTGGTATTGCTGGATCAAAGGCCATTCATTCTTTCAAAGCTCTTTGACTATAATTCCAAATTGTCCTCCAGAATGGTTGAATCAGTTCATAACTCCACCAGTAATGCATTAGTGTCCCAATTTTCCTACATCTCCTCTAACATTTATAATTTTCCTTTACTGTCATATTGGCTGTTGCCTCCAGAAAAGCCAAGGAAAAGGAAGTCAGCCTTATAACTCACCACATGATTGTCTAAGGGAAGCAGTCTAAGGTCTCACACTGGAGCTCCTCCAGGGTCAAGTTCCATGGCCAAGTCCCTCTCACAGGAAGTGACGCAAAATATAAAGGCAGTTTTTTATGTCACTTCCTGTGTCTTACATATACCAATGGTGGTTTAAACTTGGCTTTGGACAGCCCAGGGGTCAGTCAGTTGTTTCTGATTTGTCACTTGCTAGCACATGTGAGTCATGGACCTTCCTCTCCCACACTTAATCCTAAAATGGGGCTGTATACATTCCTGATTGTTAGAATTCTAAAGACTAAGCAGGGTGGAGTAAAACTAAAATTCACAATAGGTGTAAGGTGGTAACTCAGAGTTGTTTTAATTTCCATTTCTCAAATCAAGAAAGATTTAGAGCATTTTTTCATATGATTATTGATGGCTTTGGTTTCTTCTGTGTATTCAAATCCTTTGACCACTTATCAATTGGAGAATGACTTGGATTCTTATAAATTTTACTTGGTTCTTTATATATTTGAGAAATGAAACCTTTATCAGAGAAATTTGTTATAAAAATTTCCCCCAGTTTGTTGCTTCCCTTCTAATCTTGTTTGTGTTGGTTTTGTTTGTACAAAACTTTTTAAATTTAATATCATCAAAATTATTCATTTTACATCTTTTAATATTCTCTATATCTTGTTTGGTCATAAATTCTTCCTTTCTCCATAGATCTGACAGGTAAACTATTCTATGTTTCTCTAATTTACTTATATCATCACTCCTTATGTTTAAACCATATCCCCATTTTGACCTTATCTTGGTATAGGACATGAGATATTGATCTAAACCTAATTTTTGCCATGCTGTTTCCCAATTTTATTTTTTCTTGATACCTCATGAAGTCATTAGTTTCTATATGCCCAATTCTAATTTTTAAAGACTGAATTTCCTCCATGACCTTTTGATCCTCCTTTTCCATTTGGTTCATTCTAGTTTTCATGAAACATTTCTTTATTGGATATTTTTTCCTTTTGTTAGTTGACCAATTTTTCTCTTTAAGCGGTTATTTTCTTTTTGCATTATGTTCACTTATTTTTCCCATTTTTCTTCTACTTGTCTTGTTTGATGTTTGGATTCCTTTTTGAGTTCTTCTAGTGGCCAAGGCCAATTCCCATTTTCTTTTGAAATTTTGCATATGGCTTCTTAGATCTCATCATACCCTACTGATTCTGTGCCTTGTTTTTGTCTCTATGGAAATTTTCTATATTTAGGTGTTTCTTTTGCTATTTGCTCTTTTCCCAGGCTTTTTTTTTTGCCTGTGGACTTGGAGTTTTGAAAGCTGCTGATTCTTTCTCCTCGTTTTGAAAGCTGCTGATTCTTTCTCCTCTGCTGATGACTTGCAAGTTTCAGCACTCTGAGCTATTTTACTCTGGGGCTAAGGGCTTCACCACTACACTGGCTTAAAAGGGCCAATGTGCTATAGACTTCTGGGCATTACTGGGGACTGATGCCAAGGCCTGGGACTTCAAGGGTGCTCTGTTTTTGGCTTAGGCAGCATCCCAGGATCCTGAAAATGGCCTATGCCCAGGCTTGGAAACTGGCACAGTAGGGGAGTGGGGTTGGCCAGCACTCCTCTGTGTGCAGTTTTATTCTGGTTCCCACTTATCGAATCTCTGCCTACCTTTCAAGTTGTATTCAGTAGGAGAGTCCCCTCACTGTCTTGCTGTTGGTTCTTGACTTCTGTCATTTTAAGGCACTTTTAAAAGGTTGATTTGGCAGGATTATCATAGTGGTTGTAGCTTTAGGTGCTACTAAGTCACCATATTGACTCCACCCTTCATAGCAGTGACATTCTATATGAAAGGAAGATTCTAAGACCATATTGGCAATTTAACACTTCAACATCTATAATTTCATTGATATAGCTATGCTGAAATGGATAAAGCACTGAACCAGGAAACAGGAAGAGGTAGGTTCTATAGCAAGGGAAGGTATAAGTTGCACTTGATTGGCAGGTCTCAAGACTTAGAATCTCTCCTGAGCTGGCAGGGTCAAAGATCTAGGCTGTTGGAAAGGAGCAGTTTCCAGGGAGAGTCTGGACCTGATGGTGAAACCTGAATGGTGTATGTACCTGGACTCTACCTAGACAAGATCATCTTGGAAGTTGACTGCCTATGAAATAAACAGCAAGGCTGAGAGGAAGATTTCCTATACATTTCTGGGGGACAGAGTGCTTGAAGGAGTCTTTTCTCTATTCTCTGGGACATCTGAAAACCCAACAGCTGGATTCCTGTTACCTCCTTGCTAAGGACTCTGTTTGTGAGATTCTGGCCCCTGTTGAATTTGCTCCTTAGTAATTTGTATTTTAGGTTTAGTTAAGTTGAGGTTATTTATATTTATTACCTGGGTGGGTTATTAGTAGTAGCACTCTCCTAATCCCCTTCAAATTCTCTTTACCCTTATTTAATTAAGTATTCCCCTGTTATATATTTATTTGTGTTATCTTCTCTTACCTTCCCCTAAAACCTTCCCTAAACCCTTACTTTAAGAATTCAAGTTCTCCCTCAGTTATTTACTCTCTGTGAGACTGCAGGTAAGTCACTTAACCTGACTGAATTGTCTGAGTAACATGGAAATAATAATAATAAAATAATGTTTAGAATTATACCTCTCCTCATGCCATAGTATTACAAAATATATCTCCTCTTCCATTTTTCTTCTAATCTTGGCAACATTTGTTTTACTTATATAAAAAATTTTCAGGTTAATGTACTTATACATAGCTTCTGCCAAACAACTTATCAGTTGTCCCAAAACTTTTTACCAAATAGTAATTTCTTATCCGCAAAACACAAAAACACAAAACACAAATCTTGTCAAAAACATTACCATAATCTTTTCTATTAAGCTGATCTATCTTTCTTTTTCTTGTCCAGTACCCAACAATTTTGATAATTGCTGCTTCATAATACAATTTAAAATCTAGTACTACTAGAGTGCCTTCCTTTTCTTTTGATATTCTTAATCTTTAGTTCTTCTAATGAATTTTCTTATTTTTTCTTACCCAATAATATTTTTTGGTAATTTAATTAGGATGGCATTGAATAAGTAGATAACTTTAGGTAGGATTATCAATTTAATTATATTGGCTCTGTCCATCCATGAACAATTAATATTTATCCAATTATTTAGATCTGACTTTATTCTGTAAAAAGTTTTATAATTATGTTTATATAGTTCCTGGACTTATTTTGGCAGGTATATTCTGAGGTATTTTATTTTATCTGTGGCTATTTTAAATGGAATATCTCTTTCTATCTCTTTTTGTTGGCATTTGTTAGTAATGTAAAGAAATACTGATTTATGTGGGTTTATTTTACATTCTGGTACTTTGCTAAAATTATTAATAGTTTCAACTATTTTTAGTTGAATTTCTAATATTTTCCACATATACCATCATGCTTTACTCAATCAAAGATACTTTTATTACCTCTTTGACCATTGAGTCCTTCAATTTGTTCTCTTTTTTTGTTGTTATTGTTAAGTATTTATAATACTACATTAAATAATAATTCATAATGGCATCCTTGTTTCACTCTTGATCATATTGGTAAGATTTCTAGTTTATACCCACTACAAATAATATTTTCTGATGGTTTTAGGTACATGCTTCATATCTTTTTTTTTTTTAAACCCTTACCTTTTATCTTGGAATCAATACTATGTATTGGCTCCAAGGCAAAAGAGTGGTAAGGGCTAGGCAATGGGGGTCAAGTGACTTTCCCAGGGTCACACAGCTAGGAAGTGGCTGAGGCCAGATTTGAACCTTGGACCTCCTGTCTCTAGGCCTGGTTCTCAATTCACTGAGCTACCCAGCTGCCCCCATACATGCTTCATATCTTTTAAAGAAAAAAATACATATGTACTTATGCTTTCCAGTGTTTTTTTTTTTTAAATACGAATGAGTATTGTATTTCATCCAAGGCCTTTTCTATACCTATTGATAAAATTATGTTTTTTATTATCTTTGTTATTGATATTATCAATTATGTTGATAGTTTTCCTTATATTAAACCATTTTTCTATTCCTGGTAAAACTCTGTTTGGTCACATTATGTAATTTTTGTGATATATTATAGATGTCTTATGAAATATGTTCTTTGTCTTTACTGTGATCTCTGATTCTCCCACTTTTCAGTGGTCTCCCAGGTCATCAGCCATTCTGTAGGTAGACTTTTGTCCCTTCCTACTCTCAACCCCATGGTGAACCAATTCAGCCTTATACTACCTTCTCTTCTTGAATCCCTTGCTTCTTTGTTTAATGGTCACTCATACTTTGGCAAATCCCAATCCTGTATCCTTCTATCTCCTATAATATCCCATTATCTCCTATTGAGTAGAGCTGCAGGAATTCACTATGCTGACTTGAGTCACTACAAATTCATGTTATCAGTCACTCATGAAAATTTATTAAGTATGTGCTATATGCTTGATACTTGAGATTTCAAGTACAAAGAATTAAATAATCCCTATTCTTAAGGAATTTATATTCTACTGAAGGAGAAAACATATATATGTTATATGTGTGTGAATACATATATGTTATAAATACAAATTTAACAAATAAAAATATATACAGAGCAGTTTTCAATTCAGAGTATCAACAGTTGGGGGCATGAGATAAGGATTCTTGAAGAAGATGATACTTAAGCTTTAGCATAATGGAAGGGGGGAATTTATGGAGGCATCGATAAGGAGGAAGTACATTCCAGATATGTAGGTTGGCCAGTGTAAAGGAGTAGAGAGGAGAGATGGACTGTCATAGGTGAGGAAAACCAAGAAAACCACTTTGGCTAAATCATAGAGTACAGAAGGGAGACTAATATCTACAGAAGCTAGAAGAAAGGTCCATCCTAGAGCCACTAAAGTTGATAAAGTAGAAGAGTCACATGGTCAGATCATGCATTTCTATTTTACTTTGGCAGCAGTGCATAGGATGGACTGGAGTGGGCAGAAATTTGTGGCAGAGAGAAAAAGATGTTATTTTCAATAACCCTATGAAGGAAGTGATAAGGGTCTGATGGTAGCTATATGATTGGGGAGAAGGTGTCCAATATGAAAAAGGCTGTACAGGAATAAATGGCAAGATTTGGCAAATGACTAGATATGTTGAGAAAGATGAAGGAATCAGGGATAATTTCTAAGTTATGGACCCTAGAGAGCAGAAGGATCATGGTACCTTAGAAAGAAATAGGAAGGTTTAAAAGAGAGGAAAGTTATAGAGAAGACAATGAGATCAGTTTTGGCCAGGTTGAATTTCTGATGTTTCTGGTATATCTTTTTTGAAATGGGAAGAAAATAGGAAGAAAAGAGAAGGAAGAAAATAAGCATTTGCATAGTGTCTACTATGGACAACACTATGTGCTAGGAAATGCGCTAAGTGCTTTTTATATTATTATCTCAACAAACCATGTGAAATAGATGCTATCATTCTCCCCATTTTATAATTTAGGAAACTAAGGCAGATGGATTAAGTGACTAGTAGTACCTGAGGCTGGATTTGAGTTCAGGTCTTCCTGAGGGCAGTGCTATATCCTCTGAGCCACTAGCTGCAATAGACTGATGTGTAACTGAAACTTAGGGCAGACACTGGAGCTAAATTCAAAATATGATGATGATGATGATGATAATGATGTACTATATGTTAATAATCCATGAGACTCAAGGCAGGTGTCATCATCACAGCACAACCTTTGTCAAAGGGACTTGGTATCTCAAAATTACTGTATATTTTACAATATTGTAGAATCATAGACTTATGGAAGGGAATTTAGAGGTCATCTGGTATATCTCCTCCTTGCTTTTTATAAATAAGGAAGCTGAAACAAGGAGAAATGACCTGACCTAGGTCACAAAGATGAGTGGCAGAGTCAGGTATGGAGTACCTATCCTTTATTTCAGGTCCAGGGATCTCTCACTGTTTCATGTCCTTGCAAGGTTATAAAAAAGCCCATAATGCAACAAGTGCCATTTGTTCTGGCTAAAAGTTCACAGATGAGAAACTGGGCAGATGATCAAGGAATTCTGGACAAGAAGTGCTGTGGAGGCATGAAGTGACAAGAAATCTTGAGAGAGTCAGGATTGAGATCTATAATCAATCAACAAGGACTTATTAGGAACTTAATATCTACCATTTGGCACTGTGCTACTTGCTGGAGATTTAAAGGCAAAATCAGGACCTACATTCTAAAGGGGAGACACATGTATAAATAGGTACATACAATATACCTGTAGAGTAAATAGAAGGTAGTCATAGAAGCAAAAGTCTTTGGAGGTAGGAAGGATTGGGAAAGTTTTCTAAGCAATTCAGGAATTCTAAGAGATAAGTAAAGAAGGAGAACATTGCAAGTATTGAGGCTAACCAGTTCAAAGACATGTAGATAGGAGATGTAATTAGAAGTGTAATATTATTCTAAGAATACAGGATATTGTGGAAGAAGGAATAGGAGCAGATGCAACAGATATAGAAGAGAACTATGGATCTAAAAGACATCTACGTATCAAGGCCCTTCACAATTTGACATTGCCTGTCTTTTTAGTCTCATCTCAAGTTAATTTCTCCAAATATACTACACTCAAGAACAACTCTTGGTCACCAGAACCTGTTCTCTCCTTTCTTTCCTCTCTGCCTTTGTTCATGCTCCTTCCTAGCTTAGAAAGTTCTCCATCCTACTTCATCTTTTAAATCCTGACCTAACCTTTAAAACAAGAGGTTACGTGGTACAATGGGTAGAGTGTTGGACCTCCAGTCAGGAAGACTCATCTTCCTGAGTTCAAATCTGGTCTTAGACATTTCCTAGCTGTGTGACCCTGTACAAGTTGTCACTTAACCCTATTTACCTTAGTTTCCTCATCTATAAAATGAGCAAAAGAAGGAAATGTGAATCACTCCAGTATCTTTGCCAAGAAAACCCAAATGGGGTCATGAAAAATTGACCATGACTGAAACAACTGAACAATAAAATTTTTTTAAAAATGTCATTTCTTCAAATGTCCTGATTGGATTTTACATAATGCTTAGTCTTAACTTTTCGAAAGGACTAGTTTAATATTGTCTTTTCATATAATGTTGAAACTATCTGGATTTGTGTTTTTTCCCCATAGAAGAATAAAACTTCCCGGTGGATTATTATAATTTATGTAATATATCCCAGAACCCCTAAGTCATGGGCCTCTTTAAAAATGGAATATATCTTTTATCATACCAATCAGAGGGTATATTATTCAAAGTAAAAGACAATTAAACAACTTAAATAATAAGCAAATTAATACATATTCAGGGTAATAGAAGTGGAATAGGAACATTCATAAGAAAACTCTGTGGCCAAGAAATATATAAAGTCAAGGTAAGTCATGTTCCCAATGTCCTGGAAAACCTCACTATATCATCATTCTAGCGCTTGTCTTTTTAAAAAACTAAAACAAAAACAACCCTTACCTTCCACCTTAGGATCAATACTGTGTATTGTTTCTAATATAGAAGGGTGATAAGGACTAGGCAGTGGGGGTTAAGTGACTTGCCCAGGGTTCCAGAGCCAGGAAGTATCTGAGGCCAAATTTGAACCCAGGATCCCTCACCTATGGGCCTGGCTCTCAGTCCATTGAGCCATCTATTGCTGCTCTCTAACACTTTTGGCTAACACATTATTTCAAAGCAAAAGACAGTTAATTAAACACCATAACACAATAAGTGACAAAGAAAAACTCATCCATTATATGTAGGAGGAATAATTTCTCACACAGGTGATCATACCACCAGTAGGAAAGGGAACATGTGGAGAGAACACATGTGATGAGAAAACACAGATGGTCAGGATGCTTGTGGAGAGATCACAAGGGTGGTGAATACTGTAATGGGGAATATGAACCCTGGTATTGATTTGTATCAATAATTGTAGATAAGCTATTAGGTTTAAGGGATTCAGTTGTTGGCAGAGAAAAATGGCTGGTCTTGGCAGCTGAAGGAAAATCTGCTGGAGACTGGTTATACAAGAAACCCTATTTATTGTAACTATAAGATGCATGGAAAGAAAAGGAAAGGAAAATATGAAATATATTGAATTTATATATATATATATATATATATATATATATATATATATATTTCCCTAAGCTAAAGAATTCTAACTAAAACCCCAAAACCCCCAAATAAAACTCTGTGAGGAATGTCTTCTGCTGGAAACTAGGCTTATGCTACAGCTCCTTAATCTAGCTAAATATATATTTCTAACTATATAATCTACTTTATTTAAATATCCTTATATTATATCTTCAAATAATCAAATTCAGTCTTCTTTGACTCCCTCTCCAGTCTCCACTTCCAAATATGACAGGAACGCAGACTCTGCAGGTTCATAGAAGTCAAACTTTCTTCTTTCATAGAAGTCAAACTTTCTTCTGCCTCCTCTGTTAAAATCAGGGAACAGCCTGAGCTTCTTCCTCATTTGGTCAGATTAATCTCTGATTTTTCTCAGCTCTCAAGATGTTTTGCAAACCAACTGTTACTAACTCTTCCCAGATTTTCAGAGGAAACTCCAACCAACCACCCTTTGAGCCACAAACTCAAAGAGTGGGTAGAATTCCTAACTGTTCTCTGCTAGGGGACTCTGGGAATTTTTTTCCCATTATCTCTTGAGGATTCCACTATTTGAATTAAAGGATCCTAGCTCATCCAACCCAACTTCTATAACCAACCTATTCTACTTATCAAGACTCTTTAATTACTCAGTTAATTAAGACTTTACTCACTATAATACTTGCAACCAGGGTAGTACAAATGAAAGAAGACATACCTGTAGGAAATATGTGTGGCCAGGGAATATGTGTTGAATAGTAATTCTTTAGTCACATCTTTTTGGGAAAAACTCTCCATCATATCACTAGCATTTTTCTCTGCCTCTGGCACTACTGTTTATTTCCTTATAGAGATGGAGATGTCTTCCTTTGGTATGGTAATGATATTGTCCTCCTCTGCTGCTTAAGGACTGGGCTTCTCTGCTGGGCAAGTCATTCTTCTGAAATTTACTAGATTTGCACTGCTGTCTCCTTCAGGTCTTCTAATGAATAGGAGCTACTATGTGGTCTTTCCTGGCTAGAAGCAGGTTCTATTAGCCATTTTAGTTCATAGTTGTAGGATATCTCAGTACTTTTGTAAGTCAGACCCATAATCACAGTCAGTCAAACAGAGAGGTCCTTAGACTTTAGGTCTTTGTTTTGAGCTGGTTTTTTTTATCTTCAGTTGCCACTTTTTTTTTTGTTAAACCCTTACCTTCCATCTTAGAATCAATATTATATATTTGTTTCAAGGCAGAAGAGTGGTAAGGGCTAGGCAATGGGGATCAAGTGACATGACCAGGGTCACACAGCTAGGAAGTGTCTGAGGTCAGATTTGAACTTAGGGCCTCCCATCTTTAGGCCTGGCTCTCAATCCACTGAGCTACCCAGCTGCCACTCTTTGCATTCAGTCTATTCTTTGAACTAGAATGAGAAAATTCTCAATTACTTTCAACTCTCATCATGCTCCTGGTGATGTTGTACAAGCACACTCTGAGAGGTTTATTTTTTTTAAGGTATTGGTAGAGTTGAAAATTTATTTTCTTTTTTTTCCCACTAAAATTTTTATTTTTTTTAATTTTTAATTTTAAAATAATTTCCATGTTTCCATGATTCATTTTCTTTCCCTCCCTTCTTCCCTCCCCACTCTCAGAGCCAACAAGCAATTCCACTAGGTTGTACAAAAGTTAATATTTGATACCTATTTCCATATTACACATTTTTGCTAGTGATTTTTTTAAAAGCCTAAACCCAAATCACATGCCCATATATACATGTGATAAGTGATGTCATATGTTTTGCTTTTGCAGTTCTACTTGCAGTTCTTTCTCTCAATGTGGATAGCATTCTTTCACATATAAGTCCTTCAGGAGTGTCCTGGCTTCTTGCATTGCTACTAGTAGAATTGTTCCATAATGTTTTACTTTCAATTTATGATGTACTTCTGGTTCTGTGCGTTTCACTTTGCATCAGTTCATTGAGGTTCTCTGGGAGGTCTATTTAGCAAAACTGGAGGGGCAACAAATTTAGTAGTCAGAAAAAATAAATTTTGTGGAGCTGGCAATTTATGTCCTGCCATACTATCAGAACCAAAACTCATTGCTTTTCTTACATTTGCCAAAGCACCTAGCACAGTATTCTGCTTGAAATATGGGCTTAGAAAGCTTTTGTTAAGTGAATGAATAAATAAATGTTTAAAAAGCATCAGAATAACTTAGATGGTGTTTCTTGAAGGGTGTTAAGTACCAGAGTGACCATTTTTCTATTTTATTCTATTACTCTCCAAAGATTCAAAAGAGAACCTTGAACTCTGGGATCAAATTAGGACATATGTTTTAGTGCTACTCTTTGCCATCTTTCTTTTGAACCCAATATGGGAAACAACAGGGAGCTTTGTCATATTCTGGGCAGCCTAATTCATGTCCCCTAATTGCTTCAGGGATGAAGTTCTACCACCTTGGTGGAGTGTTTCCTCTATAACAGAGGCAGCTGATGCTTTTGCTGACAGTGCAGAAACCTAAACACCATGCAACAAATGACTAATTTCATGTTGGTAACATCAAATGTCATTGTCTATAAAAAGTTTTAATGCTAATTGGCCTTCTTTTTCCTAAAGGTCAAGTTCCCACACTACAAATGAAGGAGAAAAAGAAAAATCTCAACAGAAAATAAATCCAACTTAAATGAAATCAGAACAAGTAAATGTCAGCATGTTTGTGCACATGGAACTTTCAGACTCTCAGGATGCCATTATCATTCTTTTGTGGTATATGTTTCTGGTATAGCGGTGACATTTCTCTCAATAATCCAATATGATCAAATTAATGGGATTGGGGCATTTTAGAATTTATAACCATCAATTTAGAGGTAGAATGATCCTTAAAGGTAATAAAATTCAATATCCCTTATTTTACTGATAAGGAAACTGAAACAAATAACAAAAAAGAGAGGGAATAATTAGCAGAATTCAAATTAAACCTACATCTTTGGACTACAAATTTAGCAGTTTTCCCCCTTATAAGCATATAGCACTTTACAATTTTCAAAGAACTTTTCATATTTATTATCTCATGTAATCCTTAAAATAATCCCATAAAATAGGCTGACCAACTATTATTATGCTCATTTTACATGTAAGAAAAGTACCATACCAAGGTCATATGACTAGTGAATGCCAGATCTCTAGACAAAATTTATTTTTTCTGACTCCTACTAAATTTGTTGCTCCTCTCACTATATTATGCTCATTCTTATTCTTGCCATTTTACTGAAGAAAGAACTAAGGTACATGGCTAAGAGATCTAAGAACTCAGAACTAGTATTAAAAACTCATTCCTCTGTATCTTACAGAATTTTAGAGCTAGAAGGGACTTTGGAGGTTATCAAGTCACACATCAAGTAGGTACATGAAGCATGAAGTTCTTCCTCATCCCTGCCTCCAAACAAACAACATTCCTGATAAGTGGCAGTCCAAGCTCCATTGAAGACCTCCCAAACCCTTGCTGTTTCCAAACCACACTGACCAAGTTTACATTTTATTGTTCCTTAGACATCTTCATCCCAAATGTTCATATGGGCTATTTGTGCCTAACCTGTGGTAGAGACTTCTGAGTCTGTATTGGTCTGAATAACCACAGTTGGACACACTGTACACTGACCCCAGCATAATGATGTCATCTCAGTCCTCTTCAAGTATGAAGGACAATAACTACTATCCTTGTGGCTAAGATGGAGGGATGTGGGCTGGATGATAATACCATTAAGTGGTTTTAGATTTAGTTGAATGACTAGGACCAAAACACAGTGATCAGTGGATAGATGTCATTCTAGAGGGATGTCTATAGTTTATTACTTTGGGGACTTGTCCTTGGCCTTATGCTATTGTTTTTTTTTTTAATGAAATGACTTGAACAAAGACATTGATGTTATACTCATCAAAATTTCAGATGACATAAAATTGAGAGAGCTAGTTAACACTTTGGATGATAGAACTGGGAAATAAAAATTCTTGGCAAACTAGAATAATGATCTGAAGGTAATAAGGAGAAATTTAAGAGGGATTAATGTAAAACTCTAGCCTTGGATTTGAAAAAAAAAACAATTGGACAATTATATGTAACCTATGGACCATATAAATGTAGAAAAACAGTTAGGTGCTCATGTAGACAATAATTAATTTTAGTTCTGATTTTTTAAAAAATGGTTATGTCTTTGCATCATTCTCCTCCCTCAAGTTAACCCTGGGCACCTTTGAATTTGCTTCATATCGAGCTTTCATTCCTTTGAAAGAAAACAAAACTAACAAAGTCTGTAATAAAAAATAGGCCAGAGGTAACAGGTTAGAATATAAGGAAAGAGCAGAAACTGGACCTGTGATTTCTGTGGTATAGGGGAACTCCCAGATAAGGGGAAAAACCCCTCTCTCTACTAATGCAAATCTGTTCCTTCTCTGATCTTTTTAATATTAGAGGATTATCTAGAACACTGAGATGACAAATGACTTGCCCAGGGTCATACAACTAATATGCATCAAAGGTAGGGTTTGACTCTACCACTTCCTAGCTCTCAATCAGCTTCCTCCCTCTCATATGCAGCACTGCTTCTCTAATAAAAATGATAGTGTAGTGCCTGGAATTTTAATTAATAAATAATGAGACCATTTTTCTGAGCATAACAATTTATTAACAGGGCATGTAACCTGTTAACAAAGGATGGATCTTTCACCTGCCTCTTCCTTGAATGAAAGACTCTCAGTGAGCCCTGACACTCTCTTTTATAAGAAGGTGTAACCTCTTTATGCTTGACCTGACAATCCATCCCTTGAACCTCCCCTGGCAATCCCCATTGGTGGATATTTAGAAAGAGGGAATGGCCTTAAGAGTTCTCAATTCCTCCCTCATTAGTTTGTCACAGAGGAGGTGAGTCTTTACCCAAAAAAGGGAAATGCTGGACCCATTCTGCTTTAGGATGTCTTAGGGAAGGTGATCTTTTTGATTTTTTTAAACCCTTACCTTCCATCTTAGAGTCAATACAGAAGAGTGGTAAGGGCTAGGCAATGGGAGTCAAGTGACTTGCCCAGGGTCACACAGCTGGGAAGTGTCTGAGGTTAGATTTGAACCTAGGACCTCCCATCTCTAGGCCTGGCTCTCAATCCACTGAGCTACCCAGCTGCCCCCAAGGTGATCTTTTTTGAAGATAAGGGCTTTGAATAAAAGTTGAAAGATCTCTGCCCAGTTTATATTGGCTTAGACTATTTCAACTTGATCTTGGAAGGGGTTTGAGAAAATGAATGATTTCCTACAGAAAGATTACTAACAAAATGTACAAGCCAACATTACTTTTCCTCGATATCTGACACTGATCAAATGTTTTAAGGTTTACAAAGAAGTTCATATGCATTATCTCACTTGAACCTTGCAAGACAGGTGCTTTTCAATTATAACAAATTTATAAATGTAGAAACTGGGACTCAAAAAGGTTAAGGGATTTGTCCATGGACTCACAGATAGTTAAGTGTTGAGATAAAATTTGAACCCTATCTTCTCCTGACTCTTAGCCTATTTACCCACTATACCACAGTATGTCATAATACAAGGATCAAAAAAGACAAATTTATATGAAAGACTTGTGTAAATAATAAAACATCATACCAATGTAAGAGATTGATGTGGTGGATATTATGAGGACCCTAGAATAAAAGTAGGCATTATTGACATAGAATCCAGAGACCTAATAATCCAGGGCAAATGTGATTCATTTGAGATCTATTCTTCAGATTCTTTAATCATGCTTCTTGGTTCATTCTCTTCCCTTTTTAAAAATCAATTTTGGATTATCGAATTAAACATATATTTATTCATTTTATTTTCTGAAAAACCCTCATCTTTGCCTTAGTATCAATTCTAAGAGAGAAGACTGTCAAGGGTTAGGCAGCGGGAGTTAAGTGACTTAACCAGAGTTACACAGCTAGGAAATATTTGAGGCCAGATTTGAGCCCAAATCCTCCCAGCCTGGTTCCCTATCTATTGTGCTACCTAGCTGTTCCCTCAACACATGTTTATGAAGTACCTACTATGCAGGAAATGTACTAAGAACCTTAAGTGCTTAAATTATGCTTGGGAGATATGATAGATCGATTAAGGAAACATATAAAATAGAAAATCAATGCAAAATAATTTCAAGAGGGTGTTGTACTTTGTTCTTGTTCCCTTGAATATCCCACCTTATAGTCACCCTAGTAAGTGTATAATAGCCAGCATAAAGCAGCAATATCAGAAAGTAAAAGTGCAAAAGGGAACCTAGAAGTCATGTACAAAGCATCCCAAAGATTAGAGCACAATTTACAAATTATACCATCTATTAACCAAAAATGACCTCCTGGTAATATGTGCTAAAACGGGGGAAGTCATGTAGGCTTTCCTAGCAAGGATTTTTGGTCCTATGATATGTAAATCTTACATAACTTCTGGACATCTGCAATGATAATTTTGAGATAAAATGACATGATAACTTTAACATTTTACTGATAACTTTGAGATGATTCAGACAAGTTAACTAACCCTAAGGTAGCACAGATAAGAGTTTGTCTGTTCCCCTTCAAAACCTTATAAAAACAAGTCTACAAACTTCTGCCACCTCATCCCCAACTCCAGCATTCTTCCACTTCCCCTGGGGTCCATGCCACAGAGTGTTCCCAAATTTAATCCATGGTTACATAAATGATTATCTATGCCTTTCCCCCTCTCCACCCTGTTCTCATGATTCCTGACTTTACCCTATTCCTGATCCCATGTCATCTGCCTTGGCACCCCTTTTTGCCACTTGTCTCCACTTTCTGTGTCTGTTTATCTCTACATTCTCTGTGCCATAATAAAGTCTGATTGCAGTCTCACATCTCTGCCATCATAGCCTTTTCTGGCCAGTAACCAAAGAAACAGGTATGTCTGCCCCCATTTCATAATTTCATAAATTAATTATCACTAGAGATGGAAGATCCAAGGGTCAAATCTGACCTCAGGCACTTACTAGCTGTGTGACCATGAGCAAGTCATTTTAACCCCTATTGCCCAGCCCTTACTAGTCATCTTCCTTTGAACTAATACACAGTATTGATTCTAAAACAGAAGGCTTTTTTTTTTTAAGCTAAAAAGCAAAAAAGAATTCTCCCCAAATAAATTATCAGTTCAAAGAGGGAGAGCGTGCTCATATTTGCTTCACATAGGAAGTGCTATCTGAATTGTAGTTTGAAGAGACCTAGAGATTATGAGAGGCAGGGGTGAGAAGGGACATGTAGGCAGGCATCTGTTTGAACAAAGACAGAGGTAAGAGACAGAATGACCTATACTCAGAAACAACTAGTGGATCAGTTTTAATAAAGCAGAGTGTGAAATGTAGTAATATGAAATTCAAAAAGCAGGTGGGAACCATTAAATTCCCATTTCCTTGCCTCCCTTGATTTTTTTCCTTTCTTTTTTTTTCATAGCCCCTTTAGAAGGCAGAAACTAGTTGTCAGGACCAGGCATGCTCAAGAAGGACCCAGAAGCTTTGGTTGCCAAGTCAGAGAAACCAGGGCAATTACTGCCTTATGCTAGCTTCCTTGTGCAAACAAGAACAGTCCAAAGTATAACAGACAGATCAGTTGAAAGCCTTCCCTTTGCAAGTAAAAATGAACTCAACTTTCTTTTCCTGAAATATCTCTTTGAGATAGGTTGGTTTTACCATTAAGAAACAGATATTCACAAGGAAGTGCGTCAATAGGTTCCCACTGAAAAGATGGTACCCTGTTAGTTTTCTTGGGAATCTTGAATTTTTCAATCCTTGAGCACTTGAATTGCCAGTCAATTTACACCAATGGGATTAGTCAAAAGAACATAGCCTTCTTGAGCTAGTCAGCAATCATCAGGATCATTCAGGAGAATTTTTCTATACTAAGTCATCTTGATTGAGCATCTTCACATTCTAATTTCACTAAAGAGTTGCTCAGTCCTTGATTCCATTTTTCTTATGTAGACAAGATTGATTGATTGAATGTGTCTCTTTCTTTTTCACCTTATAGGCTTTTTTTTTGGATAGTATTGAAGCATCAAAATATGGAAAAGATGGGGGGCAGCTGGGTAGCTCAGTGGATTGAGAACCAGGCCTAGAGAAAGGGAGGTCCTAGGTTCAAATCCGGCCTCAGCCACTTCCTAGCTGTGTGACCCTGGGCAAGTCACTTGACCCCCATTGCCTAGCCCTTACCACTCTTCTGCCTTGGAGCCAATACATCGTATTGATTCCAAGATGGAAGGAAAGGGTTTTAAAAAAATATGGAAAAGATGGTCCATGAGTTTACGGATGAAAAGACACTTATTAGGAATCAATAACTTTTCACAAAGATTACTTTGGACAAAGCATAAGGTTGTGGAGATGTGGTGCCTTGGAAAAAAGCATTAAATTAGAAGCTTGGTCATCTGGATTCAAATTCTGTATCTGACATTCACTTCCTTTATTGACCCTGGGGAAGTTATGTGACTTCTTCTGAGTCTCGGTTTCTATGTTTTAATATTAATAGCATAATATTAATGTAATTACATGATAATTAAATTATATAATATAGATTTATATTAAAATTTGTCATAACAAAAGTATAATTATAAACAATACATCACAATATAATAATTTTATTAAATTTAGATTGAATTCATATTTAATATTAATATATTCCCATCTACCTCATAGTATTTTAAGAATCAGTCAACAAGTATTTGTAACATTTCTACTATATGTTAGATGTTGGGGATGAAGCTATCTCTGCTACTGGAATTTGTAGTCTATCAATGGAAATAACATGTATGTTTAATGATAGAAACAAAATAAATGCAAAGCAATTTTAGGGAGAAGGCATGAATAGTGAGGGGGATTAAAAAAGGCTTCATGTACAAGTTGGAGTTTGAATTGAGTTTTGAAGGAAATTATGGATTCCTAGAAGCAAAAAGGAGAAAAGAAATGGTTCCAGGCATTGAAGGCAGCCAATGCAGACAAAGAAATAGGAAAAATAGGAGATAGATTGTCGTGTGTGATCCAGTTTGACTGGACCATAGGGTATGGAGAGGGAAGAAAAGTATAATAATAATTTTAGAAGAATAACTAGAGTCAGACTGCAAAGAGTTTTAAATGCAAAATAAAAGTTTCTATTTGCTCTCAAAGATAATAGCAAGTCATTGGGATTTACTAAATTGGGGATCAGTTTTGTGCTTTGGGAAAATGATTTTGACAATTGCATGGAGGATGGATTGGGAAGGAGAGAGAGTTAAAGCAGAGGGACCAATTGGAATCTTACAACCATGAGAGGTAGGTGGTGGTGTTATTATCCCCATTTTAAAGTTGAAAAAACTGAGACAGACAGTTTAAGAGGGCCAATGTCACACAGATGCTGAGGCTGGATTTGAACTCAGACCTTCCTGACTCAGGTGTGGTACTCTTTCCACTATGCCATTTAACTGCTTTAAAATGGAGAAAATAATATCTGTAGGTACTACCTTGCAGTCATTAGCTGGAGCAGTGGATAGTGCTCCCAGCCAGGCTGGGAGTCAGTAAGACTTATCTTCTTGAGTTCAAATATGGCCTCAGACACTTACTAGTTGTGTGACCCTGGACAAGTCACTTAACCCTCTTGTCTTCATTTCCTCATCTATAAATGAGCTGGAGAAGTAAATGGCAAATCACTCCAGGATCTTTGCCTCCCAAAAACCCAAATGGGGTCACAAAGAGTCAGACATAACTGAAATAACTGAACAAAGTAACTCCCTTAAATAGTTTTTTCATGGTTCAAATGAGATGAAGTACATAAAGCACTTTGCTAACTTTAAAGCATTATACACATGTCAATAATTGTGATTATGTTGAATCCAGGAGAAAACACATACACATATAAAAAGATAAGTAATAACACAAGAGCCTACATGGGAAATGGGAAATGAACTGCACAGATATAAACGTTATGAGTTTAGACTTAGGGGACATTAGGTCAAGAGTTATTTGAGGGGGAACGGGGAGCATGATCAACTTCTGGAAGCTCAGAGATTCCTAGGAAGGCCAAAAAGAATCCTAGAGTTGATTTTTTCTCTGCTGTCTTCCCAGTGCTGACCTAGTATACCACATAATCATGCACTGTGCTTACATAACCTGGTCCGTCTTGGCATCTTGTCGACAGTGATGACAGTGCCGGGAAGGAAAGAGAACATAACAGCCTCATCCTTAGAGTCAGGGAAACTGAAATCCATTGGATTGCTCAAGGTCACCCATTAGTCAGCTGAACTAGGAACAGAGAAATGGAGCTCCCTATTCCTTATGGACAGTTGACTATGTTAATTCAAGTCCAGCCCAACTGCATTAGAACTTAAGTAAAGCTCTGTGGGGGCACAGTGAAGAGAGGAAAGCATTACTCAGTCCAAGCAAAAGGAGAATGTCATTAGGGATATGTGATCCTTTTAAGATTTCAAGTGTTTTGCTTGGTTCCTCCCTGCCCCCTCCCCCCTCCCCCCCCAGTTTTCACATTAGATTATGTTATCTAACAGCCTTGATTCTCCCAGGGCCAGCCAGGAATGTTTTCCCCTGCAGATCCTTAGCCACAGAGAGTGGCAGTCCTCAATCAAAACCACAGGACAAAATGACAGAAAATCCAGATGTGAGCTGCCTAAAATGGCTCCCCAGTGATATGACGGCCACAGCCAGTATGAAATGAGGAGAAAAATAGAACTCAGAGGGTCATCCTAAGAATTAGGCAGGTAAGCAAGACCTGGGGCACACAGACAAGGAGGGAAAGAACCCTAAATGTGAGAACCCAAACTCTGGCAAAGGGGATTTTAGTATTCTGAATATGACCCCTTGGCTCAGCTGAGTCTGGATATAGAGACAATCTACCATTAGGGGACAAGGATGGAGGGTGTCAACATGGAAATCTAGAGATCCCCAGTTTATTTAGAGTATAGAAACCCCAGGTTTTGACCTTGTCACAGGAGAGGTTTCCCCCTGAGGGAAGGTCCCTTTTCACCAGACAATGAACTTCCTGGTAGTTTGGGTGGGAACAGCTAATCCCATCCAATATTAAGCATCGCTTTTGTCCCAATGGTTTCTCCCCCTAGGCTAAGGTCCATGACCAAGGTGACCCAGCCCTAGGCTGAGTCTTTCCCTTTTGTGTCCATTGTAGGGCCCCAGCCCCTCACTATTATTCCTGTCTGGAACTCTTCATTTTCCTTTCTTACCATTGTAAAGTCAATCAACTGTCCCTCTCCAAGCCCCCAGGTCACCTAGAGTGGTATATAGGTTCCCCAAGTTCTTTTGTTCCTCGGAGTCCATCCTGAGTCAGTGGCACTCCCAGGGGCTGGTGACCAGGGCGTCTTGACTCTGTGCAGTCTTGGAAAGCAGCTCTGTTGTCGTATTAGTAGCATTAACTCCTTTTCCCTTGATTAAAGAGTGATTTTTTACTATTTAATAGTTGTTTTTTTTCTAGTTGACAAGGGTATGATAGAACAAATCTTTACCAGGGTTTAAAAAAGATGATTTGGGTTTAAAAGTGACTAATTGTATTTTTAACCACATATCAAAAAAAAAAAACAGAGAGAGGGAAACTATAAGAATCAGAACTACTATGGCCATTTCAAAATGGCTGTTACTGCACCCATTATTTTTGTTCCTTTTTGGTCTACAGCTGTGATTTCTTGATACAAGAATTCTCCCTGAGGAAAAAATCTCTAATGAGGCAGATCAGCAAATTTTCTGCAAATGATAATTTTAGAGAGTGGCTAAGAATCTTGAGATGTTAAACAACTTTCCTAGGGTTACATAGATGATATGTGTCTGTCAACTAGAAAAAACACAGAACTATTAAATAGTTAAAATCACTCTTTAATCAAGGGAAAAGGGGGTTAGCGCTACTACTACGACAACAGAGCTGCTTTCCAAGACTGCACAGAGTCAAGACGCCCTGGTCACTAGCCCCTGGGAGTGCCACTGACTCAGGATGGACTCCGAGGAACAAAAGAACTTGGGGAACCTATATACCACTCTAGGTGACCTGGGGGGTTTAGGATTAGAGGGACAGTTGATTGACTTTACAATGGTAAGAAAGGAAAATGAAGAGTTCCAGACAGGAATAATAGTGAGGGGCTAGGGCCCTACAATGGACATAAAAGGGAAAGACTCAGCCCAAGGCTAGGTCACCTTGGTCATGGACCTTAGCCTAGGGGGAGAAACCATTAGGACAAAAGGGATGTTCAATATTGGATGGGATTAGCTGTTCCCACCCAAACTACCAGGCAGCTCACTGTCTGGTGAAGAGGGACCTTCCCTCAGGGGGAAACCTCTCCTGAGACAAGGTCAAAACCTGGGGTTTCTACACTCAAACTAAATAAACTGGGGATCTCTAGATTTCCATGTTGACATGTCCAAGGAGAGACTTGAACCAAGATCTTTGAAATTCAGAAGTCTGGCTTTCCAGCCACTACCCAGTCCTGCCTCTTGTGCCTTCTGTTATTGTGTATCAAAAAATAGAATATGGCAGAGTTATTATTGTCAACCAGTTGCTCACCCAAATACAGTAACTAGAGGGCAAAAGAAAAGACTGTGTAATAATTGCTATGACTTCACTCTTTCTGAAGGTGTCACATAGTGGGATTAGTCCTGAGGTGATTTCTAATTTCACTAGCTCAAACACCTCATTCTGTTATTTCCTCTTCCACTCCCACAGTTAAATGTCAGGGATTAACCCTCCCCCATCTCCCCAGTTCTATCCAATTAACATTAATTAATTAGCTTTTACAAAGGATTATTTGTTTCACTAACATAGCAGAAACAAAAGTAAAATATTTGCTCCCAGTACTTCAAGGACCCAGTTTTTCCCAAATTTCCTTGGTTTGGAGGAGATAAGGCTTCGACTTAATACAGTTTCTACAAAGCATTGATCTCACCAAGTTCACATCAAACTATGGCATCATTGATACCATCTCCATCTTAGTTACCAGTAGGCTGAGTCTCAAAGGTTATTTCTTGCTTTGGGGTCTTGATGCTCAATTGGCTAGTTATTAAACCCTGTTTAGATTCTACTTTTCAGTGTCACAAAGTCATAGGCATTTCTTTTTTATTTTTTCAAATCCTTACCTTCTATCTTAGAATCAATACTAAGTACTCCTTCCAAGGCAGAAGAGCAATAAGGACTAGGCAATGGGGGGCAATGCCCAAAGGCCTACAACTAGGAAGTGCCTGAGGCCATTTTTGAACCCAGCACCTCTCTTCTCCAGGCCTGGTTCTCTATCCACTGAGTCACCTGACTGCCCTCCTCCACAGTCAAAGTGGCCACTTTTCATTTTGTGGCCAAGATTGGAACAAGTTATCGAATATGTGTGCTCCAAATCTTTCCAAGGCATTCTCACTGCATATCATCAAGCCTTTCTGGTACCAGGGTCTTCAGCCTCTTCCAAGTGGAAGCTTGTAGCATTTAAATCTGATGTCTGCTTACCAGGCCCATGTTATAACTAGATCAGCCATCTTAGTCTGACCTAGACTTCAAGAAGGTCCTTGGGCAGAGGTTTTGGTTCTAGAACCTTATCACAGTTATGGCACTTGTTATAAAAGACTCTTATAGGATCTGTTAACTAAGAAACAAATACAGAACTTCCAAGTATTTAGAAAACCCACTCTTTAATCAGTAAAAAAGGGTAGGCTTATCATTTGGTCATTACACAGAGTCAAAATTTAAATACCATTCAAAACCAAAGACTCTGGGAACCACATCTCTGGGAGAAGGTGTCACACTATATTATTTTTTTTTCTTTCTCTCTCCCTTCCCCCCCAAAACCACAGAGAAAAGGAAATTGGGGGTTCTTATATCCTCTGGATAATTAGGTATTACAAACAGGTGCATAAACCATCTATGAAGTCAATAGCAATGGCATTAGGGAACAGTCAGCTGTAACAAATCAAATGCAAAGGTCAGACTCAGGAGCTGGGCTTTCTGAGAGGAAACTTTTACCCAATAGAGAAGCCTTTCAAAACAAACAGGTATTTAACTTTCAAACAAAATAGGTGTGCTTAGTACTAGGGTTTCTCAAAGTGCAGAAGTATACTGAGTCATGTAATTATTTACATTGACAAATCAAATTTATATTGGGAACTGTAAAGATATAGTCCTTAACTTCCTTCTGGTGAGCAACCAGGAAGAATTAATGTCATAGGAAAGTGATGATTATGGACATTTGGGTGGAAGGGTGGAGAAAAGCTTCAAAATGGTGAAATATCTGAGAATGGTATTTTGATGAAATGCATGGGAATGGGATTACTTCACCTAAAATGAAATACCAGTCTGTTATAACTAGATTAGAGACTTCAGAGGATTAGATGATTGTGTTCTGTTATAATACATCTATATATCTGTTTTCTGCTTTCTATGTTCTAATATCTACTAATAAATGTTTTATTTTACCTATACAAGGTGGGGAGCCTTTTTGAAATAACAAGGATTCAGTGGAGAGGTCATGAATATAACTAAGCATACTCCTCAAGACATTAAAGCTTCAAGGAAACTGTCGTGGACCTACCTATATCTAGAAGTTCTTGTTGGAGTTGAAAGGACAAATGAAAAGTATGTATGTGTTTATCTTCACAATCAGAAGGACATAGTAGAAATTAAAACCATGTGGGAATCATATAGCTTCCACTCTGTGGCAGAGAAGTGATAAATCTTTCCAACTTAACTAGGAGTAAGGACTAGAGACTTTTCTGTAAAGAGAGGGTAGTTCAGTTTTGACAATAACATGAATGAGTGTGTCCTATTTCATCCAGGTATGATGTAGGTACTTCTAATATAACACCAACTTCAATAATTTTTTCCACAGAGACAATAAATTCTGCTGCTGTATCTTTTAGAGAGCAATGAAATGTTGGGGAATGACAGTTTTAACCATCATTTTTGAGGAGTCTGGGAGGAGACAGAATTTAACTGTCACTGGAGAGACTAAATTGTGAAGGCTGAAGAGAGGCCAGAGAAAAAGAAATGAGAAAATATTGCCTGAGAAAACTGAGCTTAAGTCTTTTACTATAAAGAAATATGAAGAGAATTTTTGACAACAGAACTTCAGTTGGTTTCCTCACATGTCTAACTGGTGGGACTGCATTTCCAGAGTTAGAGAAGTTAGCAGTTCTAATAATGGTTAAAACTGACTTTGGTGGTACTCTTTCTCACTGGTGATACATTTTAAGAAGTTTTTTATAACTTTGTTTTTTATCATTTGTTATTTTATTAATAAATCATGTAGCCAGTAACTTTAATGTTTATTTAAACATAGGCTATTAGGAAGAATGATATATAGAGAAAAATGAATAAACATGTCTAAAGATTTTTCTCCAAATTGTCAAAAAAAATTTTAATGAACTCAGTTGGGTCTTGGAGTTAATTGATTAATTGAGATTTTTTTTTTTGCAAATTTAGTAATTAATGTGGAAATACCACAATATACACCTTGATTATCTTCAAATCATTTACCTTGAAAACCCACATGAAAATGTATGAGGAAAATGAAATTAGCAGGTAAAGAGAAAGATAATTAACCTGGGTTATATGTGTTGGTCAACCCTAAAATCCTGCTACACTAAGAAAGGAGGTTAAAATATTTATTAGCTCAGTAAAGACTTGCAAATGATCAGTAGCGTTTTCTCCTCCTCCAAGAAGAAAAAACCTATAGGAGCAGAAAATTAGAGTCCTAGAACATTGAAATATCACTTTGGTGAAGCAATGAGTTGCAGTGTTAAGGGCAGACAGGAATATCAGTGGCAGGCATAGAGATAGGGCAAATAGCAGTGATAATTCTGGAACCTTAGCAAGGGATCTCCAAAAGATGGGACTCAGATTCTAAAACCCCTTATTTATCCCAGATATGTGTGAGCTTTTTTCTATTTTATTCAACACAATCATATAAATAGCTTGAGACTCTATCCAGTATATTTGCTACCAGTTGGTTAGATGAGAACCAGCCAGAAATCAAATATCAAAGCTTTTATTTAGGACAGAATACCAAAATAAATAACAGTGAAAATTCAATTACTAGCCTTGTTCTTAGCATTCCTGACCCCAAAACATAGAAGAATACAATATTCTCTATGCTCCCAGGCTAGTAGAAAAGAGGTTTGTCTTCTCTTTTTTTTTTTGATGGGGATTTTTGGTTTGCTTTCCTTGTAGGGGGTCTTAAACTAGAACTGATTTTACATATTCTTTTCAAATGCACCTATTACATTTTTTTTCTGGATAATTATTTCAATATAATGAGGTTTCCTTTATTCATTTTAAAACATTACCCTAGGGAGACAAAAGGCTTCACCAGACTGCCAAAGGAGTCCATGATACATAAAGGGTTAAGAAGCTCTTAACTTAGATCATCTTAGACCAACATTTTAGACCAGGGCAATTGAGATATCTAAGTACTCACAAATAAGTACCCCTGTTCATCCAAACCAGTCCCAGAAATATTAATGTTCATTCTTATCTGAGTTCAATAGTCCTATAATATTCAGTACCCTTATTCCTGTGCATTTAAATATTGCATATCTATTGAGGTATGGTGCAATTACCATTTCTACCATGGGGCCTTTACATATTATTCAAAGCTTATTCCATCTTCTCATTCTCTGAACTTTTATAGTACTTGCTGTTTTCCCAACAAACTTGTGTTCCATTGCAAAATCTCAGAACTGGAAGACCTCATAGGTTTTCCAGGATATTCCATATATGAAGAGCAACCCCTGTGTGATGTTCCATGAAGGATTCTTCTCACTTAAGTTGGGAAATATTTAGCAATGGGGTATCCACCACCCTCTGGGGAAGCCTATTCTACTCTTTGACAGTTCTATTAGGAAGTATTTCATTATTAAATCCAAATCTGCTTTTCTATAATTTCTAATCATTATTCCTAATTTTCTTATCCTCTTGGGTCCAGCAGAATAAGTCTACTTGTTCTTCCATCCCTGCAAATATTTGAAGACAGTTATCTTCTACATCTAACACCCCCACACACATGTGTATGTGCACATGCACACATACACACATACACTCTTATCTCCTCTTGGCCAAACATCCTTCATTCAATTTATCCTCACATGATATGAGCTTAAGGATCTTCACCATGATTATTGTATATTCTCTTTAATTGCTTTCTTAGTGTCTGCCCTACCTCCCAGTAACACAGGAATGATATCTTGTCTCTTTACCCTTAGATGTCTCTCATTTTCTAGCCTAGTTCTGGTTGCATAGGAGATATGAAAAATGCTTTATAAAATTGAATTGTAAGCATCTGTCCCTAAATAAGAACCATTCTGGGAACTTCATGTGTGCTGAGCATGCTTGTTTTGCTCAGGGCAAAGGGCAGGTTGTTTAAAGTGACATATGCCCATGTGAAAGCCCTTTCCAGGGTTACAAAAGTTTTCATCTCAGAAGTTGGATCATAGCCTGGCCAACATGTGTTGCGTTCCTTCTTTTTTTACATGTGGCCCAAAGTCCTTGCATTGACCCTGTGGGAATCTGACCCAGCATCTGCAGGGAATATGTAAATCATGGAACTATGAGGGAGTAGAATGGTTATGTGAGGAGGAGGATCAAATGATGTGGAGCAAACTTCATTTTGAATTCTATGAATCCAAGGTGATTTCTGGGAAATGGTGAGCTCTACAGCTCCACCAAAGGCATCTTTGTTATTGTTGTTGTTTTAATGTCAATGCAACATTGCTATTCTGACAGGAAATGGGAAATAAGTAGGGTCATTCACTCTCAGTTCCATCTCTGATGATCACTTTGTTTTCACTAGAGTTTTGACCAGAGAGCCTCTTTTTAAAAGGTTGGAAGCAAAGTTAAAGGAATTCTGGGTTGTACTAGATTATCACTATAATTGAAGAGTCCAACTCTTCAATGCTATGATTTTTTGATTTAGGAATTCTAGTGTCTCAATTTACACAAGAGATCTTTTCCTTAAAGAATGTTGTGTATCTCTCAATCTTTCTGTTTCTTTGTCCCTCTGTCTCATTTGAACTCTAATTTAAAAGTACTGGGGCAATTGCTATTTAGAGGAACTTTTTTTTTTACTTTAATCAGAATCATAAAGACAGTAGAAAGAGTGTTGACTTTGGCATCAGAAAGCCTGTTTGAATGCTAATTGACAACTCTGACTTAGAACAACTTACATAATTTCTCTGGGTTTTAATTTCTTTATATGTAAAATTTACTAGATGATCTTTGTTTTCTTCTCTATCTAAATTTATGACCTTATAAGTCTTCTTATGAAGTGAATAACCCCTCTTCACTTTGTCTTTTCTTAATAATGACAAAAGTCCTTGGGGCAACAAGGTAGTGCAGTGAATAGACCACTAGGCCTGGCATCAGGAAGACCTGAGTTCAAATCAGCCACAGACACAGTTAGCTGTGAAACCTGGACAAATCACTTGAATTCTGTTTGTGTATGTTTCCTCATCTGTAAAATGGGGATGATAATAGTATGTATCTCTCAGGGTTTTATGAGATTCCAATGGGAAAAAAAAAATTGTAAAGCCCTTAGCATAGATCATGGCACATAATAAATACCACATGTTTTTAGCTTGATTATTTTAAACTATAAAGTACTATGTAAATATCAGAGTTAACTGAGAGAAATATCCACTTAAGAGGTTTGCTCAAAAAGAGTACACTTGCATTAAGTACATAGGATCACAGATTTGGAGTCAAAAGGTTTCAAGTCCATCCCTTTCAGTTTATAAAGGATATTGAAACCCAAGGAAATTTAGTGACTTTCCCCAGGACACATAGATCAGGGGTCCCCAAACTTTTTACACAGGGGGGCCAGTTCACTGTCCCTCAGACCGTTGGAGGGCCAGAGTATTAAAAAACAAATAAACTATGAATAAATCTGTATACCGCTGTCTGGGGTAGCGAAGGCTGCAGCACTGGCTGGGATGGGCCTGTCACACCTTGCACAGACCCATCACTGCCACCACTATACTGGGCAGCAGTATACACAGTGTGGAATCCCCTCCCCCAGATCACCAGTCACCATGCTGACATCTTCCATTGTGCAGCCACATAATCCTTTGTGCGATGCCTCGTTCTCATTCAGTTACTCTCAGAACAAGGAAGTAGTACTGTATGTGAGTGACCCCTCACTTTGTGGCAGCACCACATACAGTACTCCAGGAGCACAGGACGCTGCTCTCACTGACCACCAATGAAAGAGGTGCCCCTTCTGGAAGTGTGGTGGGTGCTGGATAAATAGCCTCAGAGGGCTTCATGTGGTCTGCGGGCCGTAGTTTGAATACCCCTGACATAGATAATAGTTAGTACCAGAGAAAGCATTTATAGGATCACAAGATTCTAACTGGAATGACTTTAGAGGTTTTTTAGTTTAACCTCTTCAATTGACAGATGAAGAATATGAAATCATGAGAGGAACAGTGATACCTAAGGTCACACAAAATTTGGGAGATAATTTTTTATTACAAATCTGGACTTCCACTATTCCCCAGGGCCTCTATTCAAATATCTAAACAAGGATATTTTGTCAGGACACAAGTCGGCCTGCTTAATTCCATAAAAAATGAGAAAGGACACTGAGGAAGACTTGGTTTAAAGGAAAGCACATGTTCCTCCTTAGACTTTTGAGATCTTCATCTTGGAGGAGATGACCAAAGAGATGAAGGGTCTGCATTAGGGCATCTCTGAACAAGAGCTATTTGAAGAGAGAACAAAAATGTCTTCCTGGTTGGAGATGGGGAATTCTGGGAAATTCTGGGTATCCACAGCTGTAGGAAGTGTGTGTTCTCACTTTATTTTATTTATTAAAAAAAAAAAAAAACCAAATGTCTCTCTAAAGCCCTGTGGAGATGTTTTCATTACAAGCACAAAAAGAAATGCTGTCATTGTAATCAGAATGGCAGTCTCCCATTTATTATATTTGAATTTACTGCCTACTTTGTGCTTGTGATGGAGATCCATTTATTCATTTGCCAACAAATAAAGATTCCTACTGTCTTCCTCTCCAAGATGTTCTAAGCTGTGCCATCTTTTCTGGTACAAAAAGCCCCAGATGGCACTTGGACCCCCAAATGGATTGCTAAAGGAGACAGTTCATTTTTTTCCCCTGGCTACTCTATAATAAGGATTCTTTCAGTTATTACAGGAAGGCTTCACAATTCACAGGAATTGATAAGTATCCTTCCCCACCAAAGGAAAAAAAAATCTCTAAGTCCTATTTGTTAGGGCTTATTTGTTGTCTCAACAACAAGAATACCTCAGTTCCTTGAGAAGTAGTAAGTGGACAACAGGATGACAGTACCACTGCTGATATCATATATATGTGCAAATTTATGTGCAGGTATGTGTGTATTTATGTATGTGTTTGTATAGGTAGAGACATTTTGAAGTTTTGTAGGCATCAAAAGATCATAGATTTAGAGGTAGAAAGAAACTCAGAGGTCATCTAGTCCAGGGGTATAAAACTCAAATAGAAATGGGGGCTAATAATCTAATCCTCGCAAAATGCATGTTGACTAAGTTTTAAAATATGTTATTATCTACAATTTATTGTATTTTTAAAAAATAATTTCAATTACATATTTATCTAAGTCAGGCTGAATGTCTGATACTTATTATCTAGTCAATTTACTTCAGATGAGAAAACTGAGTCAGAGAGGTTAAAGTGATTTTTTTCAAGGCCATATATATTGTAACAGAGCCAAGATTTGAATCCAAAGCTTCTTATTCCCAATTCAGTGCCCTTTCTACTGTACTACTCTGCCCTGCCTATCTACCTTTCTTATTTTTTATTTTATATTTCAAGTAACAAGTCATATAAGCTCCAACTGATTCGGTCTTCACCTGTAAAATGGGTATAATGGCACTTCCCAGTGTTGTGAGAATAAAATAAGATATTTGCAAAGTGTTTAATACAGTGCCCAGCACATAATTAGGGCTCAATAAATGCTAAATGCTTATTTCCTTCACTCCCCCATCCTTCTTCCTTCCTTCCCTCCTTCCTTCCCTCCTTCCCTCTTTCCTTCCTTCCTTCCCTCCCTCCCTCCCTCCTTCCCTCTTTCCTTCCCTCTTTCCTTCCCTCCCTCCCTCCCTCCCTCCCTCCCTCCCTCCTTCCCTCTTTCCTTCCCTCCCTCCCTCCCTCCCTCCTTCCCTCTTTCCTTCTTTCCTTCCCTCCTTCCCTCCCTCCTTCCTTCTTTCCTTCCCTCTTTCCCTCCCTCCCTCCCTCCCTCCCTCCCTTCCTCCCTTCCTCCCTTCCTCCCTTCCTCCCTTCCTCCCTTCCTCCCTTCCTCCGTTCCTCCTTTCCTCCCTCCCTCCCTTCCTCCCTTCCTCCCTTCCTCCCTTCCTCCCTCCCTCCCTCCCTCCCTTCCTCCCTTCCTCCCTTCCTCCCTCCCTCCCTTCCTCCCTCCCTCCCTCCCTCCCTTCCTCCCTTCCTCCCTTCCTCCCTTCCTCCCTTCCTCCCTTCCTCCCTTCCTCCCTTCCTCCGTTCCTCCTTTCCTCCCTCCCTCCCTCCCTCCCTTCCTCCCTTCCTCCCTCCCTCCCTCCCTCCCTTCCTCCCTTCCTCCCTTCCTCCTTTCCTCCCTACCTCCCTTCCTCCCTCCCTCCCTCCCTCCCTCCCTTCCTCCCTCCCTCCCTCCCTCACTCCCTCCCTTCCTCCCTTCCTCCCTTCCTCCCTTCCTCCCTCCCTCCCTCCCTCCCTCCCTCCCTCCCTCCCTTCCTCCCTCCCTTCCTCCCTTCCTCCCTCCCTCCCTCCCTCCCTCCCTCCCTCCCTTCCTCCCTTCCTCCCTTCCTCCCTTCCTCCCTTCCTCCCTTCCTCCCTCCCTTCCTCCCTCCCTTCCTCCCTTCCTTCCTTCCTTCCTTCCTTCCTTCCTTCCTTCCTTCCTTCCTTCCTTCCTTCCTTCCTTCCTTCCTTCCTTCCTTCCTTCCTTCCTTCCTTCCTTCCTTCCTTCCTTCCTTCCTTCCTTCCTTCCTTCCTTCCTTCCTTCCTTCCTTCCTTCCTTCCTTCCTTCCTTCCTTCCTTCCTTCCTTCCTTCCTTCCTCCTTTCTTTTCTTCCTTTCTCCTTTCTTTTCTTCCTTCCTTCTTTCTTTCCATATAAAGCAATACTTTTCTTTATCTTAGCTTTGTTATTTCTGGGATGCAAAAATGATTGCCTTCTCCCAAGGTTTATATATGAGGGAATTAACTAACGCTCACAGAAGTTAAGAGACTTGCCCATAGTTAGTGATAGATGTGAGATTCTATGTCATATCACATGTACTTTCACATAAGTCATGTCACAAAGTTTTTGCTTATTCATTTGCTTGAAGGCTAGGCTAATTCCTACTGATGTGACTATGTAGAAGAAGGGATCCAAGCCACTCACAGGCCAAGTGAAAACCAGTGACCCTACCCAAGGCCGCACCCCAGTGGGCTCAAACTAAACAACCCCCTTGAGCATAGCTACAGAATGTGCTTTCCCTGTTCATTTGGATGAAGGCAACCTTAGGCCTAATTACAACACTTCTCACCTGGAGTTTGGCAAGAAAAACTAATAGAACAAAAACTCTTATTAACAGAAGAACTTCTGTCTCAGCAGGTCAAATAGTCTGGACAGAAAGTTAAAGCCACCTGGTTTGTATCAAGTTCTCCTTAGTGTCTTCTTAGGAAGTGTCGGCTATATCCCAGGGGCTGTTAGACAGGCTCTTTGTAGTCAAGAAGCAAATGTTAAGCAGTTAGGAGTTTAATTTTCAAGGCCCCTTCTAATCCTGAGATCCTATGGAATAATAACTCACATTTATATGGTACTTAATAGTTTAAAAAAACATTTCCCTCACAACCAGGAAAAGCAATGATATTTAAAAAGATGGACATTTATTTCAGGGATAAGCATGCTGTCATTAAAAGCCTTGTATAATTTTTTTAAATTCTCCAAAAACCTGTAATCTTGGTTAATTGTGGGGCCAGATTATTGCCCATCTATATTGTCATTTTCAGTTACATAGTTTCACAGACTGGGGCAGCTAGGTGGTACAGTAGATTGAGTGCCAAGAAGATCATCTTCCTCAGTTCAAATCTGGTCTCTGACATTTATTAACTGTGTGACTCTGGGCAAATCACTCAAACCTGTTTGCCTCAGTTTCCTCTATATCATCTATAAAATGAACTAGAGAAGGAAATGGCAAACCACTCAAATATCTTTGCCTAGAAAACCCCAAATGTGGTCAGGAAGAGTTAGAAACAACTAAGACTGAACAACAAGAAGCTTCTCAGATTGGCTTTATGAAGTAGCCATTCAGTGTTTTATCATATTGAAACCCTTACCTTCTATCTTAGGATCAATACTGTATATTGGTCCCAAGGCAGAAGAGCAGTAAGGCCTAGGCAATGGGGGTTAAGTGACTTGCCCAGGGTCACATATCTAGGAAGTGTCTGAGGTCAGATTTGAACCCAGGACCTCCCATCTCTAGGTCTGGCTCTTAATCCACTGAGTCACCCAGCTGCCCTCAGTGCTCTATCATATTAATGTCTGCACAATAAACCTTTATCCATTTGGTTTTTCTCCTATAGAGATAATTAGATTGAATACTTTTAAATAATTATAGAACTCAGCTAGGAGTCACTGCAATGTTCTGGAAATTTATGCAATCAACAAAATGTAATCTGCAAGCAGTAGCATCTGCAGGACCTTGCCATCTACAGGGAATCCCACTTCAATTTGCACTTTCTGTGACAAACACATTTTGTAGCTGAGACTCCCTAGTTTATGCGTCACTTAACATTAATAATCAGAGAGGTTTTTAGACTGTTATTTCTTGCGCCTTTTAAGAAATCTTGTTTCATTTTGGCATATGATTTTGCTCTAGAAAATAAAGTGATTTTCAAAAATAGTCAACAAACAGTAAGTATGTTCAGATCTCTACTTTTTTACATCTGCTGAAATATCATTTGCAAAAACCTGTTTATTTCCTTCTCATGAAGGTCCCTCTAGACATGCATTTACAATATTCTTTTAAAGATTTAAGAGTTTAGGCATATTGAATAGATATGTCAATTTGCTCTGGTATTTTTAAAAGACCCATGACTTTATCTATGTCCATAGTTTCTTTACCTAATATAGTCCTTCCAAATCTTAGTAGATGTTTTTCATGAATTTCATGAAATTCATGATCAGGTAAATGAGAATAATTCTGATGAATAATATCTAACTAGGCTAGTACTTGATATGATAGACATGCAATCAGTCAATGAGTTTATGCTCAAAGCTTCTACCATGTGATAGGATCTGCTATAGAAGGCATTTTGATTGGTGTAATGTCTAAGAACCAAGGGTCACCTCGGGACCATGATGTACCAGAGTAGGAACTAAGTGAAATAAACATGCAAATGTCATTTATAAATTGGTTAATGATTTTTTTATGAAGATGTATGTTGTTTCTTTTTTGTGATGGTAAAAAACTGAAAAAAAATTTATGTCCAATTCCCAAGGATATGACTACAATAATGTAAATGAAAAGGACAACAACCAAAATAAATATTTCAAAATAGCAAAAGAATAAGCGTGGCCCAAAGAAGAAAAAATGAGATCCTCTTCTACCATTCTTTTACGAAGGTGAAGATGGAGTCTATGGGTGTGGAACCTGGTACATATTGTAAAATTTTGTTGTCTTATTGATGATTTTGCTGATTTTTTAAACTTTTATTATTTTTCTTCTTAAAAACACATATTTGATAAATGGGGTGTCTCTGAGGTGATAGGAAGGGGAAAGGGGGAAATTTAGGTTACATATAAATAAAAGATATCAATAAAATTGTTTAAAAGCATATATATTGTTCATCCTATGCACAATTGACTTCAAAGTTAGCCTGGAAATCTTTGATCTAGGCACATGACTCTTCATACCCCCATTTTTTTTAGGCCTTTTTATCCTGTAGCCACTTTTAAAGAACTTTCTTTGTTAGGAAATTCTTTAGCTAAATCTACCTATTTGAAACTTAAACCTATTTCTCCTAGTTTTGTTCTTTGGGCCCAAATAGAAGAACTTGTTCCTTTTCTAAATGACATCCCTTAATATATTAAAGGATAATCAAACCTCCATTTAGTCTTCTTTTTTTCCAAGCTAAACATCCCCCGTTCTCCCTACCACTCTTTAATATGGCATGGAAACAAGTTACCTCTCCATCTTGATCACCTTCCTCTGGATATTCTCCAGCTTGTCAATACTTTTCCTTATCATGGTGCCTAGAACTGAATACAGTATCACAGATTTTGTCTGGCTAGGGCAGAGAATCTATCACTTCCTTTATTCTGGAAATGATACTTCAAAGATAGCATCAGTATTTTTGTCTGTCATGACTTGCTGTTAACTTATTTTGAGTTTGTAGTAAATTAAAACCTTCAGATTTCCATCCCTGAGAAGTTATACCTCTAAAGATGATTTTAAAAACCTGATTGTAAAATACCAATCCCTACTAAATTTCATTTTATTAGACCTGGTCTATTGTTATCACTTATTGAGACAAACATCTGGTATGTTACTTAATTCTCCTCACTGCACATGTTGCAAATGTTCACCCAGGTTATTGATTAAAAAAAAAAAGATTAAATAGCACAAAACAGAAGGTACAGAATATAGAACCCTGGGCTGTTTCAATGGAACCATTTTTCCCAAGTCAGCATTAACTCATTTCTTGCTACTTTTTAGATTCATTGTTTCACTAATTCTAAATCTATCCAACTCTACCCCTAACTCACTTCAAGTTGTTAATAGTGATAGTCTAAAAGATTTTATCAAATACTTTGCTTAAATCTGCTTAAATATTATCTGTTGCATTCTTCCCAAGAGCAAGAAAAGTAATCCTTTTCAGAAAAGAAATTAAATAATTTTGGAATGGATTGTTCTTAATGAAAAGATGTGATTCTTGATATGTATTACTTCATTAAAATATAAATATATTATCTCTTTAATAATATATTCTAGAAAGACTGTATATATGAAAATATTTATACTATTTTTGTAGTAGCATATTACTAGAAACAAGACAGGTTCTTATTGCTTGACTAAGTAAAATGTAGTATACTTATTTAAAGGAATATATTAAGTTGTAAGTAAAAATTAATGCTATAAATATAAAGCATGGCAACATATATAAATTGATGCAAAATAAGTAAGAAGAAACAGGGAAACAATACATACAATGGCAAAACAAAGTAAATTAAAAGCAAAATTAAAAACAATTAAAACTGAATTCTATGAAATTATAATGACCAGGCTTAATCTAAAGGAAGAAAAAATATAATTCTCTCTCCTCAAGTTTTAGCAGAGGAGGTCTATAGGCTTGAAGTACATAAAATGTTAGTCTTTTATGATGTGCTAGTTATGTATGTTTTACTTAACTCTTCCATTCCCCCAATTTTCATTCTGTTATATGGAGTGGTTCTCTAATGAGATAATGGTGATACAAAGGGAAATAGAATGGACATAAAAATCAATAAAAGTTTGTTTTTTTTAAGATTAATACAAATAAGAAATTATCCTATTTTTTCAGAAATCAGTGAAACTCACTAGCAGATGCTATATTTTTCATATTAAAAAAATTAGAAATTTATTCTTCCCTAGACCTGTGTTGCATTTCCTGTTTTCCATGATCTTGAGAAGTTAACCAAACAGCTGAAATGACCAGTGTTTTTTTTTTTTTCAGTACCCTAGGATGTACCTTATCTGGAGTCAAATGATTTGAACTTATCAAGAACAAGACGATATTGTCAGAGCATCTCATTTATCTAGGATTTCAACTACATGTTAACTCTTTTAGGTATGATGAGGGAGAGATACAAAGAAATGATCCCATTAGAGATACCTCCCCTTAGGGAACACTGACAATACAGTTGTGTTCTTCTGATATGTTTTGGAAGCTCACCTGGGCCTTATCTTCACTCTGAGAACAACCCAAATCATTAATAAGGTGCAAAGGTCCACCAACCTAATAAAATCTACCAGCCTTGGCAACAAACCATAATCCTTAACTAACCCTGGTAATATGCCTGTACTTGATCTATTGGCTTTGAAATACCATGCAGTTGTGAGGGACATGTCGCTGTTCATCACTTCAGTGCTGATCCATCCATCTGTCCATCCTCAGCTCCACCCCAACCACGGAATATAATGCTAACGGTATATCTCAGATTCTCTATGGTCTCTCATTACCATTACATGACTGATCCTCCTTCTTTTCTGATCATGTCTCCTCCATTATAATTTATAACCCATCTGATGATAATATTCATCGATATTCATCGATTCATCGATTCATCGATAATGTGGTGCAACCTATTTTCATACACCATTTATCTTTCCATTATTCTTTATTTTTTCCAACTTTGTTTATTCTTATATGGTGATATTCCAGGACTCTCAGTGATATGAGAAAATACTGATATTATTGTGATCTTGCAGCTGGGGTAATATTCATATTAAGGTATGCACAGTAATGCTCTTAAGAGGATGTATAAAGGATAATTTTAGCATTGAGACTTAAAATCTAAATTTAATTTGGTCGCCAGGGAAAATCCCAAATAATAAATACCCAAGTCAGCTGGAAATAGGTGTGGAGGGAGGGAAGATGAAGGAAGAATTATGGTTGAGGAGAGAAAGTATATCTATTATGGCATTGGGTATCTGCCCTTTTGTATGTGTCAGTCTTTTCTTACTCTTGGGGAAGACAACCAATAGAGTGGATGAGGTGTTCATTCATTCTCAGGGTGCCATGTAGCCATGTATCCCTGTGTTCAAGTTAATATATTGCTTTGGTAAGGTTAGTATCCTTCAAGAGTGAAGATATGCAATATTTTTCTATCTTTAGGTTTATTTAAAGCTCTATGTCTACATACCTTGGGGCATGTCCAATGGAAGCTTGGAATTAGGCCTCTAGAGAGCCTACCTAACAATATTTCAATCAAAAATTCATAGAATCTTTGAGTTTAAGGGGACCACAGAGTTTAAACTTTACTTGAAACAGAAATCCTTTTTATAACATTGCTATGTGGTATTAGTAAATGCGTATTATCCTGAAATAGATCATATGGCTAGAGGCAAAAAAAAACATACAACACAAAGAAAGGAAAGATTCATGAGTCTTCAAGAGGCATAATCTGGACAATTAAGAATTATGGTACTATGTTCTGATAGAGGCATTAGGGAACTTAGAGGAGCTAGGATGATGATATTAATATAGGAGGCAAGACATGCAAGGCAAATACGGCCCTGGGATCTATGAGAACATCTAAGAATGATGTCTTTAAAGTAGTGCTAAAAGTAAAAGCAACGTCTGTCCTATTCATAGTTGGGTCATTCCTAAAGATATAGATGGGTATACAAGGAGAGAGATGATTCTGCTACTGCTGGAAACCTTCCTTCTTTTATATATATAGAAATATATATAATGAAGTAACATTGTTATTCTGATTAGTCCCAGAACCCCCATAAAGGCATCTCAATGAAATTTATAGCTATTCAGAGGAAACTGGTTAAAATGTTAATATAAGAAAATAAAGTAGATGAAAGCAAAATGAATTCAGATAGTCACATGTGACTGGATGAGTAATATATGGACTAGTCATAATTGTCAGTGCAATTAGTCAATGAATTAGAGCAATAATTAAGCAGTAGGAAGGTATCAGCTTAGATAAAATTTGGGAAACTATAGTGCTTTCAGCAATCTCAAATTATCCTATACTTTAGGTGCTCATGTTTTTAACATATGCATTCTCCCAATGATGAAATTTGCCCAGGAGTCATGAAATATCACAATATCAGAAGAAAAAAGAATCACAAGAAATCCAAAAGGCAATTTTTAAAATATGGTGAGTTTAAATGGGCTCCAATATTTTTGCCTGAATGCCCATTTTAGTATCAACTATAACCTGCTTGAGAACTGGCATAAAAGATATCAGGGTATCATTAGAAATGTAGAAATATTGGTCACGTATAAAGATTGAGAGATAATATATAAATGGTTCAAAAGCTAGATTGTTAGGTTCAAATCTGGCCTCAAACACTTCCTAGCTGTGTGACCCTGGGCAAGTCACTTAACCCCCATTGCCTAGCCCTTACCACTCTTCTGCCTTAGAGCCAATACACAGTATTGACTCCAAGATGGAAGGAAAGGGCTTAAAAATTAAATTAACTTTAATTTAATTTTAAAAAGCTAGATTGTTGATCCAAAGCTATTAAAACCACTAGAGTAAGGCCTCTCCTCCCTTGAGTGGGTCATATTTTGAATATTTGGGAAAAAAAATGAACAAGTAAACAGGATAAGAAGATGTGAGGAGAATGTCCACAATGATATAATAATACCTTTAAAATAATTAGGTGTAATGATTAAAAATTCTGAGAGACTGGCTTACAGATAAGAAAATCAATTTATTGATAAATCTGGCAATAATCAATAATTTAGCTCATCAGTGATCTCTCTCCATGATCAGACTCCAAAGTCCTGCAATTTTGGAAGCCCACCATCAATTCTCTCCTAGATATACCAAAATATCCCAAGTCCCTCTCTAATTCCTTGATTGATGGTTGACAATTAAGTCTAGTTCCATACCCCTAATATCTAGAAGAAGAAATTGAGTTCTGCCAGTTAGGGGTCACCTCATCCAAAGATTTAGTTATGCTGCAGGCAGACATACCCAGACTAGGCTGGTTCATATTTACTGAGCAAAAAGCTCAAAATCTCGCTTTTCTATCTATCCTACAATGGAAGAAATTCTTTGGATGAGGCATTCCTTGAATTTCTTAATAACAAAGGATTGGGTAAGGAAATCTGGAGAAATGATCTGAACCTCTTAAAAACTCAGAAAGATAAATAATTCAATGAATTAGAAATAAATCTTCTCATAAGTATCAACAATATAAACTTAGGTATATCTTGAATCATATTTTATTTCAATTCTGCCAGAGAAATACAGTATTTTAGATTCTCCTATTTTCTCTTTTAACATGCTTATATAATTATCTCAATACATACAAGTCCTTGAAATATGGCCTAAGTCAATGAAACTTGAAATGAAGCATCCAAAGGAGTAGAGAAAGGATGTGAGCAAAACAGATGGTGAATAAGATAATGAAATTCCTTTTATCTATTATTCTGTGATTGTAAAAGGAGAATATGGGTGATATATCATTTTTTGGCTGGATAAAAAAAATTAGAGATTAAATAATTTTTATCAGTGTTATGGCAAAGTGTTATCCTGTTAATGGTAATAAGTGTTAAACCCTTCACCCCCAGGATTTATGCCCACCAAATTGTATAGAAAATGAGGAGATTATTAGAGATCAAAACATCCTGACTTTGTCATGAGATACCCATATTGATAAGGCAACCATAACCTGAAAATTAAGAAAAATATATTTTTCTTCAGAAAGTTTTTTCTGACTAGCGATTTTGTAAAGTCACTTTCTTGATGATCTCCCCAGCCACATGTTCCATACTGCCCTGACCTCACTTTGTTCTTTTCACTTTTTAAAAAAATAGATTTTGCTCATAACTTTTACTGCTATATCAGCTACATTTCCCATGTTGTTATCCCTCCCTCTCAGCCTTCCCTTATAATAAGAAATTTTTTGAAAAGAAGAAACAATTCAACAAAAACAATGAAGACACTGAAAAGTTTGACGTTATATACAGTGTTCTTTGCCCATGAACTTCTCTCTTCCGTACTATCTTTTCAAAGGAGTGGTAAATATTGTCTCTTCATATTTCATCTTTGAGGTTAAGTGTAATCCGCCATTTTACACCATTGAATTTCTTTTTGCTTTGTGACTATTCTTTCCATTTACACTGTTGTAATCAATGTGCCTAATGTTTTCCTGGATCTGGTTACCACATTTTGCATCACTTTATATGACTTTTCATGCTTCTCTATATTCACGATATTTGTTGTTTCTTATACACTATAAGCATTCCACTATATTTATGTTCCAATTTGTTTCTCCATTCTGAAATCTGTGAACTTGGTTTCTAATTCATTGCTATCATGAAAAGTATTGCTATCAATATTTTTTTTTAATATATGGAACCTTTATTTTTCTGAGTTTATAAAAAAAATATTTGTCTGGCTAATACTTTTAATGAACACACACATATGCATCATGGAAGATATCAGAATGAGAATGGTTAGGAAAAAAGTGGAAATAAAGGGAACAGTGAAAAGAAAAGAGAAGGTAGGAAATGAGGGGAAAGGAGAAGAGATAGAGAAAAGAAGGAAGAAAGAAAAGAGGTAAAGAAGAAGGATGACAGAAAAGTAAGTCAATTTAACAATCATGATTAGGCACATACCACCACACTATAGGAAACAGCATTGACTTTAGAGTCCAAGGACCTGGCTTTCACTCCTGTTTCTAAGCAAAGCTATGGGGACAAGGTAGGTAATAACAGGTAGCATGTTGAAATGGTTGAAATGGGGAACACATGAAGGAAAATAATATGAAGCAAGATTGTGTGAAGTTTGGATTTAGCTCTCCCCTGATTGTAACAATGAAGGTACTTAGCTCTTCCTTTATTGTGAAGATTAAATTGTAATCCATTGTCTATTTTTATATTTTAACCCCCAAAGTGTAAACTTGGTACTTAAAGTAGATCTACCCATTTTTAACCACAAAAAGGTATGAACTAACTAGAAAAATGTGTGAACTAACCACAAAAAGGTATGAACACCCATTTCATACATTAAGTAGGAGGTCTGTGACCCACATGTGAAAGAGTTGGCAGTCCTGGAGAAAAGTGTCTGCTGTGATTGGTCGATGTAAAATTTAGGGGAGGTGACACAAGAGAAAAAGGTCCTTAAAGAGTGGGAACAGAGACACAAAGATGAACAGTCACTTGAGTAGAGCCTGGAAGACACATCAATCAGTCACTCGGGCTTGGAGTGAAATTCAGTCAGTCACTCAGAGTTAGACTGGAAGACAGACATTCAGATTTGGAGTGAAGACACTTGGCTGTGGAACTAGACCCTGTGGAGGAGCTCATGCAGGAGACCTCAGACTGCTTTCTTTTTAGACAGTCACTGGGGTGAGTGTAAAGGCTGACTTCTTTTCCTTGCCCTTTTTTGGAGGTGTGAACCCCCAAGAAGGGTCCATCATCTCGAGACTCCTTTCCCCTGACTGGTGCCTTAGAATTTATAACTGGTTTAAAGGAAGCAGGAGCTTCCTCTCTCTCCCTCCCTCTCCCTCTCTCTCTCCCTCTCTCTTTCTCTCTCTCCCTCTCTCTTTCTCTCCCTCTCTCTCTCTCTCCCTCTCTCTCTCTCTCTCTCTCTTCCTCTCTTCCTTTCTCCTTTTACTCTCTTCCTTAAATCTTTTTCTATTGTAAAATAAACTACCATAAATTACATTTTACTTTAGTAATTCGTTTTGGGATTTAGAAATTAAATCCATGGAGACCACCAATTGAATATTCAGTAAAACCAATAAAATTAATAATTGTAATGGTAAAAGGAAGTCAGACTGAGGGAGACTTTAGAGGCTGAATTGAGAAAGGTAAGGGAGAGAGGGAATGAAAAGAAAAAGAAGGAAGAGAAGAAAGAATGGGAAAAGAAAAAAGAGTAGGTTTGGAAAGGAAGGAATTCAGGGACAAATATCACTTTAAAATCTAAGTAAAAGGACAAGATGAAAAACAGCAGCACCATGATCAGGCCATAGTGAAGTGACCCCTGAGAGTTACTTCATTCTTGCTGTGTCACAGGTGAAATGCTAGCTTCCAATTTATTACATTCGCATACTTCCCTTTTCCCTCAAGCTCCAATTGGGGAATGTGGAACAGAGAAGTATTCTTTTTAAAGCCTCTCCCTGTTCTGTAGCACTCTTTGATCACACTCAGTGATCAGTCCCTTCAAGACTGAAAAGAAGCATCTTTCAGGTCTGTTTTTGTTGTAGCTCCTGTCACTGCTGGGGCCAATCACTTAGTTGGTGTTGCTGACTGTCCTCCTAGCACCCATGGTTTTTACTAGAAACCTTAGCAAGATGATAGGAGGGCCTTTTCCTGCCAGTTACTTGGTAGGAGACTTTGGTGAAGGGTGAGGATAAAGAGGGGAAGGAAAACTGTTGTTTTTATACAAGGCTTAGCATATGAATCCCTCCAGGCTGTTGGATAGAGACAGCATCTGAAAGGCTTGGCTGAGCCAAACTTCAATCATACCCAGTAAATGTTTACATCAAAAAATCCTGGTTACTGTATTCCTCTCTGCACTGGGTGCCAGTAGCCTTTGGCATTGTCCTTAATTGGAAAGAGAATCCAGATTCCAGAATGGGGTGGAGTAAAGAACAGTATGTGTTGCAAACTTAGAGGGTATAGAAACAAAGGCACAAGGTACAAGACTTAATTCCTTTCAGGGGAAAGGGGGATATGTCCCTTCTCCCACTGGTATATGGGATCTCCAATGCCTAGCAAGGATCCTACAGTCAAAGCTGTCATAGATCTTTGAATTGCTTTATCGATTCAGTTCAATGTTACAAAGATTTATAAAACTCCCTACTATATACAACAACACACTCTAGGAACATATAGATGTAACATATTATCTGCCCTCACAGAGTTTATAGTCCAGTCTTGATTTCAATATTAATTAGCTCTTTGATGCCAGAGAAGTCATTTAACCTTTATTAACTCAAGTTTCCTCACTGTTAAAATGGGGATAAAAATCTTATAGTCTTGGTGGGAAGTGAGTACTTTGCAAGAGTTAAAATGCTATATAAATGTACATTAGTAGTAGTAATAGTTATAATTCTTTTTTTTTTTAAACCCTTACCTTCCGTCTTGGAGTCAATACTGTGTATTGACTCCAAGGCAGAAGAGTGGTAAGGGCTGGGCAATGGGGGTCAAGTGACTTGCCCAGGGTCACACAGCTGGGAAGTGTCTGAGGCCAGATTTGAACCTAGGACCTCCCATCTCTAGGGCTGGCTCTCAATCCACTGAGCTACCCAGCTGCCCCCAATAGTTATAATTCTACTAATAATAAATCATACTTTTAAGTAAGGGGTGTCAGGGAATGCTTCATGGATGAAGTGGCCTAAGGATTTTCTTTTTGTTTGTTTGTTTTTAACACTTCAAATTTTTTAAATTCCAAATTCTCTCTACTCTTTCTGGCCCTCTCCCATTCATTGAGAAGGCAAGCAACATAATATCAATGATATACATGTGAAATCATGCAAGATATATTTCAATACTAGTCATTTTGAAAAAAAAGGAAAAATAAAATAAAAAAAATACACTTTAATTTATACTCAGAATTCTTCAGTTCTTTTTTCTGTAGAAAGGTAGCATTTTGTTTTCATTGTGAGTCCTTTAGAATTGTCTTGGAGCATTGTACTGATTAGAATAACTAAATTGTTCATAGTTACTCATCATTATAATATTGTTGTTACTGTGTACAATGATCTTCTGGTTTTGTTCACTTCACTCTACATCAATTCACTTAGTTCTTCCCAGATTTTCTGAAACCATCTTGCCTATCATTTCTTTTTTTAAACCCTTACATTCCATCTTAGAATCAACACTGTGTATGACTTCCAAGGCAGAAGAGTGGTAAGGGCTGGGTAATGGGGATTAAGTGAATTGCCTAGAGTCACACAGCTAGGAAGTGTCTGAGGTCACATTTGAATCCAGGACCTCCCATCTCTAGGCCTATCTCTTAATTCACTGAGCCACCCAACTACCCCCTGCCTATCATTGCTTATAGCACAGTAGTATTCCAATACAATCATGTATCATAACTTGTTCAACCTTTCCTCAATTGAAGGACATTTTCTTGATTTCCAATTCTTTGCCACAACCAAATACATGCTAGAAAATTTTTGTACATGTAAATACTTTTCCTTTTTTCCTTGATCTCTTTGGGAAACAGATAGAGTGGTATTGCTGGGTTAAAAGGAACAAAGTTTTATAAGACTTTATAAGAATTTTATAAAGATGTTGTTCCAAATTGTTTCCGAAAACATTTGAAGTAGTTTATAACTCCATCAACAATACATTAGTATCCTTATTTTTCTACATCTCCTCTGCCAATCATTATTTCCTTTTCTATCATGGTAGTCAATCTGATAAGTGTGATGGGGTACCTCAGATTTGTTTTGATTTGTATTTCTCTAATCAATATAATTTAGAGACTTTTTATACAACAAAAGGAAGCTTTGATTTCTTCTTCTGAAAACTACCTTTTCATATTTTTATTCCATTATCAATTGGGGGATGGGTCTTATCTTTATAAATTTGTCTCAGTTCTCTATATATTGGAGTAATGAAGCCTTTGTCAGAGAAACTCATTGGAAATATTTTTATATTATTTCATTGAATACGGTGCGTTTAAGCAAAATGTAGTTTCTCTGATTCTCTTTTAATTAGGTTTGTTTTTGCTTTTGCTTTGAGATTATGATTTCTACTTCTCCCTTCCCCCTTCTCAACTTAAGCCTAATAGATTCTGCTCCAGTCCTTTATTTTAATTTTGTGGGAGTGCTTCAGTTTCAAATTTGTTTCTTGTAAACAACATATTATTGGATTCTGATTTCTCATCCATTTCCATTTTGTGGGTGAGTTAATTCCATTCATATTTAGTTTTGATTACAGTGTATTTCCCTCCATCATATTTTTTCTTCTGTTTATCTTTCTTTCTCTCTTTTTATTCTGTTCTTCAAAAGTCCATTTTGCTTCTGGCCAATCTCCCTTGATCTGCAATCCTTTTTTTTTTTTTAATTATCCTCCCTTTCTCTTGTCCTTTATTTTTCCTCCTACTTCCCTATTGGACAAGATAGATTTCTGTACACAAAAGAGTATATGTGTGTATATGTATATGTTTACATATATATGTATATGTATATAAAACTAATTCAGATGAGGGTAAAGTTAAAGCATTGCCAACCCTATCCCTATTTTCCCCTCCACTGTAAAAGATCTTCCTTGGGTGCCTCTTTATATAAGACAATTTTCTCCAGATTTCCTTTCTCTTTCCTTGTGCATCCTTATTCTTTTCCATTCATATTTTTAGACCATCCCAACATAACCAAGTCATTCCTGTGCTCTCTCTCTCTCTCTCTCTCTCTCTCTCGTCCTTCTAAAGTAATCAAAAATGATAAAATATTTAGAAGATATATGTATTATGTTCCCATATAGGAATATAAATAGTGTAACATATTAAGTCCCTTATGATTTTTCTTTCATCTTAACCTTTCTATGCTTCTCTTGAATTTGTAAGTCAAATTTTCTATTTGACTCATCTTTTAATCAGGAAAGTTTTAAAGTCCTTTTTATAATTAAGTATCTTTTTTGTCCTCTGTTGCATTATATTCAATTTTACTGGGTAGGTTATACTTTATTGTATTCTCAACTTTTTTGCCTTGCAGAATATAATAGTCCAAACCCTTATTCCTTTATTATAGAAGCTATTAAATCATAAGTTATCCCAACTATGTCACCATAACATTTGAATGGTTTCTTTCTACCTGCTTGCAATATGTTATCCTCGACCTGAGAGCTCTGGAATTTGCTATAACATTTGTGGGAGTTTTCATTTTGGGATCTCTTTTGGGAAGTATTTGTGGGGTTCTTACAATTACTATTTTATCCTTTGGATTTAAGATATCAGGATAGTTTTTATTTATAATTTTTTGATATATGATGTCTAGGTTTTTATTTTTGTTCATGGCTTTTGGGGAGTTCAATAATTCTTGAATTTATCTTTCCTTGATCAATTTTCCAAGTGAATTGTTTCTCTGATGATATATTTTATATATTATTTTCTATTTTTTAATTCCTTTGTCTTTGTTTTATTGCTTCTTTATGTCTCATGGAACCATTACCTTCAACTTGCCCAATTCTAATATATTTAGAAAATAATTTTCTTCAGTGAGCTTTTTTATTTCTTTTGCCATTTGGCCAATTCTGTATTTTAAAATATTACTTTCTTCAATTTTTTTTGGTGCTTCTTTTACTGGGCTGTAATTCTCCTTTCATAATTTTCTTGCATCATCTTCATTTCTTTTCTCAATTTTATCTCTACCATTTATATTATAACTCTTCCAAGAATCCTTGTTGGTCTAAGGTACCACCTCACACCTAGCAGATAGCCAATATGACAGCAAAGGAAAGCGATAAATGTTGGAGGGGATATGGCAAAATTGGGACACTAATACACTGCTGGTGGAGTTGTGAATTGATCCAACCATTCTGGAGGGCAATTTGGAACTATGCCCAAAGGGTGATAAAAGACTGTCTGCCCTTTGATCCAGCCATAGCACTGCTGGGTTTGTACCCCAAAGAGATAATAAGGAAAAAAACTCATACAAAAATATTCATAGCTACACTCTTTGTGGTGGCAAAAAATTAGAAAATGAGGGGGTGTCCATCGATTGGGGAATGGATGAATAAATTGTGGTATATGTTGGTGATGAAATACTATTGTGTTCAAAGGAATAATGAACTGGCGGAATTCCATAGGAACTGGAATGGCCTCCAGGAATTGATGCAGAGAGCAAAAGGATCAGAACCAGAACATTGTATACAGAGACTGATAAGTTACAGCACAATCAAATGTACTATACTTTTCTACCAGCAGCAATGCAATGACCCAGGACAATCCAAAGGAACTTGTGAGAAAGAATGTTATCCTCATCCAGAGAAAGAACTATGGAACCAGAAATGCATTAGAAAAATATATCCTTAATCACATAGTGAGATAGGGATGTGATTAGGATTTTAATATTAAAGGGTCACTCTACTGCAAATATGAATAACAGAAATATATTTTGAACAATGATACATGTATAATCCACTGGAACTGCTTGTTGGCTCTGGAAGTGGGGAAGAGAAAGCACGGGATGGGGGACTCTGAATCATGTAACCATGGAAAAATAGTCTAAATAAAAATTACAAAAAGGAATACATGTTATATTGGTATCAAGCTTGTATTCTTCTTTGAGTTTTTGCTTATAGCTCTTTTCATGTTGTTGTCTTCTTTTGAATTTATGTCTTGATCTGCCCTGCCACCATAGTAACTTTTTATGATCAGATTCTCTTTTGGTGTTTACTCATTTTCCCAAACTATTTCTTGACTTTGAACTTAATATTATAGTTGGGTTCTGCTAAACTTGGGGTCAAGAGACATCTTCCAATTTTCAGGTTTCTTCACATTGCTGTTTTCAGTGCTAGTTCTGTGGGTCTGCAAGTATTCAGTGTTTTCAAATTATTGTTAGCCTGGTAGAGTTGTATTAATTACTCTCCTGGTCTGTGTTTTAGTTTTTACCCAGGAAGGGCCCCTATATTCTGCCAGTGCTTTTGTTCTTCTCCTGGACCTGTGATCCAGAACAGCATATGGGAAATGGAATTATCAAATGGCACCCAGTCCACCACCCAGTGTCAGCTCAGGGTTCCCTACAATACCTTTCTGACCAGTTGTTCCATCCCATTACTGTCTCTGAGCAAAGGGCTCCGGAAGCTGCTGCTGCTTCAACCATTTCCAAGGCCCACCTCTGATGTGGCCACAAATGCAGGGCCTGGCCCTGACCCTGGCCAGGAACTATCATGGAACTCTCTCACCAACCTCTTGAGTTCTTTTGGGATGGAAATATATCTTACCTTGACCTTTTTGATGGCTAAGTTGGTCAAGAATTTTATTTGACATGTTTTTTGAAAGTTGTTCAGAGGGGAATTTTGGAGAGTTCAGGTAGAATGTTAACTCTACTTTGCTATCTTGGCTTCATACAAGGAAAAATTTCAATAGGAAAAGAGGAGGACAGAATCTATTCTAGGTATATGGATATGATATGTTAATGTGCAAGAAGTGTTTATACAAGGGTACAGTAAGAAAGTATCTTTGTTAGAATATGAAGCATGTGAAGGGGAATAGTATAAAATAAGACAAATATTCAGACACAACTGTGATGTAAAGGAAAGCTATAAAAAAGTAAATTTAAATAAAATAGACTACACTAATCTAGAAAGAATAAACAGAACAGAATAAAAGATAGAAGGCTATGTTAAACTGCATTGTGGATAGAGGGCTTGATATCTGATTAAAAATTATATCTTACATTGTGATACAAAGAGGATCCACTAAATGTTTTCAAGTAGAGTTATATTTATAAAGGGGTCTTTCTATCTTTCCTTCTTCTTATATCTTTCATTAATTGGGAGAGACCTTAAGAATCATGGAAAATGGAAATGACCTTACATCAATTAAATAATTTTTTAAAGGCTAGATGACCTGTTATCCTTTGTATAAGTGTAAAAATTAAAATTAATGTGTAATAATAAAAATAATATATTTTAGGAGATTTATTAATGATCATTGGAAATCAAGGAATGAAGAGGACACAAAATAAAGGCCACATGCCCATGGCTGATCCGCCAGTTCAAATGCCCGCCTTACTACCACCAAACTCCAGACAGCAAGTAAAGATGTGGGACCCTCCATGTCCCCGCCTAATATCCCCAGTCTACAGGAAGTACATAACAACAGGAAGTTAGTGGGCCTCCGGGAAATGTAGTTCTTTTTTAGGGTAACAGATTTTCAATTATACATAAACATATGGCTATTCCACTTGGATTATTTGGCCAATGACACTTTATAAAAACTGAAATTAGCGTAGAAGGGAGCAGAGATATTTTCTGGTCTAATGTTCTCATTTTACAGAGAAAGATAGAGAAGCCCAGAGGACAAGTAACTTACTTGAGTTTATGTCTGTGGTCAATAGCAGAACTGGGATTTGAGGCCCTGACATCTGTCTTGAAAAATCTAGTGTTCTTTCCACTGCATAAAGGGATATCCTATGGAAACTTTTCACTTTCAATTTTTAAATAGTGTTCAGTGAAAATACCACCACATAGCTGAGTCATCTCTGATAATCTTCATCAATATTAAAATATCAACTAGTAGTGAGTATTCATACTTTTTAAAGTATAAAAATGGGATGGAGATTTTGGTAGAGCTCAGATATGAGAGGGGAAAGTATGGAGGGAGAGATATACTATTGTTCTATTTTCTAGCTTCTTCAGAAGCACAGATCTTTGAGGTCTCTTTCTGCTCCAGTATCCATATAATTCTATGAATTCGATGGAACTCCTTATGTCACTAATACTGAACAAAACAAAGTAATTAGAAACAAACCTGGATGCCTTTGCTGGTAATACAGCCTACAATCCAAACCACTTGAAGGCGTGCCATACAATGATGTGTCCATGGTTTACTGCCACCTAAAGGTTACCATAGCATATAGCAGGGGTCAGATTTTGGACAAAGAGTAGAGTTTTCCAGGATAATAGAATCGTTTAGAACTGAAAAGGACCTTTAAGAAAACCTACTACATTGATAAAAACTGCTGGGAAAATTGGAAGACAATATGGGTGAAATTAGGTTTGGATCAACATCTCACACCCTACACCAAGATAAACTCAGAATGGGTGAATGACTTGAACATAAAGAAGGAAACTATAAGAAAATTAGGCGAACACAGAATAGTGTACATGTCAGACTTTTGGGAAGGGAAAATTTTTAAAAGCAAGCAAGACTTAGAAAGAGTCACAAAATGTAAAACAAATAATTTTGACTACATCAAATTAAAAAGCTTCTGTACAAACAAAAGTAATGTAACTAAAATCAGAAGGGAAGCAACAAATTGGGAAACAATTTTCATAACAAAAGTTATGAAGGTTTAATTACTCAAATTTACAAAGAGCTAAATCAATTGTACAAAAAATCAAGCCATTCTCCAATTGATAAATGGGCAAGGGACACGAATAGGCAGTTTTCAGTTAAAGAAATCAAAACTATTAATAAGCACATGAAAAAGTGTTCTAAATCTCTTATAATCAGAGAGATGCAAATCAAAACAACTCTGAGGTATCACCTCACACCTAACAGATTGGCTAACATGACAGCTATGGAAAGTAATGAATGCTGGAGGGGATGTGGCAAAGTAGGGACATTAATTCATTGCTGGTAGAGTTGTGAATTGATCCAACTATTCTGGAGGGCAATTTGGAACTATGCCCAAAGGGTGATAAAAGACTGTCTGCCCTTTGAGCCAGCCATAGCACTGCTGGGCTTGTACCCCAAAGAGATAATAAGGAAAAAGACTTGTACAAGAATATTCATAGCTGCACTGTTTGTGGTGGCAAAAAATTAGAAAATGAGGGGATGCCCTTCAATTGGGGAATGGCTGAACAAATTGTGGTATATGTTGGTAATGGAACACTATTGTGCTCAAAGGAATAATAAAGTAGAGGAATTCCATGGAGACTGGAACAACCTCCATGAAGTGATGCAGAGCGAAAGGAGCAAAACCAGGAGAACATTGTACACAGAGACTGACACACTGTGGTTCAATGGAACGTAATGGATTTCTCCATTAGTGTCAATGCAATGTCCCTGAACAATCTGCAGGGATCTAGGAGAAAAAGCACTACCCACAAGCAGAGGACAAACGGTAGGAGTAAAAACAAGGAGGAAAGGCAACTGCTTGACTACAAGGGCTGAGGGGATATGATTGAGGAAAGACTCTAAATGAACACCCTAATGCAAATACCAACAACATGGAAATGGGTTCAGAGCAAGGACACATGTGATACCCAGTGGAATTGTGCGTCGGCTGGGGGGGGGGGCAAAAAAATAAAATGATCTTTGTTTCCAATGAATAATGTTTGAAAATGACTAAACAAAATAATGTTTAAAAGGAAAAAAAAGATAAACCAGTATCCACATTCAGAGGAAACACTGCTGGAGTAAAAACACTGAAGAAAAACAATTGTTTGAATATATGTGTTGGAT